>NC_139991.1:30112106-30466267 GCF_964263955.1 Coregonus lavaretus
GTAGTTCTGGGCTGATCCCTCACCTTCCTCATGATCATTGATGCCCTACGAGGTGAGATCTTGCATGGAGCCCCAGACCGAGGGTGATTGACCGTCATCTTGAACTTCTTCCATTTTCTAATAATTGCGCCAACAGTTGTTGCCTTCTCACCAAGCTGCTTGCCTATAGTTCTGTAGCCCATCCCAGCCTTGTGCAGGTCTACAATTTTATCCCTGATGTCCTTACACAGCTCTCTGGTCTTGGCCATTGTGGAGAGGTTGGAGTCTGTTTGATTGAGTGTGTGGACAGGTGTCTTTTATACAGGTAACAAGTTCAAACAGGTGCAGTTAATACAGGTAATGAGTGGAGAACAGGAGGGCTTCTTAAAAACAAACTAACAGGTCTGTGAGAGACTAAATTATTACTGGTTGGTAGGTGATCAAATACTCATGTCATGCAATAAAATGCAAATTAATTACTTAAAAATCATACAATGTGATTTTCTGGATTTTTGTTTTAGATTCCGTCTCTCACAGTTGAAGTGTACCTATGATAAAAATTACAGACCTCTACATGCTTTGTAAGTAGGAAAACCTGCAAAATCGGCAGTGTATCAAATACTTGTTCTCCCCACTGTATATACTGTATATAACGTTTTTTCTTGTAAAGCCTTTATTTCAGCAAAGACTAAAAACAGTCGCATGCAATTCGTGAATGCAATTTCCAAAATGGAACGGTGTATTTATGGTATAAGCTAATTATTCAAGGCTCGCATTCTTTTATTTTAAAACTAAAATGCTTGATTGCATTTCAAATCATGAATGACTCGTATGCTGTGTGATGACATGAACGAATGAATGATTGATTGATACAGTAGCCTATATAAGTATTGAAATATAGGCCTAAGTAAGTTACGGTATTGATTAAACAGGATGCACTCTTAGGCCTACGGCTAGATGGTGGTTATACAAGGCTGCTATACTAAGCCTACTAATGATAATGACATGACTTATTATAATGATGATCATAATAATAATAGTAATAATAACAATAAGAAGGAGATTATTATTATCATTATAATTTTTCCTACAATTTGGAACAGTGTAAACAACACTAAATAAATTATAAATAATACCAGAGAGGCTGTTCTAACGGGAAAAAAAAGTGTAAAGCCTTTATTACAGCAAAGCAAAGATTAAAAACAGCCGAATTTGTGAAATTGTTTACTTGACATGTCGTTGCGTGAGGCTTGGTGCTCACGGAATCAGTAGGCTATTAAACAAACACTCAAAGAGGCAACAGAAGCAGGATCTGTCTTATTTCTGGAGATACATTGATGATTTATAAAGCCAGGCACATTGAACAGTTTCCTCTCTCTTCACTTTTCTTAGACAATAAGGCTGTTTTCTCATCTTCTCATTCTGCTGCTGCCTCTGCGCCATTGTTCTCAACACCAATATGCTGGTTAACTTTTCTATTATGCACATAGCAACATGGTCTAGGGAAAAGGCACCAAATCAACAGCGCACTGATGTGTTTCAGAACTGTGGACAGCGACCGCTATCTAACAAGGGAGAAAGCGCATTTGTTATAAAATAATATAATTTTTTATTCGTGTTGCACCATTGTTCTTATTTAATATAATCATATACAATTTCAGTAGCACATCTTACACTGTGCCATCCACACGGCCTCCACAATGGATCAGTCCACTCAGACTGGTGCGAATCAAACAGGTGTCTTGTACACCATTGTATGTATATATATATATATATTTTTTTGCTACTGCTCGACTAAATAAATCTCGGTCGACCAACAGCCTATCGACCAAACAATCAACTAGTCGACTAAATGGGGTCAGCCCTACCTCTATGTCACTCTCCATACAATGACTTAACTCAATCAGCATGGAAGAGGGACACAGTAGGAGAAAGGAAAGAGAACATGGTTGAAAGAGAGAGACAGACAGAGAGACAGAGACAGAGAGAGAGACAGAGAGCGAGAGAGAGAGAGGAGAGGAAAGGAGAGAGACAGAGAGAGAAAGTGAGAGAGACAGAGAGAGCGAGAGAGCGCGAAAGAGAGAGAGAGATTGCGAAAGTGTCTCAGCCTCGACTTTTTCCTTGAGAATGGTCATTGTCATGGCTACCTCTTTCCAGCAGCACCCAGCGTTCCCAGTTGAGCATTGAACAAAAAGCACGGGGCAGGAAGGAACAGAGAGAGAAGGGGGGGGGGGGGGTGAGAGAGTGTGAGAGGAGAAGAGAGAAAGAGACAGATGGAGATCGAGATAGAAATAGCGAGAGAAAGAGATGAAGATAAAGAGAAAAGTGAGAAAAGAGAAAAGAGGAAAGAGGAAGTGAAAGAGAGGTGCAGTGTCTGTCGCTCTGTGTGTGTGCAGGCAGCAGCCATGCTAAGTGTACTGTAAGCTAAGTGCAGTAGCTAAGTGTTGTTAAAGAGAGTCTTCATAGATTGCAGGGGGTAATTACTAGAAACGCTACACTGACTTTGTTGGGGAAACAAACTCTCATCCTTTAACACTTTCACAATCTAACACACTCCTCCCACCGGCCTCCGCCCAGTACCCTGCCCTGAACCTTAGTCACTGTTACTAGCCGGCTACCACCCGGTACTCTACCCTGCACCTTAGAGACTGCTGCCCTATGTACATAGTCATTGAACACTGGTCACTTTAATAATGTTTACATCCTGTTTTACCCACTTCATATGTATATCATCCTATATAACTGCTGCCGTAAACACCTTTTCTATTCATATACTGTCCATACTGTCTATATACACCATTATATATATACAGTACCAGTCAAAGGTTTGGACACACCTACTCATTCAAGGGTTTTTCTTTATTTTTACTATTTTCTACATTGTAGAATAATAGTGAAGACATCAAAACTATGAAATAACACATATGGAATCAGGTAGTAACCAAAAAAGTGTTAAAAAAATCAAAATGTATTTTATATTTGAGATTCTTCAAATAGCCACCCTTTGCGTTGATGACAGCTTTGCACACTCTTGGCATTCTCTCAATCAGCTTCATGAGGTAGTCACCTGGAATGCATTTCAAATAACAGGTGTGCCTTCTTAAAAGTTAATTTGTGGAATTTCTTTCCTTCTTAATGCGTTTGAGCCAATCAGTTGTGTTGTGACAAGGTAGGGGTGGTATACAGAGGATAGCCCTATTTGGTAAAAGACCAAGTCCATATTATGGCAAGAACAGCTCAAATAAGCAAAGAGAAATGACAGTCCATCATTACTTTAAGACATGAAGGTCAGTCAATACGGAACATTTCAAGAACTTTCGCAAAAACCATTAAGCGCTATGATGAAACTGGATCTCATGAGGACCGCCACAGGAAAGGAAGACCCAGAGTTACCTCTGCTGCAGAGGATAAGTTAATTAGAGTTACCAGACTCAGAAATTGGCAATAAACTGCACCTCAGATTGCAGCCCAAATAAATGCTTCACAGAGTTCAAGTAACAGACACATCTCAACATCAACTGTTCAGAGGAGACTGCGTGAATCAGGCCTTCATGGTTGAATTGCTGCAAGAAAATCACTACTAAAGGACACCAATAATAAGAAGAGACTTGCTTGGGCCAAAAAACAATGGAAATCTGTCATTTGGTCTGATGATTCCACATTTTAGATTTTTGGTTCCAACCGCTGTGTCTTTGTAAGACGCAGAGTAGGTGAACGGATGATCTCCGCATGTGTGGTTCCCACCGTGAAGCATGGAGGAGGAGGTGTGATGGTGCTTTGCTGGTGACACTGTCTGTGATATATTTAGAATTCAAGGCACACTTAACCAGCATGGCTACCACAGCATTCTGCAGCAATACGCCATCCCATCTGGTTTGGGCTTAGTGGGACTATCATTTGTTACAAAACAGGACAATGACCCAAAACACACCTCCAGGCTGTGTAAGGGCTATTTGACCAAGAGGGAGATTGATGGAGTGCTGCATCAGATGACCTGGCCTCCACAATCACCCAACCTCAACCCAATTGAGATGGTTTGAGTTGGGATGAGTTGGACCGCAGAGTGAAGGAAAAGCAGCCAACAAGTGCTCAGCATATGTTGGAACTCCTTCAAGACTGTTGGAAAAGCATTCCAGGTGTCATTTGATTTGATTTGATTCCTACTGCCATTATCCACTGACTGAAGCACCAACATCACACAGCGCTGGGGTTGAGCAACACACACACACACAAATATGTGGGCGCGTACGTACACACACACAAACACAGACACACACACACACGCATACACACACAGAGAGACAGTGTAAAGCCTAGTTTAGATCTGATGCGAGGCGAGGAGGAGAGGGTTGTTGTTTACATGCATTCCGTACACTCCGACCTCTCAGCACAGGGCAGGTCTAGTCACATAGACTGTCTGAGAAAGGCACAAGCCAAAACATTTGTGTGTATTGGACATTTTGCTTCCCATAGACCGAGGAAGATATTCTCCTCTTCATTCTCAGGTGAAAATGTTTGTGTTAGTGTCATATAAGTCGTGTCATATTAATGTCCTCTCCTCTACAAACACTTTCCAATTATCTGCTGCCTGCAACTGTATTGACTAGAAAAACTATCCGTGGGGACTGGAGAGGTATACAAATGGAAACTGACTGGGAGACAAAACAACGCATAGCAGAGATACTGCTGTAATGAAAATAAAATAATCTACTGTACTGGGCTGGTCTTACAGGCGAAAACAGAGACACAGAAAGTGCAGGAAGACAAGCTTTGACAATCGTTTTATAGAGTAATATTAACATGTAAAATACAGCAGTAATATGCATCCGAGCTGCCATACTACAGAACACATGGTGTAGTGTTCGGCTCAATAAACCCAATATACACAGTGTATATTGTGTATATCCACCTAACAATCTGGGTCTAGAGAGCTGCTGTGGGGAAGTCTGCACTACTACAATAGCCCAGCTGGGAGGTGACCAATGGACCAACGTACAGAACACATATGGCAAAGCAGTAAAAGCAGCCAACCAACGCACGGAGGGACATCCGATCCAACGAGAAAAAGACAACAGAGGAGTGTTACAGGTAGGTAATAGACCTAGGCTTCATTCTTCAACTGACTTATGAATATTTTAGATTGAGTCGGTGGAAAACTGTGACAAAGCAAGTGTGATGATCCGAGTCTGAGATGAGGCTAGTGATTGTGTGATTGTGCTTTTAAGGAAATACATTGACATCCACACACACAGGACATGTTAGATATTAGGCACTGTGCCTGTGAAAGTGAAAAAAATTTTTTATTTATTTTTTTAGTTTGGTGAACTTTTGTAAACAAGCACCTTCTCTTACTCTTCGTCTAGTCAAACAAACGGCCATATAGGGATATTATGGAGATGTAAGAGAGAGCTGAGCTCTGTTGTTTGTTTCAGTCCATGAATATCTGAATAATATCAACATGATCATACTCAAACAGCACAGCAAGGCCTCAAACAACAGGGCCTCTCTCTGTCTCCTCTCCTGAGAGTAAAGCAAGGTGAGAATGTAGCTCAGCTCCCATCTTCATCCTGCCAACAACCTGCCATGTTGCTGCTACCTGGAGAGGGAGAGACTGACGGAGAGATACAGAAACAACCCAGCCCTAACGCTTTGCATGATGCAAAAGTCATTGCTTTCTCAAGGACACTGCGGCGAAAGAGAGGGAAAGAGGGAGGAGGGAGAGAGAGAGAGATGGGGGGAGGGGGAGAGAGAGAGTCAGACAGAGCGAGAGAGAGAGAGAGAGAGAGAGAGAGAGAGAGAGAGAGAGAGAGAGAGAGAGAGAGAGAGAGAGAGAGAAAGAGAGAGAAAGAAAGCGAGAGACAGAGACAGAGAGAGACAGAGCAAGAGAGAGAGAGAGAGAGAGAGAGAGAGAGAGAGAGAGAGAGAGAGAGAGAGAGAGAGAGAGAGAGAGAGAGAGAGAGAGAGAGAGAGAGAGAGAGAGAGAGAGAATGGACAACAACACAATTAGACCCAACCAAATCATGAGAAAACAAAAAGAGAATTACTTGACACATTGGAAAGGATTAACAAAAAAAACAGAGCAAACTAGAATGCTCTTTGGCCCTAAACATTTAGTACACAGTGGCAGAATACCTGACCACTGTGACTAACCCAAACTTAAGGAAAGCTTTGACTATGTACAGACTCAGTGAGCATAGCCTTGCTATTGAGAAAGGCCGCCGTAGGCAGACCTGGCTCTCAAGAGAAGACAGGTTATGTGCACACTGCCCACAAAATGTGGTGGAAACTGAGCTGCACTTCCTAACCTCCTACCAAATGTATGACCATATTAGAGACACATACTTCCCTCAGATTACACAGATCCACAAAGAATTCTAAAACAAACCCAATTTTGATAAACACCCTTATCTACTGGTTGAAATACCACAGTGTGCCATCACAGCAGCAAGATTTGTGACATGTTGCCACAAGAAAAGGGCAACCAGTTAACAACAAACACCATTGTAAATACAACCCATATTTATGTTGATTTATTTTCCCATTTGCACATTGTTACAACACTGTATTTGAAATGTCTTTATTCTTTTTATTGTTTATTTCACTTTTGTTTACCATCTACTTCACTTGCTTTGGCAATGTTAACATACGTTTCCCATGCCAATAAAACCCTTAAATTGATTTGAAATTTAATTGAATTGAGAGAGAGAGAGAGAGAGAGAGAGAGAGAGAGAGAGAGAGAGACGACAGACAGAGAGAGAAAGAGACAGCGAGAGAGAGAGAGAGAGAGAGAGAGAGACGTCAGACGACAGAGACAGTGATAGAGAGAGAGAGAGACAGTGAGAGAGAGAAAGCGAGCGAGAGAGAGAGAGAGAGAGAGAGAGAGAGAGATTGAGAGACAACAGACAGACAGACAGACAGACAGACAGACAGACACAGACAGACAAATGGCTCAGGGAAACGAGGGGAAACATGAAAGCAGAGCTGAAACCTGAAACAGCAGCAAGCTGCAAGCAAAGCAACTTAATGACAAGAGAACTAATGGGGGAGAAAAGACTGGGGAATGATGTGGTGGTAAACGAGGGTGGGCAAACTTTCAGCTATTCCCAAAACACCATGGGCAACCAATTAGTCACACACAGATCTCTCATACATACACACACACACACACACACACCACACCACCACACACACACCAGCAAAACCCAACCAGCGCTGGACCATTGCACTATTGTGTAACATTTATCAAACCCGCGGAAGATCTGACATTTAAAGGTAATTTCCGATTGAGCTGACATTTTCGGAGTTTACCGTGAATGTGGTCTCCGCGAACACAGGAGCATTGCCTTTAAAATGTGCATAGCTGACAAAACACGATGGGATTGAATCTGGCCCTACGTCTGTGGCTGACACAGTGGCTAGAGAAAAGCCACCCGGGGGCCACAGAGCACACACCAAGGAGCGTGAATCCAGCCAGCCAACTTCGCGGGAGGGAGCCAAACATCAGGTCAGACAGTCAGACACAGACCAACCAACCCAGCAGGCCAGCACACCGCAGTCGCCATGGCACCACACCGTTGTTTACATTATCCTGCCGGTTTAGAAAGCACTGCTCTGTGTCCTGGCGTATAACTCACACACAGTGTTGAGATGAGAACCCTGGCTGCCACATCAACACTGCTGCCACATCTGCAACACATCAGGGCATGCAGAGAGACAAAGACAGCTAGCTAGACAAAGCCTGGTCTATTGTCTGTTTCAGAGGGGTGGGGGTTCAATGCGGAAGACACATTTCGGTTTATTCAGTTGCCTAACTGTAATCGTTTCCCCAAAACTGCACTGCAAGCTTCAACTTCCTCAAAAGCACTAGGGGAAACACTGAGACTGCCTTTTGAGAGGGTGATGGGTCAGGTTGTAGGTTGACACATGTCAAGTTGTAGTGCAGACAGATCCCAAAGAAATCCCATACTGTTTTGTTATTACAGCATAACACTTAGTTACGCACTCTTACCGCACCGGATGTTCTAGAGCGGTTTTCCAACATGTATTTGGCTCCTGTACAAGCCACAAACATCCAGCAGACACACTCAGAGCACACAAAGCCTGGGCCTCTGACTGACTGGCACATTTTACATTACATTTACATTTTAGTCATTTAGCAGACGCTCTTATCCAGAGCGACTTACAGGAGCAATTAGGGTTAAGTGCCTTGCTCAAGGGCACAACGACAGATTTTTCACCTAGTCGGCTCAGGGATTAGAACCAGCGACCTTTCGGTTACTGGCACAACGCTCTTAACCACTAAGCTACCTGCCGCCCCCAGCCCTTGGAAAACACTAACGACGGAGAACAAACCAAATTTGTTCCTGACAAACATCAACATGTCACAGACAGGTGTATCATTTCATATTGCGACTGCATCCTCATTGTGGAAAAACACACAGTTGTGTTATAACAAAAGAGCAGAGGAGTGTTTACTAGTTATGAAAGTGTTCACATGCGTTTTCTGTTATGTTATGGCTAAAGTGGAAATCTAATTTCCTTGTGGAGCTTAATCAAATAGGCTATAGGCCTAATCTAATCTAATCTAGCTAACCTAATATGATAAATTAAGGAACACACACACACACGTTTTATCCACTCAAGTGTTTGTGTGTGACTTGAGTCTGAGTGTCCGGTGGGGTTAGAGAGGCCAGCGGGCCTTGCTGCTGAGTCAGAGGGTGAACATGAGAGCTCACACACACACACACACTCAGACGCACACACACTCTGACGCACACACACACTCTGACACAACAACGCAGGGGCGCTGCTCATTTTCTGGTTGACTGAGCAGCTCTGTACATAGGGAGCAACACGGTGCTCGGGGCTGGTGCTCGGCCTCCCAGCCCCGAGCACTATCCACCTCACTGAGGGGACTCCCTCCCTGACAGTCTCCCTCCCTGTATCACTGTCTGCCTTATTTGGTACAACACAGCCTGTGAGGAATAGTTTCATATACCATTGGGCCTCCTGTAGCTCAGTTGGTAGAGCATGGCGCTTGCAACGCCAGGGTTGTGGGTTCGATTCCCACGGGGGGCCAGTATGAAAAATGTATGAACTCACTAACTGTAAGTCGCTCTGGATAAGAGCGTCTGCTAAATGACAAAAAAATAAATAAATCTATATATATATATCTATATATATATACACGCTGCAGTTTCACTGGCTTATTAAATTATTACATTAGAATTACAAGAATGCCAATTTCCATTAGAAATAACACAAGGACATTCACTCCATGTCTATACTGTCAATGTACACAGAGCCTTTTCAAGTCCTAAGGACAGTGGGTATTATCTGGCACAGTGTTGCTGCCCAATGGAGTTATCCAGTGCAGTGTGCTACTAGCCTAGATGCATTAGCCAGGGCAGCATGGTGCATGGTGACCCATTCTGAGATCCTTACCTTGTGCAGTACTGTCCTCTTGTCCGTCTGCAGCCCAGTGTTACGGTCTCAGGAAGGGTGGGGAATCTCTACCTGGCAACACAAAGAAAGAGGTCAAAGATCAGTCATCAACACCTCCATCTGTGTTACATACACTACTACACATTATATTCATATAATAATAAGTAATATATTAATTAATCACATTAATACAGCCTATTCCAGGCAATATTCAAAATGACTAATGTATGTAATTTAGTTGATAGAGAACTCTCTCTTTCACCCCCCACGGCCTAAACTGAACTGTGAAAAACATCACAGTTGTAGGCTGGCTTTCTGATACACCACTCCCTAATTCTCTCTCTCTCTCTCTCTCTCTCTCTCTCTCTCTGTGTGGTGTGGTGTGGTGTGGTGTGGTGTGGTGTGGTGTGGTGTGGTGTGTACAGCTGCACCAGCACAAGAGGAGAGCAGATCGGAGCAGAGCCTGAGGGCAGGCATGCTAGGCAGGCAGCTCTGTAATCGCTCTCGTCTGTGAGCTCCACTACTGAGTGATTACAGGTGTCTCTAACAGAGCAACAAACACACACACACAGCCAGCGGCTCCATTCACTGGAGTTGCAGTGCGATGGAGAGACAACAACCACTTACTCCAGACCCTCCAGCAGGTCTTCAGACAAACTGATACAAACACTAAGCAAATAGTTTCCAATGGTCAATCATTCTCAATAGCCAGTGTGAGCACATAGAGTCCAGACCGAGGGATGAGGGAGCCCAACCTTAGCCCTTTTCTGCAGTCCTAATCCTTCTCATCTAAGTCCCCTGAAGTCCAGCATGAGAGGGGCTCACACATCTCCACATCTCCAGTGTGTTACTGACAGCCACACTGAGGTTTTAGTAGGATCTCGATCTGAGCTGTTGCTCTCCCTCGCCCTCTCCTCCTCTCTTTTTCCTCCACTCTCCTTTACCCCACCACCACAAATCCTCTCCTCTCCCTCCCTCCAACTCTCCTTTCTCCTCTCCACTCCACTCCTCTCCTCTCCTGTCATTCAGCCTGCCTGTACGGGAGTCTGGAGATTGTTTGATGATAAATACGGCAGTGAAAATTGTTTTCTCACCCAGAGACAGTCAGTGACACCACCAGCGCATCTCTAATCTCTACGATGGAGGAAAAATTAATTTACATCTCTGTGACTGCTGCATTTATGAGCCACCAGCATCTTCTATCCTTGGAAAGGGTAAGTAAGGGGCGGTGTGATGAAAAGAGAGAGAGAGAGGAGAGACAAATGGAGAGAGAGAGAGAGAGAGCGAGAGAGAGAGAGAGAGAGAGAGAGAGAGAGAGAGAGAGAGAGAGAGAGAGAGAGAGAGAGAGAGAGAGAGAGAGAGAGAGAGAGAAGCAGTGACAGAAACAAAGGAGGAAGACTGAAGGCCTGAGCTGCCTGACTGGGATGTGTGCATATTAAAGTAGAACACATAGGAGCCTGGTGGAAACATTGTCAGACACAAGCAACTTTGCTTGATTTTACTACAATAGCAACACAGTCAGGATCGCTCCAAACTGCTTCCACCGGTTTTTACAAGGGAACTGAGCAATGAGAGGTTTATGAATTAGTAAAAGATTGACAAGTCTTCTGACTGGCTGCTGCAGCATAAAGGGAACATGAGCTTTCTGTGTGTGCAGTGCATGAACTGTCTAAATGGCTCAAACACGAATAGCTCTGGTTGCCTACAGAATGTATATCAACATAACTAGATCATATTAACACCACAGTAGGGCTGGCACAATTACCGTATACCTGTGTAACTGACGGTTATGGATGAAGACCGTCATGAAAATGATTGTTTGCTTGTTTATAGGGTTGGGGGGGGGGGGGGCGAACAGCTGGCTGAAGACAGGACGGCTGGGCAGTTGTGTCTGTTTCTGCGGTAACATGGAAGAAACTTTGTTACCGCAGTCTTTGATGTTAACTGATGTGGCTCATGCAATGGAATGTATTTTTTGTAATGTCAGTTGAGTTGAATCAACAAATCACAGCACATATTGATGTGTACACTTCCTGCTTTTACTTCCTGCTTTTACTTCCTGATTTGCTCCTATGGGTACTCTTCCAATGGCCGCCAGTCCACCCACTATGCCATCATTGACTTGAATGGGGACGACCGTTCTAATAATTATATTTCTATGCCAGCACATGCGGAGGAGAGGAGATTATTTTTAAACATGTGCTATTTGAATGGTTATTACAGAGAATGCAGTCATTTGGCTGGCCAATTACCGTCATCCACCATTCCATGACGTCACAGCCCTACCACACAGCTGATTCACCAATTAAGATTTCTCTGATGATTAGAATGTGTTCCATTCCTCAACTGCACAGAGGGAGATCTTATAATCTCAGAATGCTGACTTGGTGTGGGGCCATAGAAATATAATTCCTAGAAGGGAAATTCCCATTCAAGTCAATGTTCCATGATGAGTGGACCGGCAGCTATGTTGAGTGTACTCCTAGGCTATTTCTATACTAGTGTAGGCTAGCTGGGCTACTTGTTAGATGATTAAAGGGACTTTAAAGTGTTCTTTGCTCTATCAGCTAAAAAGGCTCCTAGAGCTGTGTGTGCATTGATCAGGCTCCAGCAGCACTCTCATTAAAAACTGTAGCTAGGCTAATTGTGACTAGATCAATGGGCTGAAGAAACCTTGATTACACTGTAAAGCAAGGAGAATAAAATAAATAAATAGATTCTGGTCTTGTATTGCACTGTGACCCTCATTTAAGGACATGTGTGGGTAAAGAAATATATATAATACTATGGAAAAGATCTTGACAAAAATATGTTGACAAACCAGGTAGCTAATCTAGACTACCACATAATAATAAATAATAATATGCCATTTAGCAGACGCTTTTATCCAAAGCGACTTACAGTCATATGTGCATAAATGTTTACGTATGGGTGGTCCCGGGGATCGAACCCACTACCCTGGCGTTACAAGCGCCATGCTCTACCAATTGATCTATAAATGACCACATAATAAACAGGTTTACAGCAGGGTTGTGTTCAATTCAGAATTCCATTCTTACATTTTAATTGAACTTGAAGTAGTAAACAGGATACAGAATTGCAACTAGAATTTGAATGAATGGAAAAATAATTGTATTCAGTAAAATTATATGAAATTCAAATGCCTCTTCTATTCTATATTAGGTGTAGTCTAAAAATACACTCAATGGCCAGTTTCTTAGGTCCACCAGCCGTTCAAGAAGATGGTACGCTCCTACAGACAGTGAGTCACGTGGCCGTGGTTAGCTATATAAAGCAGGCAGACAGGCATCGAGGCATCCAGTTACTATTCGAATGAACGTTAGAATTGGCAAAACGAGTTACCTAAGCAACTTTGAGCGTGGTATGATCGTCGGTGCCAGGCACGCCGGTTCCAGTATCTCAGAAATGTCTGGCCTCCTGGGCTTTTCACGAGTCTAGGGTTTACCTAAGAATTTGTTGATGAGAGGTCGAAGGAAAATGGCAAGAATCGTGCAAGCTAACAGGCGGGCCACAAACAGGCAAATAACGGCGCAGTACAACAGTGGTGTGCAGAACGGCATCTCGGAACGCACAACTCGTCGGTCCTCGTCACGGATGGGCTATTGCAGCAGACGACCACACCGGGTTCCACTCCTATCAGCTAAAAACAAAAAGCGGCTCCAGTGGGCACGCGATCACCAATTAAAGAGTGTTCTACCATGCTTGACCAGAGCCTGAAAAATAGTAGTGCACTATATACTATATAGGGAATAGGGTGCCATTTGGGACGCTCCCCATACCACAACCATCACAAAGCTATAACACCCTCCTGTACTTTCCTGTAAAACAGGAAATGTGACATTGTTTTCATACTAAGAAGTGAGGTATCAGGGTGTGACGTGCTTAAGTTAGGCCTATGCCAGGATGAAGCCGACCAATAACTCGATCAATGCAAAGACTTGTCCCTAGATAAAGTAAGGCAAAAATAAACCACATTTTGAATTGATGCATCAACTGAACCCAAATTATTTCCGGCAGGGTAGAAAAGAGAGAAATGCTGTGTGTGCAGAATAACCACACATTCTGCCGTCTCTAGCTCGACAGACAATTTGATTGAGCCATTCAACTCCACTGAAGCATCTCATGTAACCCAGCCCTAGATTGATCTGGTAAATCGTTTTTCACACCAGTCTGACACATCATCACTTGTAGAGAATAACTAAAAAAATTGACAGACGCACAATTCAACTGTATTCAATACATGTAGACTGCTATTCTATATTACACTAATGGGAAAACTGTTAATTTTGAGATCCACCGGCGTATTCATGACACCAGTTAACCTCTCACAGATATGGATTCTATGTAACATACCCCTATAGGCTAACCTATAGGCCTAACACAAGACAAGACGAGGGAAAGCAGGCTGCTGATTGATTATATCATGACCTCCGACCTCTGACTCACAAGGAGTCTGAAAACAACAACCAGTGATGGTGAATGACATGAAAATCTGTTAAGAGAGACTGGTGTATTCAATAAGAACCAAGGGACACTACAACAGGTATTTAAAAACTGATTCAGATCATTTGTTAGGCTACACTTGAAAGATTTGGGAATCAATCAAGAACAAATCCATACATGTTGAGAGAAAGGACTGGGCCCTAACACTGCGAAACTAAATGGTTTTACCATTTCGGTTCACTGGCACCCAGCAGGCCTACCATATCAAAACCATGGTTCAGAAAGCCTTAGGTGGTTTAATACAATACACCACTGCAGCTCCATAAGCAGCAAAACAATAATGAATTGCACTTTAATGCAACCCACGCAAAGTGACATCATACAGAAGCCACAGTGGAGCAATGTATGTCTTTTTTTCTTCTTTTTTGGGGGGGTAGATCAGCTTAATATTGCAGATAGATTGTAACTTCCATCAATGTAATTGTCTGCATCACTTCCAATCCCCCATGTATATATATATATATATATATATATATATATATATATATATACACACATACATATACACACATACATACATATCCCCTTTATATATATATTCCCCTTTATTACTTTCCAACCCTGCCACCCTTTCCCCACTTGGACAGTGGCGGTTTTACACGGAGGCCGGGGGAGGCCCGTGCCTCCCTGGAAATTTCCCTGGCCACCCCTGTGGCCCCCCCGTGCTGACCAAATAAAAAATTATGAATTTATAACTATTTTACACGCGAGCGCCAAAAGCGGAACTAATGCAACGCTCTACACGGCAACGTTCTACACGGGTAAATTAGAGTGGCGCACCCGAAGGTCGAAGGTAAGCAAAACGATTTAATATCATAAGTGACTTGTTGTTCTTGCACATAGCCTACATGTTCCTTTTGTTCCTCACACATAAATCAAATCAAGTTTTTAAATGTCTGGTCTCGATTTGTTTAGAAATGTAATCATATCTAAGCAAACTCATCGAAGCAGAAGCAAATATCCAAATGTTAGTAGGCTATCCTTGCTAGGTCTACACAATGTTGTGATGTTAACCACGTAACTTAATCCGTCTTGGCTGTTGCATCGCGATAACAAATACATTTTTAGTAAAGTAATCAACAGGTTATCTGCCTGTGTTAAGTAGGGAGGGATGGTTAGGTAACAAAATGTAATGAATGCCCCTACGTTTTTTCTTCTTCTAATAGTTATCATGAAACGAGGAAGGGACATAAAGTCATTTTTTGCCCCAGCAAACAAAAAAGTTAGATAGAGTTTATGATTTTATTCTTTTGAATTATCTCTGCCAAACATCTATGTACTACAAATCTTCAAGCTCCACAGATGTTTTATGGCATCCACTAAACCTCTTTAGATATTTGTAAATTATACAGTGTGATACCTTTCAACGAAAGTTTATTTTATTTTTTACCAACTATGATTTTTCCTTTTGAAAACAAGCAAAGCAAGAAAAAAAAAGAAAAAGAATCACTCCAATCATTGCACACTTGTGTCGTTCAGACTTTGCAGGTCCAGCTTTGACATGATGATCTAACTAACACTAATATTGTAACTAATATTGTAACTGAAATATGTATGATCCTATGATGAGCGATTGCTTACTTCCCTTTCACTCTTAAAAAATTACTGAAAAAAAATGTGTATAAAAAGGTATATGTAGTATATGTTTGTTTAGTGAGCATTCATGCTGTCATTTTTTCCTAATGTGAACTATGGTGGAAATGTGCTGTCCTAAATGGACTTGCCCATATATGTTGTAAAGCCTTTTTTTGTACACCTGCTCATCAACTGACAGTGAAGTACACAAAGACACAGACACACACACACACACACACCTGTAATATTCTTGTTTTCATGTTGTTGCTGATATCCATCAGTGTTGTTCATATTGCTACATTGTGTTGACATGATTGTTGCTTTTAAACGAATGTTAACTTAATGTTTATTGTCTGCATCCTATTGGACTACTGGATGTTAATGTGTAACACGTTTCCCTGTTTATGTGCTTTAGCAATACTGTATGTCAATATGGTCATGCTAGTAAAGCCTCTTTGAATTGAATTTCTTTTCTGATTTGGTTTATTTTACCTAAATGGATACAGGGTAGTGTGTTTTGTTTATAAATCACTCAGAAAGTTTTCTTTCTTAAAACAAAATGTGGAATCAACTGTCCACAGTAGTGGGGCTTCCATAAATAGGAAATGGCACATTGTTGTACCCTTTGTTGTATCCTGGAGTTTTGTTCACATTGAATATGAACCCTGTATTTGTACCCTGTACTTTTTTTTTTTTTTTTTTTTTTTTTTTTTTTTTTTTTATGGCACTATCTCTCTTGCATCTGCACTCTTGTACAAAATACGTGTTATAATAAATGTCATATGATTTTAAAGTAAAATAAAGTTTATAATCTTTGAATATCATGTGTTGCCAGTTTTTTTATGCGTGCCCCCCTGATTAAACACTGGCCCCTCCTTGGCCCCCCTAGTAAAATGTGTCTAGAACCGCCACTGCACTTGGAGTAAACTAGTGAGCAACAACGCCTAGGCCTCTACTTCCAGCCCATACCCACTATCTACATTTTATGGACAGTCAATTTTACAATAATTACATTTTGTTTGTTCTTTCTCCTGAACTTCTTCTACTCTCAACCTCTCCGATCATTTTCATGATGTCCATCCGGTTTGCTTCTATATGCCATATCTTTCTAACTGTGCTCCTTTACAAAAGCTCCCAACCTACAACCCATACACTTATTATGGACACAGCATGCCTACATTATTAGTTATCTTGTTATTGTTTGTTGTTAGTTGTTATTAGTCCCATCCTTCAATTCCATTCAACACCTCCCATCTATCTCTTAACACCATCCATATAGGATTTCTATTTGCCATATATATTTCAACTGTACTGTGATGTCTTATAAAAGTTCTGAACCTTTCTATTCTCATTGTTTCTACAGATTGTGAATTGAAAATAAACATTTTTGCTAAAAGTATTATTATATTATTGATTGATTGACTATGACTTTTCAGATCACCCAGTAGTGCTATCTGCAGGGTTAGCTCGAGGTAAATATTGCAATCCTTTAGCCATTCCTGGACCTGTGTCCAAAAACAAGCTACAAATGGACAGTACCAAAACAAATGATCTAATGATTCTGTCTCTTCGCAGCAACATCTGCAGAGCTGAGAAGATTGTATCCCCCATATAAATAACATTCTATTGGTAGCAAGAATTTTATATAATAATTTAAATTGAAAGACTCTAAGTTTTGAATCCGGTGTCGTTTTGCGTATCAGTTCATAAACACTATGCCATGGGATCGGTACGTCAAAAATCTCTTCCCAACTATTTTGCAATCTATATGGGACGGCTGTCAATCCTTTGGTCCTTAAATGAAACTGATATACTTTTTTATTTATCACAGTTTTCCTGTTCGACAGACAAGTTCCTTAATTTCTCCTCCTTCCACTTTCCTCTTCCATTTTTGCGGTAAGGCTGCAATTATTTGGTTGTAATTTTGGGTAGAGCAGACATTTCCATATGTTTTTGTTAGCTGCATGTGCGACATAACTCCACCAGTCCTACCGATGACATCATTTACAAAGATTATACCTTTTTTAAACATTTTGTCAAAAAAAAAAATATTTTGGTCAATTAGTATATTTGAGTTTAACCACAATATTTGTTGTTGTTTGTAACTTTTTATGGCTTGTTTTAGAAATAGTGATATCTGGGAGATGATTTCCTTTTCCTAATCTGAAATAAGGGAAAAAGGCCATTCTTGAACATTGGGTGAGACAATCTTACTAATTTGCTAGAGAACCAGTTCGGATTTAAGTATAACTTTTGTATGACTGAAGCTTTTAGTGATAGGTCTAATGCTTTAATATTTAATAATTTCATATTCATTATATAAATAGGCCCGTTTAATTTTGTCTGGCTTGCCGTTCCAAATAAAATGGGAAAAAACGTTCTCATATAATTTAAAAAACTGTTCGCTAGGCATAGGCAAGACCATAAGCAAATAGGTAAACTGGGATAATACTAAAGAGTTAATCAGGGTAATTTTTCCACAAATTGACAGGCACCCACCTTTCCATGGTAGCAAGATCTTATCTATTTTTGCTAACTTTCTATTATAATTTATTGAAGTGAGATCATTTATTTCCTTTGGGATATGTATTCCGAGTATATCCACATCACCATCAGACCATTATATTGGTAAACTACATGGCAATGTAAAAATTGTATTTTTTATTGATCCAATACGTAATATAGTACATTTTTCATAATTTGGTTGTAATCCAGAGAGGTTAGAAAATGTATCTAGATCCTCTATGAGGCTATGGAGTGATTCTAGTTGTGGATTTAAAAGAAAACATGAATCATCAGCGTACAATGACACCTTTGTTTTTAAGCCCTGGATTTCTAATCCCCTGATATTATTGTTGGATCTGATTTTAATAGCTAACATCTCGATGGCCACAATAAATAGATATGCCGATAGTGGACAACCCTGTTTCACTCCTCTTGACAGTTTAAAACTTTCTGAGAAATAGCCATTATTTACTATTTTACACCTAGGGTTACTATACATGATTTTGACCCATTTTATTAGAGATTCACCAAAATTGAAATGCTCCAGGCATTTATATATAAACCCCAGTCGTACTTTATCAAATGCCTTTTTGAAGTCTGCTATGAATAGCAGGCCTGGTTTCTCCGATTTTCCATAATGTTCTATTGTTTCCAATACTTGCCTTATATTATCTCCAATGTATCTTCCATGTAAATAACCTGTCTGATTAGAATGAATAATATCCGACAATACCTTTTTAATTCTATGCGCTATACATTTTGCTAGAATTTTTGCATCACAACACTGAAGTGTAAGGGGCCTCCAATTTTTTAAATGGACTGGATCTATATATTTTCCACTTGTATCCTGTTTGAGTAATAACGAGATCAGACCTTCGTCTTGAGTGTCAGATAATCTACCATTTACATAGGAGTGGTTAAAACATGCTAATAACGGTCCTCTTAGTATATCAAAAAAGGTTTGGTATACTTCGACTGGTATGCCATCCAACCCTGGAGTTTTACATTTACATTACATTTTAGTCATTTAGCAGACGCTCTTATCCAGAGCGACTTACAGTTAGTGAATACATATATATTTTTTTATACTGGCCCCCCGTGGGAATTGAACCCACAACCCTGGCGTTGCAAACGCCATGCTCTATCAACTGAGCTACATCCCTGCCGGCCATTCCCTCCCCTACCCTGGACGACGCTGGGCCAATTGTGCGCCGCCCATAAGTCTCCCGGTCGCGGCCGGCTGCGACAGAGCCTGGATGTTTTCCCTGACTTAAAGTCTTTAATTGCATCCAGAAGTTCCTCCTCTGTAATTTCACCTTCACATGAGTCTTTCTGTTTGGCTGTTAATTTTACATTATCAATAGAAAAAAATCTCTACAATTAGCTTCAGTTAGAGGCAACTGAAACGAAAACATATGCTTAAAGTACCTTGTTTCCTCCTTCAAAATATCATTTGGTGAATCATGGGTTACTCCGTCAATTGTAACCAGTTTCATTAAATTCGTTTTGGTAGCATTCCTATGTTGAAGATAATTTGGTGCATTTTTCCCCATATTCCATCCAGTTTGCTATATTTTTATAATATATTACACTTGATCTTTCTTGAATAAGTTTCTCCATTTCTTTTTGTTTTTCCTCTAATTTATTCTGAGCCTCTATGTTACAGTTTTTATTGCCATCGATCTGTTCTGTTAGACTTTCTATTTCCTTTGTTAGTATAAACTCTTTTGACCTAAATTGCTTTTGTTTTCGAGATGAGTACTGAATTGCATGGCCTCTAAAGGCACATTTAAAGGTGTCCCATACAATAAGGGGATTTGCTGTACTATGTTATGTCGGAAAAAGTCAGTTATAAATTCCTTTGTCCTAGTTAAAAATAAATTATCATCCAATAGGCTTTGATTAAATTTCCAATATCCTTGCCCACGTGGAAATTCAGTAAGAGTAATGTACATGCCAATTATATGATGGTCCGACCGCATTCTGTCCCCTATCAACACTTTTTAAACTTTTGGTGCCAACGAGAATGAGATAAGAAAGAAGTCAAGACGACTAGCTTGATTGAGTCTCCACCATGTATATCTCACTATATCAGGATATTTAAGCCTCCATATATCTACTAGTTCTAAAGTATCCATGACATTCACGATTTCCTTAAGAGCATGTGGGTGATTGTTTGTGGTGTGATTTCCTTTACGGTCCATTGAGCTATTTAAAACAGTATTATAATCCCCCACCATAATAATATCGTCTTGAATTGCTTACAGGGTTGATCATTTATTATATATATTGTCAAAGAAGTGTGGATCATCATTATTTGGTCCGTAAATGTTAATGAGCCATATCTGTTTATTGTCCAATGACATATTTAAAATAATCCATCTACCTTGCGTATCTATTTGGACAATTTGCACATTCGGATCGAAATTACTATTAATTAATATCATCACCCCTTTTGAATTTCTTTGCCCATGGGAGAAGTATATTTCGCCCCCCCCATTCCTTTTTCCATGCAACTTCATCTACTGGCTATACTTACTTCACCATACACCATAATGAGATACACATTTCAAGTCTATTTATCATTATATATGTTTGTAAATTTACAAATAAAAAATACCGTAATGATTGAGTGTCCATATAGCTGTACCATGATATTTGCATTGCTACTAAGTATCCCTTCAATTGTTCTCCACTAATTCTCCCGCTAAAGCCCCTCCCCATCCCAAGTTGAGTCGTCATCCCAGTGATCAGCATCCCACCCACATCCCTCCGGATCCCTAGGGCCCCGAGAGGCCAGGACCCATCCATCGAAAACAGCACACAGTGCCACGCACAAAACAGAAGCAGATTAACCGCCAAAAGCATTTCCAATGCTATCACCTCTATATTTAACTATTTAAAAATATATATCTATTCAAATATCTTGCATATCTTATTTTCCATCATTATCAATTAATATGCGTAATAATGTCGGCAGTTCATACGTAGGATTTTAACATATAACCCGGATTGCCATTGTATTACATTTAATTTATTGACAAGCAATTATCATCCTAGCAAATAATTACCGTGGTCCATCCCATACCCCCCCCCCCAACATCCCCACCCCCCCACAACAGATGCCGGACAAACACACACGCACATACTCACATACTCTAACACACTCAAACCCCCTCCTCCACAATCCACCATAAAATCAGATACTCAACTGTTGTTATATCCCAGAGCCCAACTCCAGAAAGGACCTGTATGCAATGTATGTATTGTATGTTTTGATGGGTGGGTCATCCTAAGGTAATAAATAGTATGCTATTTAAGCTACCACACTGATAAAGATGCAGAGCACAGATAGGCCGACTCATTAGCTAGAGCGAAGTCTCTCAACTCTCTTTGATGGTGCAAATTGGTATTGTCCCACCTGTCACCTTGTCTGTCAGTCTGTCATTCAGTCCGTCCGTCAGTCTGTCTATCTGTATGTATCTGTCTGTCCTTCCGTCTTTCAGTCAGTGAATCACTAAAGGTCATAGACGTGCTGGCTGGCCCCAGACATAGCACCAGCAGTCTCAGTCCTAATGATGAAAAAGCCTTCGGCTCCTCTGAGAATAAAACCAAACTTCACTATCCTGAGAATCCTCTCAAGTCTATTTTCTATACCCTTAAATAACTTAAGTCTAGGCCTATCTATCTTGTCATGCCAAGGAGACAAGACAGACAGCATGTGTCCCAAATGGTACCCTATTCCCTATATAGTGCACTACTTTTGACCAGGGCCCTGTCAAAAGTAGTGAACTACAGTGAGCTCCAAAAGTATTGGGACAGCGACACATTTTTGTTGTTTTGGCTCTGTACTCCAGCACTTTGGATTTGAAATGATACAGTGCCGACTGTCAGCTTTAATTTGATGGTATTTTCATCTGTCACGACTTCCTCCGTAGCTGCCTCCCCTCCTTGTTCCGGCAGGCTTCGGCGTTCGTCGTCACCGGCCTTCTAGCCACTGCCGCTCCATATCTCATCATTCCATTTGTCTTGTCTTGTCAACTACACACACCTGGTTCATATTCCCCTCATTAGTACATGTTTAAGTGTTCCCTCTGCCCCCTTGTCCTTGTGGGTGATTGTTTATTGTGTGGATTAGTAGCTCGGTTGAGCTCAGTATTTTGTATTGCCGGGGTATTTTCCCTGTGTGCATGTTTGTTCCAGTGCGCCTGTTTTGCGCACTGGACTGGATTATGGAATAAACTCTGTATACTGTGATTTACCCTCCTGCGCCTGACTCCTTCAAATCACGCAGCACATCATCCATATCGGGTGAACCGTCTAGAAATTACAGCACTTTTTGTACATAGTCCCCCCATTTTAAGGCAGCCAAAAGTATTGGGACATTCACTTATATGTGTATTAAAGTAGTAAAAAGTTTAGTATTTGGTCCCATATTCATAGCATGCAATGACTACATCAAGCGTGTGACTCTACACATTTGTTGGATGCATTTTAAGTTTGTTTTGGATGTGTTTCAGAATATTTTGTGCCCAATAGAAATTAATGATAAATAATTTATTGTGTCATTTTGGTGTCACTTTTATTGTCCCCTAAAATGGGGGGACTATATACAAAACATGCTGTAATTTCTAAACGGTTCACCCGATATGGATGGAAATACCCTCAAATTAAAGCTGACAGTCTGCACTTTAACCTCATAGTCATTGTATCACTTCAAAAGTGCTGGAGTACAGAGCCGAAACAAACAAATTGTCACTGTCCCAATACTTTTGGAGATGACTGTATATAGGAAATAGGGTGCTATTTGGAATGCAGGCAGACACTGAGACACGACCCACAGCGCTCCCATCCACTCCCCTTGTCTTATCCCTTCAGCTAACGGTAACAGAAAGGAGTCACTCAACTTTCTTTGAGGGTGTAAATAGGCACAGCCTTTCATCCCCTCACAGTCAGAGTTAGCCTATAGAGTTCTTAAGAGGACAGGTGGGTTTGTTTCATCACAGTGACTATTCCTCCTTGCAAAACCTAGTGGTTCTCACAGAATAGCTTTTAGAGGCAATGACGCAGAGGATACAGTGAGGGAAAAAAGTATTTGATCCCCTGCTGATTTTGTACGTTTGCCCACTGACAAAGAAATGATCAGTCTATAATTTTAATGGTAGGTTTATTTGAACACTGAGAGACAGAATAACAACAAAAAAACGCATGTCAAAAATGTTATAAATTGATTTGCATTTTAATGAGGGAAATAAGTATTTGACCCCCTCTCAATCAGAAAGATTTCTGACTCCCAGGTGTCTTTTATACAGGTAACGAGCTGAGATTAGGAGCACACTCTTAAAGGGAGTGCTCCTAATCTCAGTTTGATACCTGTATAAAAGACACCTGTCCACAGAAGCAATCAATCAATCAGATTCCAAACTCTCCACCATGGCCAAGACCAAAGAGCTCTCCAAGGATGTCAGGGACAAGATTGTAGACCTACACAAGCAGCTTGGTGAGAAGGTGACAACAGTTGGTGCGATTATTCGCAAATGGAAAAAACACAAAAGAACTGTCAATCTCCCTCGGCCTGGGGCTCCACGCAAGATGATCATGAGAATGGTGAGGAATCAGCCCAGAACTACACGGTTCTTGTCAATGATCTCAAGGCAGCTGGGACCATAGTCACCAAGAAAACAATTGGTAACACACTACGCCGTGAAGGACTGAAATCCTGCAGCGCCCACAAGGTCCACCTGCTCAAGAAAGCACATATACAGGCCCGTCTGAAGTTTGCCAATGAAACTCTGAATGATTCAGAGGAGAACTGGGTGAAAGTGTTGTGGTCAGATGAGACCAAAATCGAGCTCTTTGGCATCAACTCAACTCGCCGTGTTTGGAGGAGGAGGAATGCTGACCCCAAGAACACCATCCCCACCGTCAAACATGGAGGTGGAAACATTATGCTTTGGGGGTGTTTTTCTGCTAAGGGGAAAGGACAACTTCACGGCATCAAAGGGACGATGGACGGAGCCATGTACCATCAAATCTTGGGTGAGAACCATTGAAAATGGGTCGTGGATGGTTTTTCCAGTATGACAATGACCCAAACACATGGCCAAGGCAACAAAGGAGTGGCTCAAGAAGAAGCACATTAAGGTCCTGGAGTGGCCTAGACAGCCTCCAGACCTTAATCCCATAGAAAATCTGTGGAGGGAGCTGAAGGTTCGAGTTGCCAAACGTCAGCCTCGAAACCTTAATGACTTGGAGAAGATCTGCAAAGAGGAGTGGAACAAAATCCCTCCTGAGATGTGTGCAAACCTGGTGGCCAACTACAAGAAACGTCTGACCTCTGTGATTGCCAACAAGGGTTTTGCCACCAAGTTCTAAGTCATGTTTTGCAGAGGGGTCAAATACATATTTCCCTCATTAAAATGCAAATCAATTTTTGACATGCATTTTTCTGGATTTTTTTGTTGTTATTCTGTCTCTCACTGTTCAAATAAACCTACCATTAAAATTATAGACTGATTATTTCTTTGTCAGTGGGCAAACGTACAAAATCAGCAGGGGATCAAACACTTTTTTCCCTCACTGTAGAACAGAATGATGGTCTCTGTCCCTGACTGTTATGGGCAGACTGTAATCCAGATTTGTCAGGATACAAATGATCACAGTGCTCTTAGTGCCAATAGGTAAAGTACCCTAGGCCTAGCTAGCCTACAGTCCAGAAGTGTTTTAGGCTAGATGTAAATGGTGTATAAGTAAGCCAACACAAGAGATGATTATAGGGATCAAAGCATTTCAACTGTGTGAAACAGCAGCACTTATCTGCCCCAAAGTGTCTCAGAATCAGATACATTCCTACCTCTCTCGAATGCAGTAAGAGTATTGCTGTCTTTGGAATGGACATTCTGTACAGTCCTGAAAACTACAGTACTATCAATCAGATTCTCCAATAAAAACATATATTCCCTGCCTGACAACATAGTCTTCACACAGACGCTCAATCTAAGAGCTTTCAGAGCTGATTTAGGATAGTAGCTGTCAAAGTGGATACTGTTGGAGGAATTGTAGCAAATTCCTTACATACAACACAGTGACCATAGAATCTCTGAATTCCTGAGCCCTGTGCAGCAGTCTGAATGACATACTTAAAACACACTGCACACACACACACACTACACACACACTACACAGGAGAGGAGCAGAGGGATTTCTCAGCAGCAGAGCAGGCAGATTCTTCAACCCACGTCCTCTAACCATGCTGGATCCAAAATGGAAACTCACCACACACCTCTAGAGATCTCTGACTTCCACAGAACTTCAATTAGGAAATGAATGACGGGGGAGGTTTAAGGAGTTTCTGAGCAACGCTGCTATTTGCTCGTCATTGGTATGAGCCACAGAGCCGGCCTTTTAAAATGACATTCGACTCAATCACTCACCCTCCCCAGCAGAGAGTGCCTGCCAATGTTTTGCTTGTATTGTACAACCAATTAAATGTACTCTGCATAATATAGCCAGTAGTGGAAGGCAGGGGCTGTTCAGTCTAAATGTAACAACATTGTATGCAGCAGTATTATTGCTGACAATCTGTTATGTTAGGGTAAATCTCACCTCTATCTCACCTCTCTCTAAAAAGTGATCAAAATGTAAATAGGTTCATCTAGCATAAACCAAAATAAACAATAAACCAAGACCCATCTAATAATTAATAATAATATGCCATTTAGCAGACGCTTTTATCCAAAGCGACTTACAGTCGTGCGTGCATACATTTTTGTGTATGGGTGGTCCCGGGGATCGAACCCACTACCTTGGCGTTACAAGCGCCGTGCTCTACCAGCTGAGCTACAGAGGACCACATCTACCTCCTCAGTGCACGGGTTATGAAAATTAAACTGAGGGTTTAGGATTGGGGCTGGGACTGGGACTGGGACTCTGAAAGGGGCCTACTGGGGCAACATGTATGCAGGGAGACAGGAATACATGCACAGTGCTGAAGTCTTTGGGTTGTAGGAGTGTGAACTGTGAACTATCGTCCTCTACAAAGACTCCTCTATGTTAGTCTGGAGAAAACACACACACAAACCCTTTGCTCCCCATAAAGTGCTGGAGCTGGGGGGCTGGAGGAGGGCTGGGGCTGGCATAGGATGCCCTTTTCTGTCCCCCTGTCCCTCCTGTCGTCCATAGAGGCGGGTCCGGATCATAAAACACCCAGGGGGGAGCGGGAGTCTAAATATTTGCATTGCACACTTTTATCCCTTTCTTCCAGGCCGAGGGCATGTACAGGCAGCACATATCTTCTAGCTAGTCACTACGCTCCATGATAGTAATGTGGTGTGGGTGGTAGCATAGCATGCCATACAGAGACATCTGTATTTTGTACTAAAAGCACTCTAGTATGTTACATGGGAAAGGCAACATAAGAGATTGAGAGGTTTATTTAAAGTACTTTGTTCATTTCCATTAATGACACAAATCATAATATAACCATTAGACCTAAACCAAAACAATGGAATAAAAACTTGAGTACTAGTCCGTCCGGATGTCTGTCAGGCAAGGCTGTGGAGTGGAGAGATCGGTTATCCAGGAGACCTGGGTTGAAAAAAATGGTATTCGTTTTCATCCAAAATACTTTCTCTGTGCTTGACTGAGCTTGCCTGGTGCAACGCAACCGATCAAATAGGCTAGTCACAAAAGTGCAAACCTTGCCCATCTGACACTCCAGACACACTCAATCCAACACTCTAAGTCTGTAATCAAGGTATGTAGGACACTTTGAGGAGGACTGTCCCTGGCCAACTCATCCATCATCCTGTCCTAGCTAGCTACCAAGAAACCTGACAGCCCAGCCCAGCACTGTTAAACAAGGCCAAGGTTTGGGAACAAGTAAGAAACCAAGTCTAAATGTAACTGCAAGGGGCTTCGTCTTTCTTCTTCCTTCTTTTTTAACAAAATCTGGGCCAGACCCAATTATTTCACTTTAGTCTCCAGGTTGCCATGGCTACGGCCTTCGCCTCTCGTGTTTTAGTCGTCTTGTGTTTTAGAAATTGAGAAATTCACCGCCCCAGCCAGCCAGGCATGAGGTGGAGCTTATCTCAAACTCCCCCCCCCCCCCCCCCCAAACCCCCCGGGAATTCTGCACAGTGTGTGTGTCTGTCTGTCTGCTCAGAGAACATCTATGCAAAGAGGTCAGAACAAAATGTTCCTTAACAAACACAACAACTTGGCTATTTCCATTATGCCATCAATATCAATTAATTCAGTTCAAACAATCGGAACACAGGATGCTACACTCTAACCACTTTGCAAAGGGCTAGCAGAGTTGTTGTTCTGGGGTGTTGCTAACTTAGAAACTGAGTGGAAGGCAGCCTCAGGCCTGTAGATGGAGCCAGTTTAGTGAGGCTCTGAACAGCAGACACACCAGAGGGACACAGGAGAAGGCACAGGTGGAGGTAAACAAGAAACAGCAGACACACTCCTGATAACCCTGATTCAGCCTCCGCTGCAGCTGCAGAGAGCGAGAGAGCGAGAGAGAGAGGCCCCCCAGAGACTGCACCATCCTGCTACCGCTTCTGTACACAGGGCTAAGGGGAGGGGGTGACAGAGACAGATCTCTGTGTGTGTGTGTGTGTGTGTGTGTGTGTGTGTGTGTGTGTGTGTGTGTGTGTGTGTGTGTGTGTGTGTGTGTGTGTGTGTGTGTGCTGCAGTCGGTCGATGCACTGTGGTTGCACCATGTGTCACCTTGCTTGCTTCGCTAAGGGAACTCAAGGTTGAGATGTCACGCACAACAGACTGTGTGTGTAAGCAAGCAGCCTGACAACAATGATAAAAACATTACGGATCAACAATTTGGCAACATTTGCCTTTGCTCCCAAAAAGCACACCGACACACTCTCCTCATCTCTCCCTCCTCCCTCTCTCTCTCTCTCCTCTTTCTAGTCCTCCCATCCTTCATCATTAGGCGGTAGATGGATGACCCGTCCCAAACCTCCCCCTCCCTTCCCCCTCTCCCCATGATGTGGAGGAAGGAGGGGAGGAGGACGTGATCGGTCGGTGAGGACAGGACAGCAGCCATTGTCCCCTTCTGTTAAATATGTAAAAATAACTCCTGCTGTAACGTAAACTGGGTCAGTAGAATTCCCAGGGAACCTGTGAGCTGCTACTGGAGAGGGAGCGGAGAGGAGAGGCATAGGTAGCCAGTCGTATCAATGCGGAACAGAACGCAGCTTATCTCAACCCGCCGCTGGCTCTTTTCTACCGACCTGAGGCTGGCTGGTTGTTCCTGGCTACCTTTACCGCCTCCTCTGTGCCCACACTCTCCCTCTCTCCCTGCCCCTTCTCCCCCAACCCCGACTGGCTCTTTTCTGCCGGCCTGACGATCCAAGCAGACTGGTCCCTTCCTACCACTAACTCACAATACCGTAATGGTCACTTTGTTTCAAAAATCAATCTTAAATATCGTAATAAAACTAATGCATTTCGGCGTATAGCCTAACTTCTTTTTCTGAGAACCAACTTTCATTAATTCATTGACCATCTGGATTAACCTGCTCAGGTCAGGTTGAGTTCTTATGTTAGTCTTAAATAGGCAGCAGGGCTCAGGAGGTCAGAAATAGCAGGAGCTGACTACAGCATAACCTGACCATGTGGTCATAGAGAAACTCAACCCAGATTGGGAGAGCGAGAAAGAGAGTTATCTTGGGTTAGGGTTAGAGACAGAGAGAGCTAGAAAACGGTGGGAGAGAGGGGGGAAGACTGAGAGAGAGAGAGAGAGAGAGAGAGAGAGAGAGAGAGAGAGAGAGAGAGAGAGAGAGAGAGAGAGAGAGAGAGAGAGAGAGAGAGAGGGGGGGGGGGGGGGGGAGACGGAGATAGAGAGAGAGAGAAAGAGAGAGACAGAGAGAGGTAGAGGAAGAGAGAGGTAGAAAGAGAGTTCTCCTCTAGTTGGTTTAACCTACTGCTGTTCCAAGTCAACAACAACAGATGACTCCAGGTTTCTCTGTAAAGAGATTAACAGGGACTAGCACTAAACAAGGTGAGGATTATGTAATTTAGCACATAATAATACCCCCACACCCACAGCCCACGCTGAAATGTAGATTACAGAACAACAGCACTGCCCTAATCAGGCAGCTCTATTCACGGAACCAGCCTGGTGAAGACCTAAGGGTCAAAACGTTGTCAATACCTGGAATGGAGGGTTGATCATGTTTTTGTTCTGAAATTACCCTACTGTATGTACATTGGGTTAAATGCCAGGCTGAGTTTTAATTAAGAACAAGTTCCATTTTAGATACTAGAGTCAGGGACAAGATACTAAACAAATCCTCTATTTTAGAGTCCATAATACTTAGGATAAACAATAAATACAATTATATGAGGAACTGGGGAAAGGTAAATGCTGCAGTTCCTTTTGGGAAGAGCTAGAGTTGCGTACAAGTGACAGAGAAAATCTATACATTTTTTGAGAAAGACAGACAGTGGAGTAGTGTTGCACGGTATACTGAAACTTCTGTATTTTTTAGATACGTACTAGAATTTTTGTTACGTTCAGTACTTCTGTTAAATGTGTCTTGTGTGATTGAGAGGATCAAGTCTGTATTAACGCTGCCCCTTTATAGCACGAAGAGCAAAGTGCCTGATCCACTTACTTATTTATTGCTAGAGCTGTCTGGGCTACATTAGCTCCCCAGTCCCCACTCATGTTGCACAGAAGTTAACACACATGAATAATGCAACACGGCATGTAGAAATTTAGAAACTGTTTATTACTGTTTTCAAAAACCATACAGGCTATAACACTTAATGCAAGACGATACCGGTAGCTTTCAGCTTTAATTGTAAGCTAACTTTCCTTGCTAGCTTACAGCTGAATTCACTACCCTAGTAAGCAAAATGTGCTGATTTCAAAGCTGATTGTCACCAAAAACATTAATAATTCACATTGTCTCCCTCGCCACCAAAAACTCAATCACTTCTTCGTCTTCCTTTGCCTCCTGTCTGGTTTCCACTAGATTCCATAGCCACAAAGTCAGATTCCACAGCCACATTCTGCTCATGAATGACGTCATTAATTTCTTAAAGAGACAGCGCACACTTTTAGAAAAGAAGAGATTGCTTCTTCTATGCAAATGTTGTCAACCAGTAAAATAAAATAATATGTTCTCTTAGCAGTTGCCAATAAAATAAATCTGTAGCCCCATGAAATCAGCTCAAACAAGCTCAATAACTCAATGCATTCACACAATCCTATTGAATAATATGCATTCACATCTTGATTTACCCAGTTTATCAAGAGATTTACCATTCAAATAAATAATTAAATAATTACAATTATGTTGTTCTGTAGTTAGATTGGTAAAAAAAAAAAAAATCTAATTTATTGTATTATTAATTCAATTAATACATACATGGTTGTCAAAAAAAAAAGTACATTAACATTTTCAAACGTATTGATATTGAACTCAAATATGCCCAACGATTGAACAGAGCAGTAGCTGAATTTATCTGTCTGGATCAAGTACCATTCTGTGACTATGGCTAATATGTCTTCATTTTTTTTGTGGTATCGTTTGGTATAGAGTACCGTGATGGTATAGAGTACTGTGATGCTAAACCTGGTATCGGTATCGAAGTAAACATTCTGGTACCGTGAATAGTAAAACAAGGAAAATTGTTAGGTTAAGGGTTAGGGAAAATAGGATTTTGAATGGAAATCAATTTTAGGTCCCCACAACAATAATAAAACATATGCTGTGTGTGCATCTGAAACAACACACAAACACGCGCAGACACATACACATACACACACACACACACCTTGACAAAACACACACGCATACACACCTTGACAAAGCACACAGACACCTGGCTGCATATTCTCCTCTGTCCTCTGGCATCTTAGCTCACCTTGGCCTAGAAACATCACTAGAGCCAGGACTCACCGTATGCACCTCCCCGGACCCCCTGTTATGTCATAAGCCTAATGTACACCCTACACAATACCTAACGCAAGAACTACAATTAGCTAAGAAAAATGGCAATTCTGCGTTGCGTATGTAAGGTAGGCCTATAAATGAGTCTGTACTCGCTCCAGGGGAAAAGAAGGAGAAGGTAGGGAGGGAGGGAGGGAGCGGGTTCTGTTAGCTGGTTGGCTAAAATCCTGAGGATTTGAGAAAGTGAGAAATGAGGGATGAATACGCAGCTGGAAGTTTCACAGAGCCTGGGATATTTTCCAATTACACACCAGCCTTAAGGGCTTATAGGGCTGGCTGCTGTGCTGTGAGGAATGACCTTCCTGGATATAATGGTCCTGTGTGTGTGTGTGTGTGTGTGTGTGTGTGTGTGTGTGTTTGTGTGTGTGTGTGTGTGTGTGTGTGTGTGTGTGTGTGCGCGAATGCCAGGGAGTATTATTTTTTCCTTATCAGAATCAATATCAAAGCAAAACATGTAGTATACTGACACCAGGCCAAATAGCCAAATACATGAGGTAACACATGTCAATAATCAGATCTAATTCTCTGACACACGTGACCCATGTTTACCCTGTTTACCCGATTGGCAGGATTCTGTGGAGGAAAGAACGTAACACTACGTACACAGCTGTCAACTGGCTGACAGTGGTGGTGGGGATGCGTCACCCAACACGATAGAGACCACTTCATATGTCTGTCTGTCCGTAACGTCCACGCTTTGCTAATTGTCTGACTGATGTGTGCACACATACACTGTACACACACCCTGTACACACACACACACACACACACATCACACACTGTACACACACACACACTGTACACACACCACACATCACACACTGTACACACACCACCGACAAAAGAGCCTTCTCAATTTAAATATGGTATTCAAATGCTTTTGTTGCTCACTTACAATTACATTTGGGATCAGGTTGTTTGGCTGTGGGGAAACTGAACAGCATGGATTAAAAAATATACAGTACCAGTCAAAAGTTTGGACACACCTACTCATTCAAGGGTTTTTCTTTATTTTTACTATTTTCTACATTGTAGAATAATAGTGAAGACATCAAAACTATAGAATAACACATATGGAATCATGTAGTAACCAAAAAAGTGTTAAACAAATCAAAATATATTTTCAATTTTAGATTCTTCAAATAGCCACCCCTTGCCTTGACAGCTTTACACACTCTTGGCATTCTCTCAACCAGCTTCACCTGGAATGCTTTTCCAACAGTCTTGAAGGAGTTCCCACATATGCTGAGCACTTGTTGGCTGATTTTCCTTCACTCTGCCGTCCGACTCATCCCAAACCATCTCAATTGTGGAGCCCAGGTCTGATGCAGCACTCCATCACTCTCCTTCTTGGTAAAATAGCCCTTACACAGCCTGGAGGTGTGTTGGGTCATTGTCCTGTTGAAAAACAAATGATAGTCCTACTAAGCCCAAACCAGATGGGATGGCGTCTCGCTGCAGAATGCTGTGGTAGTCATTCTGGTTAAGTGTGCCTTGAATTCTAAATAAATCACAGACAGTGTCACCAGCAAAGCACCCCCACACCATAACACCTCCTCCTCCATGCTTTACGGTGGGAACTACACATGCGGAGATCATCCGTTCACCCACACCGCGTCTCACAAAGACACAGCGGTTAGAACCAAAAATCTCAAATTTGGACTCCAGACCAAAGGACAAATTTCCACCGGTCTAATGTCCATTGCTCATGTTTCTTGGCCCAAGCAGGTCTCTTCTTCTTATTGGTGTCCTTTAGCAGTGGTTTCTTTTCAGCAATTCGACCATGAAGGGGCCTGATTCACACAGTCCCCTCTGAACAGTTGATGTTGAGATGTGTCTGTGACTTGAACTCTGTGAAGCATTTATTTGGGCTGCAATTTCTAAGGCTGGTAACTCTAATGAACTTATCCTCTGCAACAGAGGTAACTCTGGGTCTTCCATTCCTGTGGTGGTCCTCATGAGAGCCAGTTTCATCATAGCACTTGATGGTTTTTGCGACTGCACTTGAAGAAACTTTCAAAGCTCTTGAAATTTTCCGTTTTGACTGACCTTCATGTCTTAAAGTAATGATGGACTGTCGTTTCTCTTTGCTTATTTGAGCTGTTCTTGCCATAATATGGACTTCGTCTTTTACCAAATAGGGCTATCCTCTGTATACCCCCACCCCTACCTTGTCACAACACAACTAATTGGCTCAAACGCATTAAGGAATGAAATTCCACAAATTAACTTTTAAGAAGGCACACCTGTTAATTGAAATGCATTCCAGGTGACTACCTCATGAAGAGAATGCCAAGAGTGTGCAAAGCTGTCATCAAGGCAAAGGGTGGCTATTTGTAGAATCTCAAAAATATTTGTTTAACACTAATTTGGTTACTATATGATTCCATATGTGTTATTTCATTGTTTTGATGTCTTCTCTATTATTCTACAAAGTAAAAAAAATAAAGACCGTTGAATGAGTAGGTGTGTCCAAACTTTTGACTGGTAGTGTATATTACAATGCAACATAATGGAAGCAAGCATCCACCTCACATGTCAAAAGATCCAATTCCTCTGACAAGCCAAGGGCAGCATATTCAAAGATTGTCTGTTTATACTGTAGCTTACAGTACACACAAAAAAATTTAATACATTCTCTCACAAAGAGACAAAGAGAAATAATGAAATAATTCCTTGACAAGACAAAATGTTAAGTAGGCAGAGAGCAGACAAGCGGTCTTCTCGGGGTGATGGTGAGGGATTCTGCCTGTCAGTCCAGTACGTGTGTACTGGAGTGAGACTGACAGATAGGCTATGTGGCTCTGTGTGGGATCTCTGGAGAAATATGGCCGATCGGCCAGCTGCTGTTGAGCCCAGCGGTGCCACTGCAGCTTTCTGACTAGACTAGACTGGAACCTAGTTCTGACAGGGGCGAGATAGCCGTAATAGTGGGGTGGGGATGGCAGAATTAAAAGCTTGGCAAGTACACATGTGTTCACACCTTGCTCGCTGGGACGAGAATATCCCTTTGGGGAGTGAGGATGGCTGCCTCACTTCTCTAGGCTTCTCTCACTTTTTTCTCCAGTGCTGTTATTCACTAGGTTCCCAGGAGCCTGTGAATTCCCCCTGACCCAGCTCACAGCTCCATCTGTTACTCTTGAATCTATTTGAAACACAATTTGAAACACAGCTCAGAACGGATGGGGAAACTGGAAATATAGAAATTACAACCATCACATCCACATTCCTCACACCATTCATTCCTCTTCATCCCTTCTTCCAGTATGAGTGGTAGGTGCTAGCCATGACATTACGCCCCCAGTTTATCCTAGCTACACCCTGTGTCCTTCCCCTAGCTACACAGTGCAAGTGTGTGTCCTATAGTCTAGGGCAGAAATGGGGCCACTGTCACCACTCACTACAGAGAAGAACATGGCTCAAACCAGCCGGTCTTTATCAATATTCACAGCGCTATCTTACCTAACCAGCAGAGTATAGGCCTACATAAACTCACACACACTCCTAGTCCTGACTCTCCTTTCATTCAGCTCTAATAATTCAACCACCGAGCAAGCTGCAATCAGAGAATCATGCTCTAATTGGTTAATTCTCACAAGGGGGCCACTGAGGTTTAGGCTAATATCCAGTAAAACAGTGTGTGTGTGTGTGTACATTTCAAGCTTACCGTATGCTTACCAGTCTAAACAGTTTGCGCATATATTATGAACAAAAACAATCACTTGAGAAATACTGCACCAAACATCTTAGTTAGATGTAAAATTGCGCGACTAAGACCTCCTGGCAAAACATTTTAAAATGAATTACAGATTCTTGATTTATATTAGATGAATTCTGACTATTTTGAGGAAGTGTTATGGCTATGTTGATGCTACGGGGACAAACAACAGTAATATTGCCATTTGTTCTCGTTTTTCAAGCGAAGGTCTTTAGGGAGTATGCGAACACAGACGTTCCCCTTCGCCTCGCCGAGTTATGCTAGGAGAAAACCAAACCTATGTATGCGGATGCCTTTAGAGGGGCCACTGAGGTGTAGGCTAATATCCAGTCAACAAAACAAACTCCCCCCTCCTTAATCTCTCCATCTCTGCCTAAATCAGCCATAGCAATATCAGTGCGAGCCACACTCTTTATTTAATAAAGCTAGGGTAATCAGATAGATTCTGTTCTGTATCTGATTATCTACTGCAGCAATTATGATATGCTACCTTTTACCATGAAAAGCCAGCAATTCATCTGTTGTAACAATCAATGGGGTTAACGTACTGCATTACACAACACGCACATGAAAAGGGATGGTAAAGCAGCGAATTTTATTTAGAAATGTACAGATATTTCAAAATATTAGCAATATATTCAGCACATGATCATGGTCTACATATTTTTCATCCTTTCTCTAACAGAGGGGAAAACGTGTGTTGTTGAAGACTTTGCTTTTCCTCTTGCATGTTAGCCTGAAAGGTTCTGTTACATTATTTTGCATACAGTATGAAAAATATACAGTGGGGGAAAAAAGTATTTAGTCAGCAACCAATTGTGCAAGTTCTCCCACTTAAAAAGATGAGAGAGGCCTGTAATTTTCATCATAGGTACACGTCAACTATGACAGACAAATTGAGGAAAAAAAATCCAGAAAATCTAATTGTAGGATTTTTAATGAATTTATTTGCAAATTATGGTGGAAAATAAGTATTTGGTCAATAACAAAAGTTTCTCAATACTTTGTTATATACACTTTGTTGGCAATGAGACAGGTCAAACGTTTTCTGTAAGTCTTCACAAGGTTTTCACACACTGTTGCTGGCATTTTGGCCCATTCCTCCATGCAGATCTCCTCTAGAGCAGTGATGTTTTGGGGCTGTCGCTGGGCAACACGGACTTTCAACTCCCTCCAAAGATTTTCTATGGGGTTGAGATCTGGAGACTGGCTAGGCCACTCCAGGACCTTGAAATGCTTCTTACGAAGCCACTCCTTCGTTGCCCGGGTGGTGTGTTTGGGATCATTGTCATGCTGAAAGACCCAGCCACGTTTCATCTTCAATGCCCTTGCTGATGGAAGGAGGTTTTCACTCAAAATCTCACGATACATGGCCCCATTCATTCTTTCCTTTACACGGATCAGTCGTCCCGGTCCCTTTGCAGAAAAACACCCCAAAGCATGATGTTTCCACCCCCATGCTTCACAGTAGGTATGGTGTTCTTTGGATGCAACTCAGCATTCTTTGTCCTCCAAACACGACGAGTTGAGTTTTTACCAAAAAGTTATATTTTGGTTTCATCTGACCATATGACATTCTCCCAATCCTCTTATGGATCATCCAAATGCACTCTAGCAAACTTCAGACGGGCCTGGACATGTACTGGCTTAAGCAGGGGGACACGTCTTGCACTGCAGGATTTGAGTCCCTGGCGGCGTAGTGTGTTACTGATGGTAGGCTTTGTTACTTTGGTCCCAGCTCTCTGCAGGTCATTCACTAGGTCCCCCCGTGTGGTTCTGGGATTTTTGCTCACCGTTCTTGTGATCATTTTGACCCCACGGGGTGAGATCTTGCGTGGAGCCCCAGATCGAGGGAGATTATTAGTGGTCTTGTATGTCTTCCATTTCCTAATAATTGCTCCCACAGTTGATTTCTTCAAACCAAGCTGCTTACCTATTGCAGATTCAGTATTCCCAGCCTGGTGCAGGTCTACAATTTTGTTTCTGGTGTCCTTTGACAGCTCTTTGGTCTTGGCCATAGTGGAGTTTGGAGTGTGACTGTTTGAGGTTGTGGACAGGTGTCTTTTATACTGATAACAAGTTCAAAGAGATGCCATTAATACAGATAACGAGTAGAGGACAGAGGAGCCTCTTAAAGAAGAAGTTACAGGTCTGTGAGAGCCAGAAATCTTGCTTGTTTGTAATTGACCAAATACTTATTTTCCACCATAATTTGCAAATAAATTCATAAAAAATCCTACAATGTGATTTTCTGGAAAAAAAAATCCTCAATTCGTCTGTCATAGTTGACGTGTACCTATGATGAAAATTACAGGCCTCTCTCATCTTTTTAAGCGGGAGAACTTGCACAATTGGTGGCTGACTAAATACTTTTTTCCCCCACTGTATGCACTCACTAACTGTAAGTCGCTCTGGATAAGAGCGTCTGCTAAATGACTAAAATGTAAAATGTAAATGTATACTTTATTTGGCTGAGAAAGTACAGCAGCAGTAGGCTACTCCATGAACCGTGAAAGATGACCGTGGTGGACAATCTTTGCCTCTCTCTCTCTTTGTACATCTACATTTGGTACACTGCAGAGCTATACCATTGAGAGAGAGAGAGAGAGAGAGAGAGAGAGGAGAGAGAACGAGAGAGAAAGAAAGAAAGAGAAAGGGAACGAGATAGAAAGAGATAATTTTTTTATTTAACCTTTATTTAACTAGGCAAGTCAGTTAAGAACAAATTCTTATTTACAATGACGGCCTACACCGGCCAAATCCAGACGACGCTGGGCCAATTGTGCGCCGCCCTATGGGACTCCCAATCACAGCTGGATTGTGATACATCCTGGAATTGAACCAGGGTCTGTAGTGACGCCTCTAGTGCCTTAGACCGCTGTGCCACTCGGGAGAAAGAGAGGCAGAGAGAGAGAGAAAGAGAGAGCGACCAACAGAGAACAAGACAGAGAGATAGAGAGGGAGAGAGAGAGAGGAGAGGAATAGCCAGTATGAGCTGACAGTGAGTGCAATAGTAAAAGGAGGAAGTAGCGCTGAGAGATGACACCAGCCAGTGATCCATGGAGGACCAGATGGGTTTCTCATGTAATTGTCACACTATTTCAATGATGGAAGCCGAGGCTCAGGCTCAGGCTGTGTCCCAAATGGCACCCTATTACCTACATAGTGCACTACTTATGACTAAGGCCCATAGTGCTCTGGTCAAAAGTAGTGCACTGTAAGGAAAAGGGTGCCATTTAAAAGGTGCCATTTGCGACGCAGGCTCAGGCTCCAAAGTTTTAAAATGCACCCACTGACAGCTGCAACGAGACGCAAGTAGGCCCAACACTTGCAAATCCATTATGATTGCACATTAAACTTAATATTCAGACCCCCTTAAAAAGCAACTACTTAGGCTAACTCCCAGATTGGACTACTGTACAAGAGGATTAGATTGTTTTTTAGATAGGCACAGGCCTACAAATATTGCCACTCAGTGACTTTGCTCAAACATGGCATTCTTTCATTCAAGGATCAAGGAATTTAATTGCTCATGTTAAGCAAAGACATATAGCAAAGTGTTAGCTTTTTTTCCTCACCTCCTGTGTGTGTGTGTGCGTGTGCGTGTGCGTGCGTGTGTGTGTGTGTGTGTGTGTGTGTGTGTGTGTGTGTGTGTGTGTGTGTGTGCGTGTGTGTGTGCGTGTGCGTGCGGTGACCTTCCATGGTCCTTCTCCCCTTTCCCTGGTGCAGGATGCCTTAAATGGCCATTCCTATCCAGGCCTGACTCTGCCTGGTTAAGATCTGATTTCTGATTGCTGTAGCATATCTCTGTATCTGTGTCCCAAATGGCACCCTATCCCCTATTAAGTGCACTACTTTTGACCAGGGCCTATCTGTTTCCACTGCCTGCTTGCGTCACTCCCTCTGCTCAGCACTCCGCTAGCTGCTCACACTCTGTTTATACGGCGGCACAGAACAGAAGCCTTGTTTCCACTGGCCTCACACAAACACACACACACACACACAGAGACGCGTGCACACACACACATACATACGCACTCTGTATGCAAACGTGTGTTAGTGCTGCCGTGACAGGTGAAGGCTATCCAGCTGTTGTCTGCTCCACGTCCCTACCTACTGCTCAATGTAAAGTGTGACTTAAAAATATTTTGGCTATTTATGCAAGCCACGGGCAGATTCTAGCACTGAACAGCACATTTGAATCTAATCTTGCTCTAAATCCAGTTGGCTGGACCACTGGAGGTTTAGTAAAATACCCTGTAATTGGCCCGGACTTTGCAACCGCCAACCATCCAATAAAAAATAAATGTGAAATGTGCAGGAAGCAGAGTTCCCTCCGGTGCTGTGAGGGAGATTTTTCAGTGGCCAGCAGGGAGGATACACACACACACATTACCTCAGGGAGGATACACACACACACTACCTCAGGGAGGATACACACACACTACCTCAGGGAGGATACACACACACACTACCTCAGGGAGGATACACACACACCCACTACCTCAGGGAGGATACACACACACACTACCTCAGGGAGGATACACACACACTACCTCAGGGAGGATACACACACACACTACCTCAGGGAGGATACACACACACACTACCTCAGGGAGGATACACACACACTACCTCAGGGAGGATACTGGCCCTGACCCTCGGCTCTAAAAAGAGCTCTTTAGAATATTCCTCCTCTTAGCAATAAAACGGGCCAGCCTGCTGAGTCTCTTGACCTCACACACACACCTATTCTACGGCTTTCAATCTTCTCCGTCTGACTGCATCCATCCGCAACAGAAGGGGGAAAAATTGTCACGCAAAAAATAAATACAACAAAACAATGTCTGATCTTCCTGACTGGCCAGAGAACAAAGGCGCCGATGGTTTTCAGTTTCAGTCAGTTTCTGCTGCCCAACCTCGGGAGGGAAAGAGGAAACCCAAGCTGCCTTGGCCTGGCAACTGACAGAGAAAAAAGCTAATTCACTCACGCATTTCCTATCACCTCCGCATGGAATCCAGGAACAGCAGGAAGGAGAGGAAGAAAGGGAGAGAAAGAGAAGAGAGAATGGAGCGAGAGAGAGGCCCACATATGCCTCCGTCACATTGAGAGGAAAATTATACTATCCATTAGGCTAACCCCCTTCACACACACCAACATACAGAAAACATACATCGCCTAGGCCTAGGCTGTACAAAAACAAGGCACATTTCTACATTAAATAAATTGTAAAATACAAGAAGTTAACAGGGCTAAATGTTTTGAATATTGTTTTGACTGTATGTGCTTGTGTGCATGGGTGTGTGTATGTGTGTACGTGTGTGCCTGTATGTACGTGTGTGCATGTATGTATGTATGTGTGTATATGTCTGCGTGGGTCAGTGAGCTAGAGCGTGTGTGTGTGCCCCATAAATCACCTTAATCCCAACATCTATTTCAGGGTCAAGGTAAAATCCATTATGGCAATACCAAGAGCTAAGCCAATACCAAGAGTCATCCAATCACCTGCTTGAAAAGCGAAACTGTAAGCTCATGGTGCTGTATAGGACATAAGTCCTTCAGGCCTTTTTCTTTTTTAATAATACAACTGCTGGCCGTTTATCGAGGAGTACAGTTACAGTATGTGGTTAACAGTAAACAGTTACACACAGGAAGTTCTCAATTCTAACTGTTCAGTGAAAGCACACATTTCTCTGACCACAGCTTCCTCTTCTTTACAAATAGAAAGAACACACAAACTTGATTGCATTCAAGATACATGTTTTTTAAACATTTTAGTCATTTTTGCAGACGCTCTTATCCAGAGCGACTTACAGTTAGTGAGTGCAAATGAAACTAGTTTATTTGTGTGTCTAGTTATTGTATTTTTCCCTTCCTAAACATAACATTCACCAAATGACAACCACCAGACCAGACATAATCTCTGGTCAATATATGAACTAAGCATCATACACATCTCCCACTGGGCACTCAATAGTACAAAGCAAAAGACCACCTTTAGTGGACGTAAAGGTGACAGAGGGTCCTTCAAAAGCGCCAAAGCTCTGCACTCTCACCCTTGACCCTCTCACCCTCTCTCGCTGTATTTTGACAGATACAATGGACTCCAGCACCAGCACCAAACCTGCTCATTTGTAACACTAGAAAAGCAGGTAGGTTGGGAGAAGACATAAGCCTATGTAAACATATTGCCCAACATTTACATTTCTCATACAAGCTGTTTGCTATTTCTGCCAGTGTGCAGAGATCAATTTCCAAGCAAGATGCTGAGCATTATGCTAAACACACACAGACACACACAAACACAAACACACACACACAGATATGAGGAAGAGATGAGAGGACAAAAACCTAAATGAGGAAATAAGTCTGCATGTTTTTGTGCTTTGTTCCCAGACACTCATGTCGGAGAGTTTCACACAGAGAAAATGCAATGACAAAATGCAAAGGAACTGTAAAATCATCAAAATAAAGCAACATAGTCTATAGGTTTGTTTACTTTACACCTCGATTTGTTTACTTCACTTGAGTATTGTTTGCAGACACTTTAGAAAGCGCGCAGAGGATTGTCAACTGCTAGTGGGAAGCAAAATGCTGAATTGTTGAAACGATTCAGTAAACGCGCCTCGCAATATTCACTGCGGATGTAGCTTAAGACACCTGCTCTAGTAGGCGATGAACAACACATCCGACACCGTCTATTGCTGTAACAATTACACAAACATATATAGCCTATAAATAGTCACTAGTGTCAAAAAGTGACAAATCGATTAGTCAGTCCTATGTAAATCTCCATCACAGCAAAGAAACATTTGTGTGTTGAAAATGCCTAACCACTTGTGTAATCTATTTGTATACACTTCAAACAGACGTACATTCCCCACCACACACGCCACTATGGGTTTCTTCACTGTACCCAAACCAACAGATTTAATGCGTCGCTCATTTATGTATAGAGCCATGTCATCATGGAATGCTCTGCCACCAGAGGTTACTCAAACATAAAGCAAGTTTAGCTTTAAAAAACATATTGTATCACAGCGCCTCTTTCTAAAGATCTAATTTAACTGTAGGCTACTGTATTTAAGAATATGAATATGTATATATAAATAATGTGTAAATAGTATTTTTGCTGTCTCTTGTCTTTCCAATATATAACTCTTATTTATTTTTATTTTTTTGTATTTAATGTAATATCTTATGTTGTTTTATGTCGACCCCAGGAAGAGTAGTTGCTGCATGTGCAGTAGCTAATGGGGATCAAAATAAACTAAACAGCAGGTGGTGGTGAAAACATTTGGCTAGCGTCACTCGCTAGCCATAAAGTTATTTGTTATTTACGCTTACTAGTAGAGTCAATCAAATTGGCAACAATGTAACAATCTATAAAAACAGTATAATCTCCTTAGTTGGATGGTACAATTAGTTACACCGTTGTTACAATGTTAACTACAACAGATACACCGGCACTCCGCGGAGAATTCCAGCTCGTTGTATGCAGGCAGCATTTGTTTTTTGTCCCCGAACTGTGTGTGTAGTCCGTGGCAGCACGCCACAATATCAAAAAAGCGTTCGATATACAATATATACTGACTACTTACGGTTGAAGTGTTACTGTAGTGGGAAAAGATATCCAAACATACGTTGATACCAGGCACAGTTTACAGTTCTGACTCTCGCTGACAGGACCAAATCCAAGTACCGACGTTCAGTCAAAGCGCTCCCACGCTAGACACCAGTGCGAGCCGCCTGCTGGTTTCTCCTTTGCAATGAATGGTGACTGCGCAGGCGTGGACGGGATAAATTCATTATGAGCGCTGAACAAGCGCCAGCGTTGGGTTTTACTGTCAAGAGGATGGTTAGACAATGGCATACACGGAAATCAAAAAATCAATATGAAATATATAACAGCCATATAAACCACTACAAATAGCATCTAGCTATATAGCCTATGCATTTACTTGTTTACTTTGTGGTAAGAGCTGCACTAATCACATTAGCCTCTAGGCTATTGATTAAAACACAAACTTATTACGGGGACTTCATATACTGCCCTGTGGAATTTTTATGGAAATGTATTTTCTGCAAGAAATGTATCCTCTTCTTTCCAGGCTATTTGTGTCTTTCTCTCCATCCAAATGGAGCATTCCTTTCTTTCAGCCAACAGTCTAATAAATAATTCAAGTATAGCTGCCTGCCTAGCTGCACCAATAAATAGGCTATTCTCACAATAGCAGGGGGAGTCAAATGATAGGATAATAAATAACAGCAAAGTTCAATCAGCATATTTGAATTAAAATGGCTCGGAGAGGGCTCAGAGATGGGATTTTGAGGATGTGTAAACTATCAATAGCTTTTGATGCTTGACTGAGGAACACAGCAAGTCCCACTGTACGGTTACCTAACCTAATAGCCTATGCTGCCTGCGCTACTAGAGATGTCCTGTCTTTGGATGAGAATTCACTATGCTCGCTAGTAGCCTAACAAAAATCACAGCGACAACAACAAACTGACAGCACCATTCCGACCGCATGATCCACACAAAGGCAGCATAAAAGTGTTATTATAAATCAATTACCGTAATTGCTTGCTTAAATGTCCCCGGTACCGTTACTTCCAGTCAAATGTGCGTTTCCCTGGTTCTCGAGCGTCGTGCTCCCCTATGGACATTTAGAAAACGGCTTTGTTGACGTGGTAATGTGCGCTTTTTCTTAATTGGAGGACTGGTGAAACTGCATTGCCTCCATCGATTACCAGCTCAGCCTATACTGTAGGAGCCGAACTGCTATACAGTGCAAATCATGAGAAGGCAACCTGACTAGTATATCACTGCTACGCTATGACAGAGAAGCCTGCAATGAGGCCAGGACAAAAGGGATGCAATAGTAGGCTAAGCTTTTTCTTTATAAGGAAACGTACTATGCTCCCACAGCAGCACCACCTTTTGAGAGGTTGTTATTACATGTTATTAATCAATGGAATATTATATCTAAACTGTTAGCCTATACAATGAAATAAACAACCAAAAATTGCTCCCCCACACTTAAACACACACACACAAATAAACACAAGCTCGCATGCACACACAAACACACTCACACACACACACCAAAGTTAGCCTATGACTTGCTCTGAAAGTTTAACTGAGTAGAGAGGACAAAAACAGAAAGTCTCTTTGAATGGGTGTCTGAGCGAAATGTTGGAGTGTATATAAAAGCTGTTCTAGGAACCATTTCACAGCTGGGTGTGACTTCAGGCATGCAGCACAGCACAGCACAGCACAGCACACTGCTCTGGTCAGGCCCCTTCTGTGGAACAGCATACCTAAGATATGCACACAAACACACAGACACAGCACACACTGTATCCTTATTCCTTTCTCGTTTACAAAACATACTTCACATAGACCTACAGTAAATAGCCTACAAAAGGTCATTTGTTACCTTTTCTTTTGCAAGCTGCATTACCTGTGGTTCTATAGCCGACAGTAACCCTCCTCACCTATCTGCTGCTCCTCTACCCACCTCATAGTCACATAGGCTGAGCGCGCCCCAAATGGCACCCTATTCCCTATGTAGTGCACTATTTTTGACAAGGGCCCATAGGCCTCTGGTCAAAACTGAGTAGTGCACTAGGGAATAGAGTGCCATAGAGGCCACAGCAGAGCTACAGTCAACGGCTGCTGTACTGTCGGCTGCTGAAGGTATAATTTTAGATTGCATGTGGGCTGCAAATGCTGCTCTCAGAAAACCAGGTCTCACTGAAGAATAAGGGTGTCACTGTTTCTATTCATTACTGTAAATCCATTTCATTTTCTATGTTGTTTAAGCCAGGCATTAGGACTATATGCGTCCCAGTCATAGAGCCATAGTTTTTTGCAGCAACAGCCCCTTTTCCTCCTCAAATTTGGCCGGAATGACAACCATACAGGTCTCAGTGAAGAATACTGCTGTCACTGTCTATTCACTACTGTAGATCTATTTAATTTTCTATGTTGTTTAAGGTACAGTATATGCTTCCCAACCATAGAGCTGTAGAGATTTTGTCAGCAACAGCCCCTTTTCCTCCTCAAATTTGGTCAGAATGAGAAGCAAATTGAGGAGGGATTGGCAGTTATAAACGATCTGTAGCGGGTGATTTGGACGTCAGGCGTCAGGCGCAGGAGTGTAAATCACTGAATAAATTGTTTATTCGGCACATACAGCAGTACGCAGCAATGTGTAAAATAATACAGTGCGGTATAACGGCACACTGGAGAAAAACATAGCACACGGGTGAATATCCCGGCGATCCAAATATATAAAGCTCCACCGAGCTATTGTCACCTCCACAATAAACAATCACACACAAAGACATGGGGGGCAGAGGGAATACTTATACAGGTACTGATGAGGGGATATGAACCAGGTGTGTGTAAAAACAAGACAAAACAAATGGAAGGATGAGATGAGGAGTGGCAGTGGCTAGAAGGCCGGTGATGACGAACGCCGAAGCCTGCCCGAACAAGGAGAGGAGGCAGCGTCGGAGGAAGTCTTGACAGTAACTCCCCCCCCCCCCGACACCGGCATCGGGGGTGGCCAGAAGGACGCGGAGCGGGGCGAGCCAGATGGCGACGGTGGAAATCCCGCAACAGAGAGGGATCGAGGACATCCCTCACCGGGACCCAGCACCGCTCCTCCGGACCGTAATCCTCCCACTCCACGAGGTACTGAAGGGCCCCCACCCGACGCCTCGAATCCAGGATGGAACGGACGGAGTACGCCGTGGCCCCCTCGATGTCCAGAGGGGGCGGAGGGACCTCCCGCACCTCAGACTCCTGGAGCGGATCAGCCACCACCGGCCTGAGGAGAAACATGTGAAACGAGGAGTTAATACGGTAATCAGGAGGGAGTAGTAACCTATACGTAACCTCGTTTGCTCTCCTCAAGACTTTGAATGGCCCCACAAACCGCGGGCTTAGCTTCCGGCAGGGCAGGTGGAGGGGTAGGTGGAGGGTCGAGAGCCAGATCCAATCACCCGGTACAAAGACCGGGGCCTCACTGCGGTGGCGGTCAGCGTTGGCCTTCTGGCGACGCAATGCGCGCTGGAGGTGGACATGGGCAGCGTTCTACATCTCCACCGCACGCCAAAACCAGTCGTCCACTGCAGGAGCTTTGGTCTGGCTCTGATGCCACGGTTCCAGGACCGTCTGATACCCTAAAACACATTGAAATGGAGATAGGTTGGTGAATGAGTGGCAGAGAGAGTTCTGGGCATATTCGGCCCATGGCAAGAACACCGACCACTCCCCCGGCTGGTCCTGGCAGTTGGACCGCAGGAACCTACCCATATCCTGATTCACCCGTTCCACCTGCCCATTAGATTCGGGGTGAAACCCAGAGGTCTGGCTGACCGAAACCCTCAGACGTTCCATGAACGCCTTCCAAACCCTGGAAGTAAATTGGGGACCCCGGTCAGACACTATGTCCTCAGGCACCCCGTAGTGCCGGAAGATCAGTTAGGAAGTCAATTGATAAGTGGGACCATGGCCGTTGTGGAACTGGTAAGGGATGTAACTTACCCGCTGGAAGGTGCCTAGGTGCCTTACTCTGCCGAGCAGGAGGAGACATACACCCTCACGTCCTTAGCCAAGGTAGCCACCAGTACTTCCCGGTCAGGTCCCGCACTGTACGGCCGATACCTGGGTGACAGAGGAGGGGGACGTGTGTGCCCAATAGGTAAGACAATCACGGACAAGAGATGGCACGTAACACAGCCCAGCTGGGCACTGAGGTGGAGATGGCTCTGTGCATAACGCCCGCGCTATGTCCGCGTCCACCACCCACACTACCTGCGCCACAATGCAGGAGGCCTGGAGTATGGGGGTGTCTGCCTTCACGTTCTTTGTGCCTGGTATGTAGGACAGTGTGAAATCAAACTGCGTGAAGAACAAGGCCCACCTGGCCTGGTGAGGGTTCAGCCTCCTCGCTGCCCGGATATACTCCAGGTTACGGTGGTCAGTCCAGACAAGGAAAGGGTGTTTCACCCCCTCTAGCCATTGCCTCCATGCAGTCAGGGCTCTGACAACAGCCAACAGCTCCCGGTCACCAACGTCATAGTTCTGCTCCGCCGGGCTGAGCTTCTTAGAGAAGAAGGCACAGGGGCGGAGCTTGGGTGACGTGTCCGAGCGTTGGGATAGGACAGCGCCTACCCCTACCTCGGACGCATCAACCTCCCCTACGAACGGCAATAATGGATCAGAATGGGCCAGTACCGGGGCTGAGGTGAACAGAGCCCTCAGGTTACTGAAAGCCCTGTCAGCCTCAGCAGAGCTGGGATGGCCCACCCTTCAACAGAGAGGTGATGGGAGCTGGGACCTTGCCAAAGCCCCGGATAAACCTCTGATGGTAATTGGCAAAGCCAATAAAGCGCTGCACCTCCTTTACGTGGTTGGAGTCGGCCAATTACGCACGGCTGAAATGCGGTCTCCCTCCATCTCCACACCTGAGGTGGTGATGTGGTATCCAAGGAAGGAGACGGACTGTTGGAAGAACAGACACTTTTCTGCCTTGGCATATAGGTCATGCTCCAACAGTCGGCCCAGCACTCTGCGAACCAGGGACACATGCTCGGCGCACGTAGCGGAATACACCAGAATGTCATCGATGTAGACCACCACACCGCGACGAAGCATGTTCCGAAACACCTCGTTCACAAAGGACTGGAAGACTGATGGAGCATTCATCAACCCGTACGGCATCACCAGGTATTCATAATGCCCCGTGGTTGTGCTAAATGCTGTCATCCACTCGTCCCCTTCCCGGACACGCATCAGGTTGTACGCACTCCGGAGATCTAATTTCGTGAAGAAGCGTGCCCCATGCATTGATTCGATAACAAAGGAGATGAGGGGTAGAGGTTAACCATAGCGAATGGTAGTTTGATTAAGTGCACGGTAATCAATGCAAGGGTGCAGACCTCCGTCTTTCTTCTTCACGAAAAATAAACTTGAGGAGGCGGGTGAAGTGGAGGGACGTATGAACCCCTGGCGCAGGGACTCGGAGACGTATGTCTCCATAGCCTCCGTTTTAGCCTGCGACAGGGGATATACATGACTCCTGGGAGGCACAGCGTCTAACCAGAGGTTTATCGCGCAATGGGGTGGTAATTTGGTCGCCTGCGTTTTGGAAAAAGCATGCGCCAAGTCGAGGTATTCGGGGGGAATGCGCACAGTGGAGGTAGTGTCTGGACTTTCCACCGTGGTTGCACCAACGGGAACAGCTAGACACCTACCCTGACACTCTCGCGACCACCCCGTGAGAACCCTCTGCGGCCATGAAAAGGTGGGGTCGTGTAATGCGAGCCAGGGAAGACCCAACAGGGAAATCAGGGGACTCAATAATATAAAAGGTGATTTGCTCTCTATGGGTCTCTTGCGTAATCATCGTGACTGGTGCTGTAACCTCCCTAACAAAACCTGACCCTAATGGTTGACTGTCAAGTGCTTTGATGGGCAATGGAATGGATAGGGGAACCAATGTATACATAGACTATTAGCTAACGACCTGTCCATAAAGTTCCCAGCTGCGCCTGAATCGACCAGCGCCTTACACTGGAGAACTACCGTGTAATCAGGGAAGTTGACGTGTATGGTGAAGTGTGCAGCAGAGGGCTCTAAACGAGTGTGGGTTTTCGCTACCTGGGGTGACGCGAGAGTGCCCTGCCTGCCGCCTCCAGACCCAGAAGAACTCTGATGACAGCGTGCAGCAGAACGTCCTCTCTTGCCACAAGAGTGACACTGGATCTGTCGTTTTCTATTCTCCCGGATCGCAGCACCACCCAGCTCCATCGGAACGCGATCCGGGTTGAAGGAGGGTGAAATGAGCAGGCCCCTTCCAGGACATCCTCTCAAAGCCAGCAGGTTGTCCAACCGGATGGCCATATCCACCAGTTGGTTGAAAGTCAATGTGGTATCCCGGCAGGCTAGTTCCCTTCGGACGTTCTCACGCAGTCTGCATCGGAAGTGGTCGATGAGGGCCCGCTCGTTCCACCCGGACCCAGCCGCTAGAGTTCTCCAGGGCAAAGTTTTGCGCGGTCCTTGTCCCCTGCCTCAGATGAACCAGATGCTCTCCCGCCTCTCTTCCTTCGGGGGGATGATCGAAGACTGCCCAAAAGAGGCGAGCGAACGCCCCGTAGTTGTCCAACGCATCTCCTCCTTCACTCCAGACCGTGTTGGCCCACTCCAGGGCTTTCCCCGAGAGGCAGGAGATGAGGGCGGACACCTTCTCCCGCTCCGATGGAGCCGGGCTGATGGTGGAAAAATAGAGGTCCAGCTGCAGGAGGAAACCCTGGCAGCAGGCCGCTGTCCCGTCGTACTCCCTCGATCAAGATAGGTGAACACTCTGGGCGCTGGGGTGTGGGTGGCTAGATCTGGTCGCTCAGCTGGTTCCGACGGGTCGGGTCCTCTCCTCTCCAGGTGCTGGACAATCTGGAGAACCCGATCCATCGCTTCACCCAAGCTGGCTAACATGTTGGAATGCTCCCGGACCCACTCCACGACTCCAGGCATATTCCCCGCTCCTGCTGACTCCATGCTGTTGGGTGTGTGATTCTGTAGCGGGTGATTTGGACGGAGTCAGGCGCAGGAGGGTAAATCACAGAATAAATGGTTTATTCTGCAATACAGCGGTACGCAGCAATGCGTAAAACAATACAGTGCGGTATAACGCCGCACTGGAGAAAAACAAAGCACACGGGTGAATATCCCGGCGATACAAATACATAAAGCTCCACGAGCTATCCTTACCTCCACAATAAACAATCACACACAAAGACATGGGGGGCAGAGGGAATACTTATACAGGTACTGATGAGGGGATATGAACCAGGTGTGTAAAAACAAGACAAAACAAATGGAATGATGAGATGAGGCGCGGCATTGGCTAGAAGGCCGGTGACGACGAACGCCGAAGCCTGTCTGAACAAGGAGAGGAGGCAGCTTTGGAGGAAGTCGTGACACGATCAGCTTTCAAGAAAGGAAATAAAGCCTGATAGAGAAGGACACAGCTGCAAATGAACATGACATCTGTTCTTAATGATGCTCCGGAGGTTTTGTATCATTTCAGCCCGTAGTTCTGAAAGTAGTGCTCACCAGCCAAAACGGGTCCCTGAAAATTGTGCACAAATGTGTCGAATGATATGTTACGTATTGCAAAAATGTACAATATGTTACTAATTTGTAAGTGCTTAAGATCCCGGACTGCATCTTTAACAGTTATCTTGAAACCATGATGTTTTCTGCTATCAAGAGCTCTTCATATGTTTATACTGTGTTTATAATATGTTTATAATGCACATATATACATGTTTATGTACATGTTATTGTATGTCTTCGCAGTCAGTATATTTAAGAGTTTTATACCATGGACGTGTAAACTGGACATGTATGTTAATGTATAATGTGTAATGATATCCGCCCTAGTTTCCCATCCCTTCCTGACAAGGACAGAGGAGCCTGACGCAAAGCTGCTCTCCACATGGGAACATCTGTGCCAACCTGCCAAAATGAGGACATAAGGACTCAAGGTACAGCAGTATTGTACGTGAGGGGATAAAAGCAGCCCCCCCCCCCCTCTCTCTCTCTCCCTCCACACAGTAGCACAACAATAGCCTGCCATCTGACACCTCTCAAAGGTTGTTTTTAGGGGAGTTGTCTTCAGAGACACAATGATAAAAGAGAGGAACTAGAGTCTTCCCACTTCAGACAGTAAAGAATAAAGATGAGAATATACGCCAGACGCTCTTCCTAGTTATTCAGGCTAAACAAGACAACCTCTGTCCTCTCCTGTCCTCTCCTGTCCTCCCCTGTCCTCTCCTCAGGCTGTGTTGTGTTCAGTAGTCCAAGTTGTCCAAGTTGTCAGCACCCCACCAGGTCATGCCTGGCCCTGCTGTCCCCATGCTGGGTCTGGGCAGACAGACAGAGCCATGGAGCGAGATCAGACATGAGTGACAGCTGGACTGGACCCCACCCCTTACCATCCCCACCACTCTCTGACAGTTGGTCACCTGGAAATGAGATAACACCCCTGGAGTGGGATTTGGGGTTTGATTCAGGGTGTTTGGCCAGTTACAGTTACCCTGCACAGAGGTAGTAGAGATTCAACTCTGAGTCATGCTACCAATGCCCACTGGCTTTTTGTCAATATACTAGGCTATGGAGCATCTCTGATTGAAAACCTCAAGCCTGATTGAAATACCCACTGTCATCATTTAATTTGAATGGAAGAGAGATGTATCTTTTCTCCATTACTTTCTTTACCCTCCTGCACTTGTAGTAACTGTGAGTGATGTGACACTACTTCGTCCTGTTCACCGGTCTTGGTGTTTGGATGGAGTAGTATCAGCCAGTGGACAGGGTTTCCACTAGATGCCCAAGCTGCAAAGTCAAAATTGGCTTTATCGTAAAACTGTATGGAACCAAAATGTAGCTTTTTCGTCATAATTTAAGGTTAGGGTTAGGCATAAGATTAGCAGTGTGGTTACGGTTAAGGTTTAAAATCTGATTTTAAGACGAGACATTGTAGAACTAGGCGGGGCGTACGACTTTGAAACTTGGCCAGATAGTGACGACCAGAGGACAGAGAGGTCATCTCTCTCTCTCTTTCTCTCTGTGATTCTGCAGCCCAGATCCTAACCTTAATCCTGTGGTCTCACAAACTCACACAGAGAGATCCGGAGGAGTGGGGGGTTTGGTGACATGCCACCTGGCTGTCCAGACACTGCCAGGACAACTCTGTGTGTGTGTGTGTGCCAGGCCGACAGTCACCAGATGGCGGTGCCAGCGTGGCACGGGCATCAGGCGCAAGTGGCGGTTGGAGAGGTGAGAAAAAGATGAGAGGGCAAGGGGGAGGTAGGTTGGGTGCCTGCCGTCGATGCCAGTGTGTGTGTGTGTGTGTGTGTGTGTCTATGTGTGTAGAAGGTGATGATGGACGGAGTCAGACGTAGGAGAGGAAATCACAGAATAAATGGTTTAATCAATAAACAGAGGTACGCAGCAATGCGTAATACACACTGGGGAAAATAAGGCAGACGGGTGAACAACGATACACAGCGATACACAAATAGGAACGAGCTCCACCGAACTATAATCTCCTCTACAATAAACAATCACACACAAAGACAAGGGGGCAGAGGGAACACGTATACAGGTACTGATGAGGGGATATTAATCAGGTGTGTGTAATAAACAAGACAAAACAAATGGAATGATGAGATGAGGAGCGGCAGTGGCTAGAAGGCCGGTGACGACGAACGCCGAAGCCTGCCCGAACAAGGAGAGGAGGCAGCTTCGGAGGAAGTCATGACAATGTGTGCAGACAGCCAGGGTGGAGACAGACAAACATCAACTCTTTCCTTCTCAGCCCATTCCAAATGGGCATCATTCTTTGGCTTAAATTTCCATTGACGTGGTTGTGTCAACAATGGTCCCTTTTCTAAATGTTTATAGGCAGGCTGGGACAGCTGTCTGAAGTATGGAGGTTTGTGTTGTTGTGGTTTGATCGATGAGGCTCGTCCTCACAGGAAGGGGTAGGACAGTGTGGCCGTGGACTGTGTGTGTGTTTGTAAAGGACCTCTTTGTCTTTATGAGGGATAGAGACGTAGAAAGATATAGTTCTGTCTGTGTTGCTAAAAGTGCTATGTTGAGAAAAAAAAGTGTTTTTATATGCTTGTTTTGCAGTGGGGTAAAGTACTTAAGTAAAAATACTTTAAAGTACTACTTAAGTAGTTTTTTTTGGTATCTGTACTTTACTATTTATATTTTTGCCTACTTTTACTTTACCACATTCCTAAATAAAATAATGTAATTTTTACTCCATACATTTTCCCTGACACCCAAAAGTACTCGTTACATTTTGACAGGAAAATTTTTCGATTCACACACTTCTCAAGAGAACATCCCTGGTCATCCCTACTGCCTCTGATCTGCCGGACTCACTAAACAGAAATGCTTCGTTTGTAAATTATGTCTGAGCGTTGGAGTGTGCCCCTGGAGATCCGTCAATTTAAAAAAAAAAAGAAAATGGTGCTGTCTGGTTTGCTTAAAATAAGGAATTTGAAATGGTTTATGCTTTTACTTTTACTTTTGATACTTAAGTAGATTTTAGCAATTCCATTTACTTTTAATACTTAAGTATATTTAGAACCAAATACTTTTAGACTTTTACTTAATGTCACGGTACTGATGTGGATGCGGTGGTGAAGTCAGGCGCAGGACACAGAGGATAAGTCAAAACGACTTTACTGAAATACTTGAACAAAATAAATGGCCTCGAAACACCGGAGGCGAACTAATACGCGCAATGCGTAAACACTCACAAACAAAAGTACCGAACCTAGAAACAAACGACAGGCGGGCAATAACACACAACTACAAAACATAACACAGGGAAACGTATAGGTGACATAATCATGACAGAATACGAAATAGGTGCACTAAACTAGACATGACAAAACAAACATCGAAAACATCAAACGGTGGCAGCTAGTACTCCGGGGACGACGAACGCCGAAGCCTGCCCGAACAAGGAGGAGGAGCAGCCTCGGCGGTATTCGTGACACTTAAGTTGTATTTTACTTGGTGACTTTAACTTTTACTTGAGTCATTTTCTATTAAGGTATCTTTACTTTTACTCAAGTATGACAATTGAGTACTTTTTCCACCACTGTTGTTTTGAGGATCTTTATAGCAATAATTTCTGGCAGATTCTCTCTCAAACATTAGTAGTTGTTCACACACACACACACACACACACACACACACACACACCACCCTAGTCCAGGGTCCCCAATTTGCGGCCCGCAGGTTTTTGAATTTTCATTGTTGGACATAAAAGACTATAAAAACACCAGGAAATCAGCTGCAAGTAGTTTTAATTTAGGAAATCTGCTCACCAAATATTCCCACGCATATAGAGAGACGTGATTGTATACAAATATAAGAAAGATATGAAATTGTTATGTTTTAGTCAAATTTGATATCTGTTTGGAATTCTTGGGGTCAATTTGCAGTCTACAAATATTATTTGTAATTATGTTCCCCCAACCATCCACTCAAGAAAAAATCGTCCCACGGCTGAATCTAGTTGATGATCCCTGCCATTGTCTTTACAACAGTATGTTACACACACAGATGTCAACTAAAGACTTGACATCTATCACTTTCTGACTCCACAGACATGTCCATCACCACAGTACAGTACAGTATAATTCTAAGGCAAAAAAATTGACATTGGGCAATCTAAAATAGATAACACTTAGCTATCCACACAGACCTGCTCTATTTACCACACAGAGTGGAACCATATTATGGCTGGTAAAATGCTATTACCACTATCTCCAGATCACTTACAGTAAAGGGAAACAGTAAATTGCCTTTGACGAAAAATAGACCAAAAGAATGATGATGTAAAGCAGTGAAATCAGCACGTTTTTATTGGAGTTACTTACTACAGTTATTACAAGCCTAAAGGAGAAGACGGTGTGTGTGTGTGTTACTATAATCCTATAATCGCTAGTTATGGAATTGTTTCTCCCAGGTGCCAAATGCGTTCTAATAGACAGACTGCGTGAGCTGTGCTGTTTTCACCAATGGTTTGTCAGTTTCTCCGAGTATGTCGGCCTACATTGAAAGACTAGCCAAAACTAGAAGAGGAATGTACTACTCTGATGTGGTAGTAGCTGAATGTGGTACGAGACAGAGAGGGAGAGCGAGGAGTGAGAGAGGGGAAGGGAGGGAGGGAGAGAGAGGAGAGAAAGAGGGAGAGGGAGAGAGAAGAGAGAGAGTCAGAGAACGTTTGTGTGTTATCTTTCGATCTCCATCTGCTAATTCAGGACATACCTTAAACCAGAGAGGCATGGATCGGATACTTTTGATTGGAGAGTTGATATGACCTTGAACCCCATTGGTTACCCCCTCCATCCCCCTCTTCTACCGTCCTCCGTCCTCTTTTTTCTGAAACCTTTGGTCCTTTCATCTTCCACATCTCCTCCTCCCTATCTCTCCTTCCATCTCCTTCTCTCCCTCCCTCTCCCTCTCTTTCTCTCTCCCCCCTCTCTAGAGACACTCTCTGCCCCTCTATCCTCCATCACTTCAAAGCAACACACTACTAGAAAGCGCAGGAGAATAGAGGAGAGCAAAGGCTTGGAACACATCAATACTATAGCAGAGACTGGGAATTCTGGGAAACCAGGATGCGATGTTGTGATGTACAAAAGGTGACCTACGTAGTACAGGATGTCATAAAGGTGACCTCACTAGTGTGGTATAGATTTAGACCACAGGGAACATTGTCCATTCGTCAGCTCAATGTTCAAATGATTTATACTGAACAAAAATATAAACTCAACATGAAACAATTTCAAAGTTACAGTTCATCTAAGGAAATCAGTCAATTGAAACAAATTCATTAGGCCCTAGTCTATGTATTTCACATGACTGGGCAGGGGCGCTGCCATGGGTGGGCCTGGGAGGGCATAGGCCCACCCACTGGGGAGCCAGGCCCAGCCAATCAGAATGAGTTTTTCCCCACAAAAGGGCATCATTACAGACAGAAATACTGCTCAGTTTCATCAGCTGTCCGGGTGGCTGATCTCAGACGATGCCGCAGGTGAAGAAGCTGGATGTGGAGGCCCTGGGCTGGCGTGGTTACACAAGGTCTGTGGTTGTGAGGCCGGTTGCACGTACTGCCAAATTCTCTAAAACAACGTTGCAGGCGGCTTATGGTAGGAAAATAAAAATTCAAATCTGTGACATTGGGCTGTCTGACAAAACTGCACATTTTACAGTGGCCTTTTATTGTCCCCAGCACAAGGTGCACCTGTGTAATGATCATGCTGTTTAATCAGATTCTTGATATGCCACACCTGTCAGGTGGATGGATTATCGTGGCAAAGGAGAAATGCTCACTAACAGGGATGTAAACAAATTTGTGCACGAAATTGGCGAGAAATAAGCTTTTTGTGCGTATGGAACATTTCTGGGATCTAATTTCAGCTAATGAAACATGGGACCAACACTTTACATGGTGCATTTATATTTTTGTTCAGTGTATATTAACTACGACCATATGAAAAACTAAATACAGTGTTAATAGCTCCTCCATGTTTGAAAAGTCTCCAGTTAAAGGTTTCTGGTGGTAGTGTAAAGGTGGAAGGCAGAGTGTAACTTCATCAAAGCAGACTTTTGTCCATGTTTAAAAAGTATAAGATGCAGGTTTCTGGTGGTACTCCATGTAAGTGGAAGACTGAGACAGAGTGTCTCCTCAAAGCAGACCTAGTTCGAATTCGTATTTCAAATATTTGAAACATCTGAGGTGCACTTAATTTAGCTTGTCAGGCACAATGGATCCAATATAGTATTCCAAGAAGTGCAACCTCCTCATACCAGACAAGCTAAATCATGCGCACTTCAGAATGTTTCATATTTCAAATATTTGAAATACGTATTCGACTCAACAGGTCTGCCCGCCTCACAGGCTTATGAGGAATTTAGAGGTGAGCTAGAGTGCTTCCAAAACGGCACCCCATTCCCGATATAGTGCACTACTTTATTACTAGCCTATGGGCACTGGTCAAAAGTTGAACACTACAGAGAATAGGCAGCCATTTCAGATGCAGCCTGGCTAGACTGTGGTCTGCTGTCCTGCACTGGGTTCAGGCTAGAAGACTCTTTCTAGTACTTGTCCTCAGAGGAAGCGCCTGTAGATGTACTGTAGCAAGTAGATACCAGTGTGTTCTTCTGTAGAGTAGAGGCATGGTGAAAACAATCATTAGTGTGTGAAGAAACACCCTGGTGCGTTTAGGAGCTGCACCCCTGGAAGAGTCATGGCTATTATCCCAGAGACAGATGCAGCAGGCAGTCAGTGTGTGTGCGTGCATGTTTGTGTACAGAACACAAAGCCATTGTAAAGCCCTCCATCTGATTAAACAGTTCTCCATATTAACAAAGGAGATAAGGAGAATGGAACACACAATATGATGTGGTGATGATAATAATGATAATGGTGGTGGTGGTGACGGTGATGATAATGATGATGATGATGATGGTGGTGGTGGTGATGATAATGATGATGATAGTGGTGGTGGTGGTGACGGTGATGATAATGATGATGATGATGGTGGTGGTGGTGATGATAATGATGATGATAGTGGTGGTGGTGATGGTGATGATAATGATGATGGTGGTGGTGGTGATGATAATGATGATGATAGTGGTGGTGGTGACAGTGATGATAATGATGATGATGGTGGTGGTAGTGATAATGATGATGAAAGTGGTGATGGTGATGATGATGATAATTATGATAATAATGGTGGTGGTATTGATGGTGATGATCAACCTTTTCATATAATACTATATGTAAAATCCACACAATTGTATTGTATTTAGGCAGATATGCTACCCTATATATACAAAAGTATGTGGACACCCCTTCAAATGAGTGGATTTTGCTATTTCAGCCACACTCGTTGCTTACAGGTGTATAAAATCGAGCACACAGCCATGCAATCTCCATAGACAAATATTTGCAGTAGAATGGCCTTACTGAAGAGCTCAGTGACCTTCAAAGTGGCACGTCATAGTTCATCAAATTTCTGCCCCGCTAGAGCTGCCCCGGTCAACTGTAAGTGCTGTTATGGTGAAGAGGCAACGTCTAGGAGCAACAACAGCTCAGCTGCTGAAGGGCGTAAAAATCGTCTGTCCTCGGTTACAACACTCACTACCGAGTTCCAAACTGCCTCTGGAAGCAACGTCAGCAAAACAATTGTTCGTCGGGAGCTTCATGAAATGGGTTTTCATGGCCGAGCAGCCACACACAAGCCTAAAATCACCATGCGCAATGCCAAGCATCGGCTGGAGTGGTGTAAAGCTCGCCACCATTGGACTCTGGAGCAGTGGAAATGCGTTATCTGGAGTGATGAATCACGCTTCACCATCTGGCAGTCCGACAGACAAATCTGGGTTTGGCGGATGCCAGGAGAACGCTACCTGCCCCAATGCATAGTGCCAACTGTATAGTTTGGTGGAGGAGGAATACTAGTCTGGGGCCGTTTTTCATGGTTCGGGAAAGCTTGCCGCTACAGCATACAATGACATTCTACATGATCCTGTGCTTCCAACTTTGTAGCAACATTTTGGGGAAGGCCCATTCCTGTTTCAGCATGACAATACCCCCAGGCACAAAGCGAGGCTATACAGAAATGGTTTGTTCGAGATCGGTGTGGAAGAATTTGACTGGCCTGCACAGAGCCCTGACCTCAACCCCATCGAACACCTTTGGGATTAATTGGAACGCCGACTGCGAGCCAGGCCTAATCGCCCAACATTAGTGCCCGACCTCACTAATATTAATTTGGCTGAATGGAAGCAAGTCCCCGCAGCAATGTTCCAACATCTAGTGGAAAGCCTTCTCAGAAGAGTGGAGGCTGTTATAGCAGCAAAGAGGGGACCAACTCCATATTAATGCCCATGATTTTGGAATGAGATGTTCGACGAGCAGGACTTTTGGTCATATAGTGTATATCAGTGGCATAATGTGTCTATAGTACACACAATATATATTAAAATGGGAATGTTTAGGTCTATACAGTATATGTATATGTGGTCCTCTGTAGCTCAATTGGTAGAGCATGGCGCTTGTACGCCAGGGTAGTGGGTTCGATCCCCGGGACCACCCATACGTAAAAATGTATGCACACATGACTGTAAGTCGCTTTGGATAAAAGCATCTGCTAAATGGCATATTATATTATTATATTATATTATATACTCTCCTTGGAATAGTCCATCAGAGCACAAGTGGTGCTCTGCTTATACACTGCTCAAAAAAATAAAGGGAACACTTAAACAACACATCCTAGATCTGAATGAATGAAATAATACTTTTTTCTTTACATAGTTGAATGTGCTGACAACAAAATCACACAAAAATTATCAATGGAAATCAAATTGATCAACCCATGGAGGTCTGGATTTGGAGTCACCCTCAAAATTAAAGTGGAAAACCACACTACAGGCTGATCCAACTTTGATGTAATGTCCTTAAAACAAGTCAAAATGAGGCTCAGTAGTGTGTGTGGCATCCACGTGCCTGTATGACCTCCCTACAACGCCTGGGCATGCTCCTGATGAGGTGGCGGATGGTCTCCTGAGGGATCTCCTCCCAGCATTGGACTAAAGCATCCGCCAACTCCTGGACAGTCTGTGGTGCAACGTGGCGTTGGTGGATGGAGCAAGACATGATGTCCCAGATGTGCTCAATTGGATTCAGGTCTGGGGAACGGGCGAGCCAGTCCATAGCATCAATGCCTTCCTCTTGCAGGAACTGCTGACACACTCCAGCCACATGAGGTCTAGCATTGTCTTGCATTAGGAGGAACCCAGGGCCAACCGCACCAGCATATGGTCTCACAAGGGGTCTGAGGATCTCATCTCGGTACCTAATGGCAGTCAGGCTACTTCTGGCGAGCACATGGAGGGCTGTGCGGCCCCCCAAAGAAATGCCACCCCACACCATGACTGACCCACCGCCAAACCGGTCATGCTGGAGGATGTTGCAGGCAGCAGAACATTCTCCACGGCGTCTCCAGACTCTGTCACGTCTGTCACATGTGCTCAGTGTGAACCTGCTTTCATCTGTGAAGAGCACAGGGCGCCAGTGGCGAATTTGCCAATCTTGGTGTTCTCTGGCAAATGCCAAACGTCCTGCACGGTGTTGGGCTGTAAGCACAACCCCCACCTGTGGACGTCGGGCCCTCATACCACCCTCATGGAGTCTGTTTCTGACCGTTTGAGCAGACACATGCACATTTGTGGCCTGCTGGAGGTCATTTTGCAGGGCTCTGGCAGTGCTCCTCCTGCTCCTCCTTGCACAAAGGCGGAGGTAGCGGTCCTGCTGCTGGGTTGTTGCCCTCCTACGGCCTCCTCCACATCTCCTGATGTACTGGCCTGTCTCCTGGTAGCGCCTCCATGCTCTGGACACTACGCTGACAGACACAGCAAACCTTCTTGCCACAGCTCGCATTGATGTGCCATCCTGGGTGAGCTGCACTACCTGAGCCACTTGTGTGGGTTGTAGACTCCGTCTCATGCTACCACTAGAGTGAAAGCACCACCAGCATTCAAAAGTGACCAAAACATCAGCCAGGAAGCATAGGAACTGAGAAGTGGTCTGTGGTCACCACCTGCAGAACCACTTCTTTATTGGGGGTGTCTTGCTAATTGCCTATAATTTCCACCTGTTGTCTATTCCATTTGCACAACAGCATGTGACATTTATTGTCAATCAGTGTTGCTTCCTAAGTGGACAGTTTGATTTCACAGAAGTGTGATTGACTTGGAGTTACATTGTGTTGTTTAAGTGTTCCCTTTATTTTTTTGAGCAGTGTAGCAGAGGCAAATGGATTTAGGCACACATTGAGAACGAAGGACAGAGAGTATCAAATATGCACTCACAATTTCAAGGTAAAAACAGTCGTATTATCTGTGTCTGAATCCATCTAGGCTTTGAATGACTCTGACTAGCCTTGAAGGTTAGGTTAGGTGTGCACAATAAACCCTTGATCATATCTGTCTTTCCTGATTCCATATCTCAGTGCCTAGAGTTCACAGGAGGTTGGTGGCACCTTAATTGGAAAGGACGGGCTCGTGGTAATGGCTGGAGTGGAATAAATGGAATGGTATCAAATACATCAAATCACATGGTTTCCACGTGTTTGATGCCATTCAATCAACTCCGTTCCAGCCATTATTATGAGCCTTCCTCCCCTCAGCAGCCTCCACTGATAGAGTTGTACTATTCTATTCTAAGCACGCTCAGAAAACAGTCATTCCCCAGTGAAAAGCATGATATTACCGCCAAGCATGAAATAGTATTTTTACCATAAAGATGTTGCACTGATTTCTCATCATGACTGCAGAGACATTGCTCATATTATGCTGGCTGTATTATTTTGTATTCTATTTCAAGCCTATGTGCGCATTATGAAAATGTATGACCATTGTTGGGCAAACATGAGTGTAAATGATTCATTTCCATATGCAGACGAAGGGGGTTATGGGTCCCTTTATCTAATCACAGAATGCTTACGACCCACATCATTCTGAAAGACAAAGAATAATATAATACAAAAACTGTGTACAGACAATGAATACATAATATGAAAAACTACTGTATTGTAGCCAAAATAGCAGGAAGAACTATAACGATTTATAGCATACAGCAATTAAGATATGATTTTCTTAATCAAGGCTCTGTGCATGTTATATCTCATTTACTGGCTGTCGGATTGATTATAGCAAATGCTGAGCCAGGTTTGGATCTTTATAAACTTGGCACAGAGCACCAGAGCAATTGGTTTTGCCTGTCCTTGCATAAAAGCTCCTAAAAGCTACTGTATTATTGAATGGTGTTTGCAATTTATGTTGCACAGACAACCTAAAAACCCAAAGTATCTGGAAAGTACCCAAGTGAAGTGAATTACTGGAATCAATATTTCAGGGGCACGGAGGTTTCAGGAAGTGAGAAAATGAAAGTGTGGGAAATTATAGTAGTTTGAAATAAAACACATTGAGTCTTGCTCTTTAGTTACAGGTTGTATTGGGAAATTCCATGCAGGATACACCCCTAATTTAGAGAAAGCATGTGGTGACAGAGAGGTGAGAGAGGAGCCTGTCGCTGTACTGTAGCTCTATGGAGGAATTCAACTATGTGTGTACTATATGTAGAAAACAAAGCTATGTTTACTAAGTGGATCGTAAACCACATTGGTGTGTGTGTGCATGCGCGCCCGCCCACATGCATGTGTATGTGCTTGTGTGTGTGAGTGCCTATCCATAGTGTGTGTGTAGGGTAATAAGGGAATTAAGAAGAGAGGGAATTATTACAGTATGAGGGACACCTTTCATCCATTATTCTATGCGTGTAACCTACAACATCCTCCTCTCTCGCTCCCTCCACCTTTCTCCCCTCCTTGGCCCCTAATCTCCCTACCCCTACCCCCATCCCTAAGACCTAACCCCTCTCTCCCTCCTCTCCCTCCTCTCCTACCTTCCCCATCTCTTGGCTCAGCTCTCCAATGAGGGCTCAGGCCCTAGATCCACCACAATTTGATGAAAATAAGCAGAGATATTTACATCGGCAAGATAATCCGCTTTTAATGCGGCCCTTAATTGGCTTGCTTTATTTATGTGACTTGGTTGCGTGCTCTTGGTTTAAATGGGTTAATTACCTTCTGCATTTAGAAAGGCATGTTGCTATCCGCATGGGCTGCATGCATGGCGTGCACACACCACATTATTAGAGAGAGAGAGAGAGAGGGAGGGAGGGAGTAGAGAAAGAGAGAGGGAGGGAGAGAGGGAGGGAGGGAGAGAGAGAGAGAGGGAGGGAGAGAGGGAGGGAGGGAGTAGAGAGAGAGAGAGGGAGGGAGGGAGTAGAGAGAGAGGGAGGGAGGGAGGGAGGGAGGGAGGGAGTAGAGAGAGAGAGAGAGAGGGAGGGAGGGAGGGAGGGAGGGAGGGAGGGAGGGAGGGAGGGAGGGAGGGAGGGAGGGAGGGAGGGAGGGAGTAGAGAGAGAGAGAGGGAGGGAGGGAGGGAGTAGAGAGAGAGAGAGGGAGGGAGGGAGTAGAGAGAGAGAGAGGGAGGGAGGGAGTAGAGAGAGAGAGAGGGAGGGAGGGAGGGAGTAGAGAGAGAGAGAGGGAGGGAGGGAGTAGAGAGAGAGAGAGGGAGGGGGGGAGTAGAGAGAGAGAGAGGGAGGAAGGGAGGGAGTAGAGAGAGAGAGAGGGAGGGAGGGAGGGAGTAGAGAGAGAGAGAGGGAGGAAGGGAGGGAGTAGAGAGAGAGAGAGAGGGAGGGAGGGAGGGAGTAGAGAGAGAGAGAGGGAGGGAGGGAGAAAGAAAGGTGTTTTCCTACCCTACCACACACATGTCCATTGAATCATTAGCAGTCTATAAAGGCAGGCACACAGACAGACAGACAGACAGACACACACGTACTGTACTGTACACACTGGCTCTCATGTGGTGTTGGTTTTGGCTGTCGTTGTGTATCCCTCCACCCCCGGAGTCAAGCTAGTATTTACAGCTCATTCCTCATCACAGATGTGAATATGATTTCCATTCAAATAGTTTTCTCCAAATGGCTTTCGCTCTCTCTCTCTTCTATCGCTCTCCCCCCCCCCCACCTCAGAGGAGAGAAGATGAGAGGAGAGGAGAACAAATGAATGCCCATCAATCCTTGGCCCAAGGAGAATGAGAAATGTAGAATCTTCCTCATCACGCCATTCCTAAAAAAGATGATGAGAGAAGGGTGAGGAGAGGAGAGGTGAAGAGAGGTGAGGGGGCCGTCTATTCCTTCAGCTCTAGCTCAGGGGTAAATAGAGATGCTTTGTGTCATGATTGGGGCACATTCCCCAAATGCTTTCACCCCTCGGGTTAGATGGAGAACAACCCCTCCCTCCTCTCCATCCTCCCCTCCTTCTCTCCACCAAGCCCCATTACTTACACTAATCCTGGTGCCCAGAAGAGGCAGGATGAGGTCTAAACTTAGTCCCTCTCCAGACCCACAGTCTGGCCACCGGTCTGTCAAGCCACAGGGTCAAGTGAGGTCATTGCTTACGACTAGTCGTCTACAGACGACTAGTCTGGTGTGGTTGGTAGCTACAGAAAATGATAGACAGATATGAGAAAAAGAGAGTGAGAGATAGAGAGAAGGACAAAGAGAGAGAGAGACAAAGAGAGCGAGAGAGAGAGAGAGAGAGAAAGAGGGGGGGGGAAGAAAGGGGGGGGGGGGGGGAAAGACAGAGAGAGAGGACAAAGAAAGAGAGAGGACAAAGAGAGAGAGAGGGGACGAAGAGAGAGACCAAGAAAGATAGAGAATAACAGACAGATAGGAGAGAGAGAGAGTTTGAAAGATAAACACGCCATATTGTGGGGCTGAGTGCCAACGCATCTCTGATCGACAGAGTCCCGGCGCCCTGCGTTCACACCTGCTGATAGTTTTATCCGCACACCCAAATCTGGCACCTCATCAGATCGGCCCTCTTTCTCTCTCTCTCTCATTTTTTATATCCTCAGCACCCTCTTTTTTTCTTTTTTTTTACTCTCAATCACTGCTTTTTTCTATCCTTGTCTCTCCTCTCTCTCTATCCCTCACTGATTTTCATTTCACTCTTTACCTCATCTTCACCCTCCATTCCTTTTCTCTCCACATTTTCTCAGACTTTCATGCTTTCTTCTCTCTCTTTTGCTCCCTCTCCCCTTCTCTCTCGTCTCTCTCTTTCTTCACAAGCTGCCAGCTCGTCTGTTAGAATGTCATAGAGACCCGTGAAGACCGACTGATCTCAGGAAATTCACTCTAATATTGTGAAACGTGTCTGAAGGAAACACAGCTCCATTACTGCTGAAGAGAGTGAGAGAGATAGAGGGAGAAAAGAGAGAGAGGAGAGAGACAGACGGGGTGGGGGTGGGGGGGGGGAGGGGCTGACAAGCCGTCAGAACGAGAAGGAAGAGAGGAAAGAGGTAGAGAGCAGCTTGTCTCATATAGATCTGTGCTTTGGAACACTAACTAAAAATAAAGCACATGAAAAGTCTACGTTTTAATCAGGGGTTTGTAGCTAGCACAGTCCACATAAATACTGAATATACAGGCAAGCATACATACAGAACGGCAGATACACACACACACAAATGAGGGAGCAGAGGTCATAGAATGTACCCACGTAAACATAGCTGTAAATGGAGGAAAGGAATGGAGAGAATCCTCACCCAGAGAGAGAGGAGTATCTCAAAGTCATTTCCTCATCTTACACTGTAGAGAAGGTCAAAGCTGCCCATAAATTACCAAACTTCTACTGCTGTTCCCACTGCAAAGCAAAATTACTGTGCACACACAAACACACAAGCACGCACGCACACTCACTCAGCTCCCTGTCTGTCTAAATCAATTCCTAACTGAACTCACAGCTGAGGGGCCCATATAGTCCCTAATCACCTTTGTATTTGTCAACACACAAAAGTAATGGTTCTGTCCCAAAAGGCACCCTATTCCCTATGTAGTGCACTACTTTTGACCAGGGCCCATAGGGCTGTGCACTACAGTATATATACGGAATGGGGTGCCATTTGGTACGCAGCCAATGTCACATTCATTAACTAACACCCAACATCACTGTAGAGTTACATGTAGGATTATATTTCCCTAAGTGTAATTAATCTCCCTCGGCGACCAGCCTTGTTCCATTTTTCCCCACTAGTGTTCTGTTCTGTATCTGGGTATTAGCTTCGCTATCTGCCTCATATGTAGGGTAGCTTTGCTTTGGGTGCCATTGTCTTTCTTCAGGTCCATGACAAAGCTGTGAGGAACCTGGACAAAGACAAGAATGCATTATGGGGAATGTGGTGAAAGTATATATACTCTTTTCCTGTAAATCCAATTGAAGCTGACACCCTCCTCATCTGATGAATGTCTTGACACAAATATTCTGGTTTTATTGAGATGTGACCTGACCTCTGAACTCTGAGTGACCATCATGTGAACACACACCATGTGATGGACTACCAGTGAGCTGACAGGTGCTAAAACAGTAAAATGTAACAGAACACGTAAGAATGTAAAGTGCTGATTGTTCAAGTTCCTGTACAATATTTTTTATTAACTCGTTAGAGGTCGCAGGGGAGGGACATTGGATCTTCTCCACCAATGTTTTTTTCTTATTTCGAGGAAAAGCAAATAGAGAAAGAGTCAGAGACAGACCAGCCAGTCCACTGAGAGAAAAACAAAACATATACATTTAGTAATGAGTCTGACAAGAACAGAAAATCTTTGACAAGCAATATTCAGTCATGCTGTGTACTGTGTGAACGATACTTTGAGATCTATTACACTGGCTCAAAGACAAAGGCAGTGTCATGACGAAGAGAGAGAGACACACGTCAGAAGGAGGAAAATAAAGTTATCTGATGTGGTGCAGGATAGATGTGGGTAGCTTACATACCGGTAGGTATCCACAGTGGTAACCGTCACCATAGCGGGATGGTTGCGTCAGTGTGGGACCAGAACCCCCTGCAGCATCACGGCCATGCTACGCTGTCACACACACAAACCTAATGAGACGCTGATCCTGGAGAGCACACACACATGAATGCACACACACACCTTTCTGAGTTATAGGCTTATTTCAGCAGCAGGCTACTGATTACATTACATCTCAAATGCACAGGTTGAGATGAGGTCTGTGCTCTCGATTCTCCAATACTGCAGCGCACTGTGTGTGTGTGTGTCTAACAGATTGAGATGAGGTCTGTACTCTCTATTCCCCAATACTGCAGAGGGTTGCTGAGTGCCTTGGCACAAGGTGCACTCTTATAATTGTCTAGATGAATATCCTGCTGTTTGTATGGATAATCTGAAAAATAAGAAAACATTAGCTCTGAGTGTGAGAATATCCACTCTAAGCAGACAATAGCAGTACATCTCAAGATGGCTGAATATTGTCCTCTCTTCAGTTTGCTCCTCTATTCATGCACCTTGGTTGGGGAGCGAGGTAGCTTAAAAAGATTCTGTGACACATTATTCAACAGTTAGCATTTTAGGGCATTGTTGTATTATTGAATAAGGTTAGGGGAAGGATTAGCTAAAAGGGTTAAGGTTAGGGTTAGGAGAAGGGTTAGCTAACATACTAAGCAGTTGCAAAGTAACTAAAATTAGTAAGTAGTTGAAAAGTTGGTAATTAGCTAAAATGCTAAAGTTGTCCGTGATGAGATTTGAACTCAAAACCTTTGGGTTGCTAGACATTCGCGTTATACGCCCGACCAACCACCCTACTTTCGTTTTTGCCTTAAGTAACCATCTTTCTTATGTAACCATACCAATCGTAACATATCATACCAATTTGAGTGTCCCGGATTTTAGTTTACTATGTTACGTCTAGTCTATGGAACCAGGCTGAATATAGGGGTAGCTAGTTGAGTGACAGCAGTGTGACAGTCTAACTGATGATTATCTAGACAGAGAGCCAGGTGGGAGAGGAGGAAGGGGATTGTGTGTCTGCCAAGGTGAGACGGCCAGGTGATAAGTGGACGACACTGAGTGTGCATGCGTGTTCTGTTTCTGCCTCCCACACTTGTCTTACCCCTTAATGAACCAAACTCTTGAAAAATATCAGCGGCCATTTTTCTATTAACAGCTGCTTGTGCATTGTTTGGAGATGCTATTTCAGAAAGCTTCATTATGTTGCCGTCAGACTGATCTGCCTGGCAGCTTTGTTTGTGCCGGGGCACTTTTTGATAAACACTAAGTGAAAGACTTAAATGAGCAGATTAAAATCTGAATGCTTTGAATTATTCCAAAATATGAGCTGCAGCTTCTCAAACTATGTGACATATACAAACAAGCACACACACACACACACTAATATCCTTATTCTGCCTGGGAGGGAGCAGACAGCGGACTACTGCTCACCATGATTATAATGACTGCTTCATGGGATATCATTAGATCAGGGAGAGACATACTGTATCATAGAGAATGGAGTGGCAGTGGGTTAGGATTTTAGCTATCACTCCAGTACTAGCATGGGTCTAGCCAAGGTGCCAATCTGTTTGTGCTATCGTGCCTACTCCTTGTCATTCATTGTCATGCCAAACAATGTTTCGCTTGACAAGGACAGCAATGGAGTAGACAAGAGCACAAACAGATCTGGGACCAGGTTAGTGTAGGTCTATCTGGCAGGTGGACTAGACAAAGGGTTGAGTGTGGTGTTCAACAGCATGGGTCTCATAGCGTATACCAGACAAAGTCAACAAGCTGTGTGCGTCAAGCAAGCATGATGCCATGCCAGTGTCTCATCAACAAGAACAGAGAGATTAATCGATCAGACAATTGAAGATAGAAAACAGCAGAGTAGAATGTGAACAGCATTGCCTGGGATGTATTCAGCAGAGTAGAATGTGAACAGCATTGCCTGGGATGTATTCAGCAGAGTAGAATGTGAACAGCATTGCCTGGGATGTATTCAGCAGAGTAGAATGTGAACAGCATTGCCTGGGATGTATTCAGCAGAGTAGAATGTGAACAGCATTGCCTGGGATGTATTCAGCAGAGTAGAATGTGAACAGCATTGCCTGGGATGTATTCAGCAGAGTAGAATGTGAACAGCATTGCCTGGGATGTATTCAGCAGAGTAATGGTAGGAATGATAAAAAGACAGAGCACAGAAGGAAGTGAAAGCATGATGCGTGTGTGTCCCTGATTCTTAGATTTAATGACTTGTTAGCAAACTACTTTGCCACCATTTTACCACATATGACAAAACACATCTAAATGTGACTTTGAGAGAGGCAGCGAGTGTGAAAGAGAAAAAGAACAGAAATAGAACCGGAGAAGGTAAGAAGACATGACAAGAACAAGTTGCAAGGTGAAAATGAGGAGGCAACAATGAGAAGGAGGAGGTGGAAGTGGAATCAGAAGAGAGAGCAGAGAGGCGAAGACAGTGTGTCCAGGGAGTTGGGTGTGGTGTAGACAGAGGAGAGCAGAGGGTGGAGAGCAGAGGGAGGGGAGAGAAGAGCAGAGGGCGTTGTGCTTTTGTGCAGGACCAGCTGTGGCCCTCTCTCTCTCTCTCTCTCTCATTTGAGATTGTAGGGAAAGGGATGTCTGAACGTTCTAATTATAGCACCACACAACATAACACCCTCCTCCCAACTCAAGGTGTAATGGAAGGTTCCAGAACAGAACAAGGCATGATGATGACGAGCAGCAAGGCTTTGTTGCTTTACTGGCTCACATCTTCTTATTATTGTCTTCTCTAGGACTGTGGAGCACAAATAGACCTACTATTTCTGTCTCATGTCAGATTTGGAGATATTGTTACAGCCAAGTATTGACATGTAACCTTCAAACACTGGGGAGAGAGAGGAGAATTTATATTTTCAAACATTGGAGGAGAGAGGACATTTTCTATTTTCTTTACCTTTGTGTTCAGTATCTATACGGAGAGTGTATTGATAATTTATGCCCACAGGCATACGCCTTTGAGTCCTTCAGCATCATGTTGTTATTGAGCCATCTATTACAAATGTATTTATCAACAACATTCTATTTATCCGCAACATCTCAGAAGTTGACCTTGGGGTCCCTCTCAAGGTCTCTCCTGTCTTTCCCCCTCCCCTCCCACTCTCTTTCTCTCTTCATCCCCCTCTCTCTTACCTCAGAGTAATGCATACCCTCCTAGGCTTAGTGAAAGAGGAGAGGAAGAAGGGAGAGGAGGAGAGATGCATACAGCTCTTACATATCTATCTGGAGACACTTTTGCCTATCCAATGTACGTTTCATGTGTATCAAACATAATTGAAATTTCGAAACGAACCATATCAAGGTATTTGAAGTGTCTGCTGTGCCCTTTACAGAGGAAATGGAAGAGACTCTCACATTTCCTGCTGATCAATAATACAGAAACCTGCCAGACTGAGAAAGAGACGTCAGAACGCCAGCTATAATGTTCAGCACAAACCTGAGTTGAAAAAGTATTTCGTTTTATTTTCAAATACTTTCAGCGTTTCATTGAACTTGACTGGATTGCTAGATAGCAGGGGGTTGCATTTCTGAGACTATTCCTTTGGTTGCATTACGACAGACAAGCTTAATCAAGCGTAGCTACAATATTTGAAAGAAAAATACTGTTTGAACTCAGGTCTAAATGCATGCACTACATGCTCTAGTGCTGAGCGATTATCGTTTAAAAGTGCTTTTTGAGGTCGGTTTCAGTTTCGATTATTTAAGCAATCGGGACAAATAGCCCTTAGTCGGGAGTTATCACATGATAATCCCCGGGTTCGAGGGTCTTATTGCTTTGATAAAATGGTTGCCAACATATTTATAAAACTATTAATTACATTTTTTTATTAAAAACATTATCGTATCTGAAGATTATGCCTTTGTTAAATGTTTTTCATGACGAAATGGAATGTTGGTTGTTCAGGTCTGAAGGGGGGGATGTTTTATGATGTTATTTGAAATGTGCCGCTTGGAGGGTGACGCCCGAGGGGAGACTGGTGATTGGCCAGAAGAGGGGGTAACCCTTATTTTGGTAGTTCTATATAAGAAGGGTTTTGGACAATAAACCCCAGAGTGGTTATTATAATTCGAGGCAACTACTCTCCAGACGACGCGTGTCTGTAATTTATGCTGTAACCTCGTGGTATGAATAAAAACTTCTGACACGATGCAACATAGATGGACTCTTTTGTTGACAGCAATGATGACCACCATTCATCATATACGACAACATTATTTTAAGTAAATTCGTTTTTGCATTCTGAAGTTGCTAGCCAAGCTGGCTGGTCGTTAGTTATTTTCTGGCGTTCTGACCCAGTCATTAATTCTAATAATTCTATTCATTAGACTTTGCTATGCTTAACAAATCATTGGGATGTAGCTAGCTAGCAGAGATTCAATGATGATGAGTGTCACGGTTTCGGCCGAGGCTGCTCCTCCTCCTTGTTCGGGCAGGCTTCGGCGGTCGTCGTCTCCGGAGTACTAGCTGCCACCGTTCTATGTTTCGATGTTTGTTTGGTTTTGTCTGTTTTGTTACACCTGTTCCTTGTTAGTGTTAATTATGCGTCCTATAAGTTCTCTTGGGTTTTGTCATGTGTTGTGTGTAATTGTTCGTTGTCACGTTGATGTGCTAGTTCGTTTATTTTCTCTGTATTGTTTTTGAAGAGAGTTCCGCACTTTGTGTGCCTTTGTTTTTGCACTTTACCGAGTTGCGTAAAGTTCGCTTGCCTGCCTGGTTGCATGTAGCCGTGTTTGGCTTGTTCTTTTTGTCTTCACTAAAGACGTCAGTACGAAGCCTCTGTGTGTCCTGCGCTTGATTCCACACCTCATCTACACTCAACCTTGACAGAATTACACACCATCCACCATGGAATCAGCAGGAGCAGCCGCACCTACCGAGATTATCGAGGAGCGCCTTCGTGGACAGGAGGACAGGATCAACCAGATCGGGCACGCTCTGGATAGAGTTATGAACACCCTCCAACGATGGGAGACCAGCGGGGTACCCACGCCCCCACCTACCACACCATCACCATCGGTCAGTCCACCTGTCCAACTTCCGGAACCCAGTGGGATTCGGCTCTCGCTCCCGAGGGCGTACGACGGCACCGCTGCCGGGTGTCAGGGTTTCCTGCTGCAAGTCGAACTCTACCTCGCCACCGCTACCTCTACCTACACCCGGCGCCCTCGGGACACGAGAGCGTTTCCGCCCTCATCTCCTGTCTCACCGGCAAGGCATTGGAGTGGGCCAACGCCGAATGGAGGAGAATAGACGCCGCAACAATCACCTATGCGGAGTTCTCCCGCCGCTTCCGGGCAGTGTTCGACCATCCACCTGAGGGGAAGGCGGCGGGGGAGCGTCTATTCTACCTCCGGCAGGGGATGAGGAGCGCTCAGGAGTTTGCACTGGAGTTCCGGACTCTAGCGGCAGATGCAGGGTGGAATGAGCGGGCTCTCATAGATCACTTCCGCTGCAGCCTCCGGGAGGACGTCCGTAGAGAGTTGGCATGCAGGGACACCACGCTTACGTTTCACCAATTGGTTGACATGGCCATTCGGCTATACACCCTGCTCGCCACCCGCGGGCGTCCCGGGTGGGGGTCGCCCATTCCACCCTCCAGCACCTCCGAGCCGTGTCCTATGGAGCTCGGTGGTGCTGGCGCTAGAGAACGGAGGAGAAGGAGCCCGAGGGGGGCCGTCCCCTGCACCAACTGTGGCCGTGGAGGGCACACCGCGGCTAGGTGCTGGGGAGGGTCTCCTGGAGGAAGAGACGGCAGGCCACACATTGGGGAGTCCTCCCAGGTGAGTAGGCGCCCCACTTACCCAGAGCTTTCTGTCGTGCACATAACCATACCTGTTTGTTTTCCACAGGTTGCACCTCGTTCCCAGCATAAGGTGCTAGTAGATTCAGGCGCAGCTGGGAATTTTGTAGATCGTAAATTTTGTGTAGAGTTAGGGATCCCTCTCCTTCCGGTTAATAATCCCTTCCCTGTACATGCCCTAGATAGCCGTCCGTTAGGATCCGGGTTGATTAGGGAGGTCACAGTGCCACTTAGGATGGAGGCGCAGGGGGGTCATGAGGAGACGATTCAGCTCTATCTGATCGACTCCCCTGCGTATCCGGTAGTGCTGGGGCTTCCCTGGTTGATTACTCATGATCCTACTATTTCGTGGTGAGAGAGGGCTCTTAAGGGGTGGTCTGCCCAGTGTGTGGGGCTATGTCTGGGTGTTTCCGTAGGGGCGACCTCGGTGGAGAGTCCAAACCAAATGCCCGCAATGCACGTTCCCCCCGAGTATAAGGATTTAGCACTCGTGTTTAGCAAGGCGAGGGCGGCGCGATTGCCACCTCATAGACAGGGGGATTGTGCGATAGACCTCCAGGCAGGAGCTGCGCTCCCGCGGAGCCATGTGTATCCTTTGTCACAAGAGGAGAAGAGGGCGATGGAGACATACATTGCCGAGTCTCTGAGACAGGGATACATACGGCCCTCCACTTCCCCTGCGTCCTCGAGCTTCTTTTTTGTGAAGAAAAAAGATGGAGGTTTGCGCCCGTGTATTGATTACCGCGGTCTCAATCAGATTACTGTGAAATATAGTTATCCACTCCCTCTGATTGCGACTATGACGGAGTCATTACACGGGGCACGGTTCTTCACAAAATTGGACCTCAGGAGCGCATACAGCTTGGTGCGCATTAGAGAGGGCGATGAATGAAGACAGCATTTAGTACTACCTCGGGTCATTACGAGTATCTCGTCATGCCATACGGGTTAATGAATGCTCCATCAGTCTTCCAATCCTTTGTGGATGAGATTTTCCGGGACATGCAGGGGCAGGGAGTAGTCGTGTACATAGACGATATTCTGGTGTACAGTTCTACCCGAGCCGAGCATGTAGCCCTGGTGCGCCGAGTGTTGAGGAGGCTGTTGGAGCATGACCTGTATGTCAAGGCAGAGAAATGTCTGTTCTTCCAGGAGTCGGTCTCCTTTTTGGGTTATCAGTTGTCTGCGTCAGGGGTGAAGATGGAGGTTGACCGTGTGTCAGCCGTGCGTAATTGGCAAACCCCAACCACGGTTAAAGAGGTGCAGCAGTTCTTGGGCTTTGCGAATTACTACCGGAGGTTTATCCAGGGGTTTGGACAGGTGGCAGCTCCCATAACGTCCCTTCTGAAGGGGGGTCCGGTGCGCTTGCGGTGGTCAGCTGAGGCGAACAGGGCTTTTGGGAGACTGAAGGACCTGTTTACTTCGGCTCCGGTGCCGGCGCACCCGGATCCCGCTTTACCATTCCAAGTGGAGGTGGACGCGTCAGAAGCCGGTATCGGGGCCGTTCTCTCGCAACGGTCCAGCACACCACCTAAACTCCGCCCCTGTGCTTTTTATTTGAAAAAGCTCAGTCCGGCGGAGCGAAATTATGACGTAGGGGACAGGGAGCTGTTAGCCGTGGTACAAGCCCTAAAGGTGTGGAGGCATTGGCTTGAGGGGGCTCAACACCCTTTTCTCATTTTGACTGATCACCGTAACCTGGAATACATTCGGGCAGCTAGGAGACTAAATCCTCGCCAGGCTCGGTGGACTATGTTCCTAGCCCGGTTCGTGTTTAAGATCACATACATCCCTGGGTCCCAGAACGGAAAGGCAGACGCCCTGTCTCGGCGGTATGACACAGAGGAGAGGTCCGTTGAGCCCACTCCCATACTACCGAAGTCTTGTCTGGTGGCACCGGTGGTATGGGAGGTCGATACGGAGATCGAGCGGGCGTTACGCACCGACCCTAGCCCTCCACAGTGTCCGGTGGGTCGGACGTACGTTCCGCTCGAGGTTCGGGATCGACTAATTTATTGGGCTCACACGTCACCCTCCTCTGGGCATCCAGGTATTGGCCGGTCAGTGCACTGCCTTAGCACAAAGTACTGGTGGCCAACGTTAGCCAGGGATGTGAGGGTTTATGTCTCCTCCTGCTCGGTGTGTGCCCAGTGTAAGGCGACCAGACACTTGCCCAGGGGTAAGTTACAACCCCTGCCCGTTCCACAACGACCCTGGTCTCACCTCTCGGTGGATTTTGTTACAGACCTTCCCCCCTCACAGGGGAATACCACCATCCTGGTCGTTGTGGATCGGTTCTCGAAGGCCTGTCGTCTCCTTCCCATGCCGGGTCTTCCTACTGCCCTACAGACCGCTGAGGCACTATTCACCCACGTCTTCCGGCAATACGGGGTACCCGAGGATATAGTGTCTGATCGAGGCCCCCAGTTTACCTCCAGAGTCTGGAGAGTGTTCATGGAGCGTTTGGGGTTTTCGGTGAGCCTTACCGTGTAAACCAGGATGTGGGTAGGTTTCTGAGGTCGTATTGCCAGGGCCGGCCGGAGGAGTGGGCGAGGTATGTTCCCTGGGCCGAGATGGCACAGAACTCTCTCCGCCACTCCTCCACTAAACTAACTCCTTTCCAGTGTGTGTTAGGATACCAGCCGGCTCTGGCACCTTGGCATCAGAGCCAGATCGAGGCCCCTGCGGTGGATGAGTGGGTGCGGCGCTCGGAGGAGACGTGGAACGCTGCACATGTCCATTTGCAGCGGGCCATCCGTCGACATAAGACGAGCGCCGATCTCCACCGCAGTGAGGGGCCGGTGTACGCACCTGGAGATCGAGTCTGGCTCTCGATCAGAAACCTACCTCTCCGCCTGCCCTGCCGGAAGCTGGGTCGGCGGTTTGTGGGGCCTTTTAAGGTCCTGAGGAGATTGAACGAGGTGTGTTACAGGTTACAACTGCCAATTGATTACAAGAATATTAACCCCTCGTTCCATGTGTCTCTCCTCAGGCCGGTGGTAGCTGGTCCACTCCAGGACTATGAGATAGAAGAGACTCCTCCGCCCCCGCTGGACATCGAGGGGGCTCCGGCGTACACTGTTCGGTCCATCCTGGATTCGAGACGCCGGATGGGGGGTCTCCAATATCTCGTGGAGTGGGAGGGGTACGGCCCGGAGGAGCGGTGCTGGGTGCCGAGGAGGGACATCCTAAACCCGTCTCTTCTGACCGAGTTCCATCATGGTCATCCTACGCGCCCTGCTCCGCGTCTTCCTGGTCGTCCTCGAGGCCGGGGTCGGCGCACGGCTGGAGCCGCGCGTCAAGGAGGGGGTACTGTCACGGTTTCGGCCGAGGCTGCTCCTCCTCCTTGTTCGGGCAGGCTTCGGCGGTCGTCGTCTCCGGAGTACTAGCTGCCATCGTTCTATGTTTCGATGTTTGTTTGGTTTTGTCTGTTTTGTTACACCTGTTCCTTGTTAGTGTTAATTATGCGTCCTATAAGTTCTCTTGGATTTTGTCATGTGTTGTGTGTAATTGTTCGTTGTCACGTTGATGTGCTAGTTCGTTTATTTCTCTCTGTATTGTTTTTGAAGAGAGTTCCGCACTTTGTGTGCCTTTGTTTTTGCACTTTACCGAGTTGCGTAAAGTTCGCTTGCCTGCCTGGTTGCATGTAGCCGTGTTTGGCTTGTTCTTTTTGTCTTCACTAAAGACGTCAGTACGAAGCCTCTGTGTGTCCTGCGCTTGATTCCACACCTCATCTACACTCAACCTTGACAATGAGAGACAAGAACTTCAATAAATAATGAATTAATAAATATCCAAAAGGCTACATAGGCCGCACTGTGCTACTTACTGAATGAATGGAATCCTGAGTGTTTACGGTTTCCATGGTGAATTATTAGTTTACATTCATTCTTGGGCTAGATAGCCTACTGGCACTGGAGAGATAGCATTTGTAAAATGATACATTGTTGCACAGGTCGTAGAGGTAGACAGGTAGGTTTATACAACCCCCAACTGTTGCAAACCAAATAGTAGTATGGAAAAATTATGTGTAGAGGGAGATGAAGTTTATGAATATCCTGCCTGGGCTGCCGGAGAGTGGAATTATTAAATTAGCATGTCATGGTATTTTGCAATAGTTGTTGTCCCACAACTCCCACATATCAATCAGCATACAGGATCCAAACAACCCGTTTTATAATAAAAAATTTAATGATGGTTTTCGATTTACGTTTTGACAAAAAAAAAAGAATTATGATTTTACAGCTTTTTTAATGGAAATTCCAAAGCAAAAATAGTGAACATTCAATTGGCAAAACATTGAAAATGGTCTCTGTCCAGTCCACATTGGGTAGACATCAACAGAAAAATAGGAAATTACTATGAAATAATAAAATATGTATTATATATTAATTAGTTTTTATTTGATTACTTTGTTCGTTTTCATTCCTTCAAGTCATCATCTCATCTCTGCTCAGGCAGTAGCAGCCAGACAATCTAACGTTATCTCTGTGCTCCCCATACTGCACTGTCTTTAGTCATCCTATTTAACTAGGCTCGCCTGCCTAAGAATGCTGCAGAGCTGTCTGACGAAATCATTTTACTAGTACCTAAAAGTAGATAAGGCTTACTTTCACCAACTGGTTCTATCCCTCTCATCGTTGTGTTGTGTACATTCCTCTCTCATGCGGTCTATGTGTATCTAATGTAACGTAGCAGGCGTAAAACTGTATCCTTCTCTGTCTGATCCAAAAAAGAACAGGCACAATGGATTATGGTCATTGTAATTAATGACCATGTTTTTGCGCTGACCTAGGTTGAATATTTGCTTAATGAAAACTACAACGCCCTTCAGCCCAGCTTCCCATTTAGCTCTTGACTTAATTTCTCTCTTGAATTATTTTATTTCTTTCTAGAGAAACGACGTGTTGGGCTCACAAAAACAATACGAACTAAATGGATTTCAAGTAATTTAATGAACATTGGTCAATTAGTTATTTAATAACCCTCCCAAAATAATACATCTTGGTTAATCATTCAGCACTAGGGTTTGGATAGTAGTAGAGCCAGAAAAGGCTTCTGTTTCAAGACCTTTTACGTTCAACAATAAAGTTAATCTAATCTTATCTCATCTCATCTTATCATTTTGCTTTGCCAAAGAAAATCAGTTTAATCCCAAGCTGCATTAAGTCAATTTCCCTATAACTTTAGATCTTGAATCTTTCACATAATAACATCATTAGAATCAGGGCTGTATTGGAAAAGGGATAGATGGATGAAAGAGAATATTGAGAAGGAAAGAGGGAAACAGGAAGTTAGGCTAAATGAAGAGATGAAGCAGGGGATGAGTGGTATGAGATAAGGTAGATCAGTGGAAGGTTGGAGGATGGGAAGCCATAGACAGACAAAGGACACTTACTGACAGCTAGAGCATGTTCCTAAACCCATACATACAACTCCATTATCGGATTCATGCTGCTAGTCCTACACACAACTCCATGATGTGCTGACAGTGGTCTTCCATAGCCTTTCATTTCACCTTCAGGGGGTCCCTACATGTCTCCTCAGTCATCGGCTTTCTCTTCACGTGGCCAGGTCATACTGCCATCTCCCAGGAGTGCCCCTCCTGCCTTTCTAACACACACACACACACATTCAAGACATACACATACATACAGACGTGCACACACACACACCACAACACACACACACACACTTTACAAACACTCCAGGGGTCTACAGCGGGAGCCCGCCACTGATGAATAGATTTCATCACAGGACATACGTGCCTGACCCTCTATTTCCAGGGGATCAGACATCGGCACGTACCAGGCCATGTCAGCAAATCCTGTTCACACAAGACACTGCACATAGCAGCACAGAGCAGCCATCATAGAGGTCAAAGAGAAATCCCTCCATCTCTCCATCTCTCCCGCTATCTATCTCTTTCTTTCTTACTCTCTTCACCTTCCTCTGCCTCTCTCTCTCCCACTCTCTTTCTTTCTCACAACCCCTCTCCGTCTCTCTCTCTTAGACACAGACACACACATAACCCCCCCACAACACACACACACACCCCTGCTAAGATCGCAACGGCCTCCCTCTCCCTCCCCCTTCTCTCAGCCCCCTGTTATTTTGTTCTCTCTGTATTGAAATCCAATAAAGGAACAAGGACACACGGGGAGAGAGACACATATTCCAGTAAATCAACACTGGGTCCATTACAGACAAGCAGGAGGCTCTGCATTCTCTACCTCCCCTCTCTCGCCTCTCCACCTCTCTCCTCTACCTTTCCTCTACCTCTCCACACTACCGTGGATGATAACAATGAGGCTCAAGTTACAGGTCAGGAGACTTAGCCAAAGACGCATTATGTTTTTAGTGCATCTGTGTGTGTGTATGTGTGTGTGTGTGTGTGTGTGTGTGTGCGCGCGCGTGCACGCATGTGTAGATCCCCAGGGGATCGTCTGAGTGGACAACCCTAAGTTTCTCTGTTGAGATCATCATTAGGATTGATCCTGTCTGTATTTTCTTTCCTTGTGATTGCGCAAGCATGGAGCACCATGGCTACGGAATAACTCCTAATATTGACTGCGGGGAAGAGGGGAGGAGGCTTCTGGACAACACACTCCTAATGTAATAAATCTTGTGACCAATCTTAAACAAAGTTAAAAAGAAAGGATAGTATCAGCACAAAACCGATGAAGTTAAGGGTGATGGAAAAAACTACAGAGAACTTTGAATGTTATAATGGTTAGAATTAAATCAATGAATCAGAGGGTATAGTTATTATGAAACCACGTGACATTGCAAATGACTTTAATATTTTTAGGGGCAAAGTTGATGAATGCCATGAGTTCAACTGACGGCTCCATGTCGTCAGTGGCGACCCCACCTGTTTTGAGCCCCACATGTTTAGCAACAAATTAAAAAAATAAAACCATCTGGGGTTGCCTGTTTTGCACACATGGTCTCTTTTTGCTTTCTTGAGTAACGTAGCTCCAAAATTCAGGTGTTTCAGCCTAGCTCAGTGCTTTCTGTGGTGGTGGGGCAGCCAGAGGAAAATACAGAGTGTAGGGATTGATAATGTTCTCTAGTTGGCTCAGTGATTGGCTCAGTGTTCTGTCACTTATTGGGACACTACGTCACCGCAAAATCTACGGTGAGAGCTCAAAAATTCAAGCCCCTTGGGTGCTGCCATAGATTTACATTAGAAGTGCCCATCCAAGAAGGCTCAAGGTCATTGGCCACAGATAGAATTATGTAAAATCACATTATATCTACCGTAGCTTTGATTGGACTGATCATGTCAACATCATATTTTCAAAATCTTAGCTAGCAAGCTAGGCAAGCAGTCATCATCATGAATCAAGTCGACAATCTACTGGCAAATCCTTTTCAAGGATTTTCATATGAAGAGAAATTATAGATAAAACGTTTTGGTGCTCATCGGCCATTGGACATTAACATTACACAACAAGTTGGAAATCGCAAATTCAACAATAAGTGGTTTGGAAGGAATCAGTGGCTAACTGCAAGCGTTATAAATCAATCACTAGCCTACTATTCAGTGGAGAGGGTGTGTGGTCCAAGTCTAGGTTTAAGGGTCTCTTTTCCAAGCTTAAAAGGATAAACATTCACATGCAACACCATGAAAAGGTTGAATACATTGGCCATGCTGTCAATCCAGCATGGCTTCTGCTACATTCAAAATAACTGGAAACTCGGAACTGGGAAATCTCAGACTTCATTGAGTTCTAGACAACTGGGAACTCTGGAAAAAACATGCTCAGACTGGGAAAATACGTTTTGAACGGTCATCCAACTCGGAATTCCAAGTCGGGAACTCTGGCTTCTTTCTAGAGCTCCGACCTGAAGATCCCTGACGTCATGATTCGACCTTTTTTTTCTTTTTTCGAGGTCCCAGTTGACTTGAAAGCACCATAAATCCAGAGAATGCCAGACTTTGACAAAGTTTGATGACAAATTTACCCACAAGAAGGACTACCGCGCCACTTTCCTGTTCAAGTGAGCACAGCACAAGGTGAGTCCAAAAATATATTGTTTGCTGCTGCATAAATGATTTAATATGCCAGGGAGATATTTATACTGTAGCTAAGAAAGTAATACTAAGTGTATGTTATGTAGTAAGCTGTTAGTAGCCCATGTGCCTCACCCTAATAATTTGGTCCCTTTCCAACTCATAACTTAGCCTACTGTTCTGACTTGATGGTGCACATGTAGCCTATAGCCTGTTTTAGAGAAATGTAATCATAGAATATTGTAAGAGTTTTCATTGTCTTTTTATATTCCCCCTTTATTATCCTACGGTTCTGACTTGGTGTACAGGGAGAATACTGTAAGAACGGACCATGTTCTGAATTCTGTCGCTGTACATTTCAAAAGTGCTGAACAAATAGTTATATTGACTACATCCTTCTAAGCTCACTCATTAATGTCTTAATCGAAATCACAGATTGCCTCTTATCCGTTCATCGTTCCCTTATGCCATAGTTTGTACATCTCAATTGTCAGTAGAAATCAGCCTTATCAGCTATGTTTTTTAAAAAGGCAGTAAATGAGGCTGAATTAACTTTTTCGCTGCCAGACAAGGCTCAGCTGATAGCCAGGTGTAGCGGTGGTAAGGATATCTCCATGGTGCTGAAAAGAAGAAGCTCTGCTGTTGGGACAACTTTATGTAGCCCCTAACAGTTTGTGGGCACCGTTTGTCACCGTTATAGTGCAATTAATGTATTGTTTAGTGCTGTGTTGTGTAGTGGCTTTGCTGGTATGCATCTAAAAAACATTTTGGGAGTTTGCACCACCAAGATTTACATGCTAAAATCACCACTGCATGTCATATACCCTTATAAAATATTGTATCATGAAGGACAGGCAATGCATGTTTGAATTTCACCAAGTAGAAAGAGAAGAGGTTGAAAGGATGCTGTTGTCGCTTTCTGATGATAAGTCACCAGGTACAGATAACACTATCCAATTGCAGAGGGAGGTGTTTCATCCCAGGGTCCTTAGCTTAGTGATGAGCTTGGAGGGCACTATGGTGTTGAATGCTGAGCTGAAGTCAATGAACAGCATTCTCATGTAGGTGTTCCTTTGTCCAGGTGGGAAAGGGAAGTGTGGAGTGCAATAGAGATTGCGTCATCTGTGGATCTGTTGGGGCAGTATGCGAATTGGTGGTGTTGATGTGAGCATTTCCAAGCATCTCATGGCTACAGATGTGAGTGCCACGGGGCATTAGTCATGTAGACTAAGGTTACCTTAGCGTTCTTGGACACAGGGACTATAGTGGTCTGCTTGAAACATATGGCTATTACAGACTGGGTCAGAGAGAGGTTGAAAATGTCAGTGAAGACACTTGCCAGCTGGTCAGCGCATGGTCTGAGTATTTGTCCTGGTAATCCGTCTGGCCCTGCGGCCTTGTGAATGTTAACCTGTTTAAAGGTCTTACTCACATCGGCTGCGGAACATTTGGGGCTCTCATGCATGGTTCAGTGATGCTTGCCTCAAAGCGAGCATAGAAGGCATTTAGCTCGTCTGATAGGCTCGCATCACTGGGCAGCTCGCAGCTGGGTTTTCCTTTGTAATCTGTGATAGTTTGAAAGCTCTGCCACATCCGACGTGCATCAGAGCCGGTATAGTAGGATTAGATTTTAGTCCTGTATTTAGACTTTGCCTGTTTGATGGTTCGTCTGAGGGCGTAGCAGAATTTCTAATAAGCGTCCAGATTTGTGTCCCGCTCCTTGAAAGCGGCAGCTCTAGCCTTTAGCTCAGTGCGGCTGTTGCCTGTAATCCATGGCTTTTGGTTAGAGTATGTACGTACGGTCACTGTGGGCACTATGTCGTTGATGAACTTATTAATGAAGTCAGTGACTGATGTGGTAAACTCCTCAATGCTGTAGCTCAGTGTCCACTTCATTAGACCACTTCCATATTGAGCGCATCACTGATATTTCCTGTTTGAGTTTTTGCTAGTAAGCAGGAATTAAGAGGATGGAGATTTGCCAAATGGAGGGCGAGGGAGAGCTTTGTATGCGTCTCTGTGTGTAGAGTAGAGGTGATTTAGAGTTGTTTTGCCTCTAGTGGCACAGGAAACATGCTGGTAGAAATGAGGTGAAATGTTTTTCAGTTTTCCTGCATTAAAACCCTGGCCACTAGGCACACATTTTCTTGTTTTCTTATGGCCATATACAGCTCGTTGAGTGCAATCTTACTGCCAGCATCGGTCTGTGGTGGTAAATAGATAGTAAATAGTGTGATCTACAGCTTATCATGAGGTATTCTAACTCAGGAGACTTCCTTAATATTAGAGATTGCGCACCAACTGTTGTTGACAAAGAAACACACACCCCCCTCCCCTCAGCTTACCGGACGCAGCTGTTCTGTCCTGCTGATGTATAGAAAAAACAGCTAGATTTATATTTTCCATGTCCTTGTTCAGCCACGACTCAGTGAAACATAGGATATTACAGTTCTTCAGATCACGTTGATAGGATAGTCTCGAACGGAGTTCATCCAGTTTATTTTCCAGAGATTGCACGTTCGCCCGTAGAACGGAGGGAAAGCGTAAGGGCGACTTATCCACTCGCAGTCACATTCATGTTAGGTATCCTTCACGCCGGGCCCTATAGCGGCGCCTCCTCCTGCTCCGAGTGACGGGGATTTGGGCCTGGTCTGGGATGAGCATTATGTCCTTCACCTCCGATTCGTTGAAATAGAAGTCCTCATCCAAAATGAGGTTAGTAATTGCTGTTTTGATGTCCAGAAGCTCTTTTCGGTCACATAAAACTGTCTGGTACATTATGTACAAAAACTGTTAGGATTAGCGCAAAAAAAAACAAAAAAAAGCACAATTGGTCAGGAGCCCGTAAAACGGCGGCCATCCCCTCCGGCGCCATTCTAGAATAACTATTCCTGTGTATTGTAGCTAGCTAGCTAACGTGTGTCTGTGAGACGTGTAATATTCTGCATTGTAATAATATAAATAATATGCCATTTAGCAGACGCTTTTATCCAAAGCGACTTACAGTCATGCGTGCATACATTTTTGTGTATGGGTGGTCCCGGGGATCGAACCCACTACCTTGGCGTTACAAGCGCCGTGCTCTACCAGCTGAGCTACAGAGGACCACATTGTGCTGCTACAGTAGGAATACAGACAGTACACAACGATTTCCCATTAAAGTCTAATAGCGTTTTAGTCATTCTCTTACAAAGTACAGCTTGGTGGCCTAGAGATTATTTTTGGAGTTTGTTCTACGTGGGGAGAAGCAAGCCACAGGACACCGAATCCCCTTGCTTGCGTATGTTGTAGGGGCCATTCAAGCAATTTATTCCTCACACGATGAACAGTATGTTGGATACAAATAAGTTTATGACTCAAGAGGAGATGTGAAAGGTCCATAAAACCAATCTCCCCTTGTATCAAAGGGACTCCAAACACCTCACTGCACCCACCAAACAAACCATATGCAAGTATTCTCTTTGTAGAACTATAGTATTTATTATAGGCGTTAGTAGTATGTTTTTCTTCTACTGTATATATATATATATATATATATATATATATATATATATATATATATACATACACATTGCTAAAAAAAATAAAGGGAACACTTAAACAACACAATGTAACTCCAAGTCAATCACACTTCTGTGAAATCAAACTGTCCACTTAGGAAGCAACACTGATTGACAATAAATGTCACATGCTGTTGTGCAAATGGAATAGACAACAGGTGGAAATTATAGACAATTAGCAAGACACCCCCAATAAAGAAGTGGTTCTTCAAGTGGTGACCACAGACCACTTCTCAGTTCCTATGCTTCCTGGTTGATGTTTTGGTCACTTTTGAATGCTGGCGGTGTTTCACTCTAGTGGTAGCATGAGACGGAGTCTACAACCCACACAAGTGGCTCAGGTAGTGCAGCTCATCCAGGATGGCACATCAATGCGAGCTGTGGCAAGAAGGTATGCTGTGTCTGTCAGCATAGTGTCCAGAGCATGGAGGCGCTACCAGGAGACAGGCCAGTACATCAGGAGACGTGGAGGAGGCCGTAGGAGGGCAACAACCCAGCAGCAGGACCGCTACCTCCGCCTTTGTGCAAGGAGGAGCAGGAGGAGCACTGCCAGAGCCCTGCAAAATGACCTCCAGCAGGCCACAAATGTGCATGTGTCTGCTCAAACGGTCAGAAACAGACTCCATGAGGGTGGTATGAGGGCCCGACGTCCACAGGTGGGGGTTGTGCTTACAGCCCAACACAGTGCAGGACGTTTGGCATTTGCCAGAGAACACCAAGATTGGCAAATTCGCCACTGGCGCCCTGTGCTCTTCACAGATGAAAGCAGGTTCACACTGAGCACATGTGACAGACGTGACAGAGTCTGGAGACGCCGTGGAGAACGTTCTGCTGCCTGCCACATCCTCCAGCATGACCGGTTTGGCGGTGGGTCAGTCATGGTGTGGGGTGGCATTTCTTTGGGGGGCCGCACAGCCCTCCATGTGCTCGCCAGAGGTAGCCTGAGTGCCATTAGGTACCGAGATGAGATCCTCAGACCCCTTGTGAGACCATATGCTGGTGCGGTTGGCCCTGGGTTCCTCCTAATGCAAGACAATGTTAGACCTCATGTAGCTGGAGTGTGTCAGCAGTTCCTGCAAGAGGAAGGCATTGATGCTATGGACTGGCTCGCCCGTTCCCCAGACCTGAATCCAATTGAGCACATCTGGGACATCATGTCTCGCTCCATCCACCAACGCCACGTTGCACCACAGACTGTCCAGGAGTTGGCGGATGCTTTAGTCCAGGTCTGGGAGGAGATCCCTAAGGAGACCATCCGCCACCTCATCAGGAGCATGCCCAGGCATTGTAGGGAGGTCATACAGGCATGTGGAGGCCACACACACTACTGAGCATCATTTTGACTTGTTTTAAGGACATTACATCAAAGTTGGATCAGCCTGTAGTGTGGTTTTACACTTTAATTTTGAGGGTGACTCCAAATCCAGACCTCCATGGGTTGATACATTTGATTTCCATTGATAATTTTTGTGTGATTGTGTTGTCAGCACATTCAACTATGTAAAGAAAAAAGTATTTAATAAGATTATTTCATTCATTCAGATCTAGGATATGTTGTTTAAGTGTTCCCTTTATTTTTTTGAGCAGTATATATATATATATATATATATGTCATACATTGCCATACAGTACATTCGGAAAGTATTCAGACCCCTTCACTTTTTGTTATGTAACGGCCTTATTCTAAAATGTATATATATATTTTTTATAATCCTAATCAATCTACACACAATACCCCATAATGACAAAGTGAGAACAGGTTTTTGAGAGAAAAGAAATGCACATTTATTAAATATAAATAACAGAAATACCTTATTTACACAAGTATTCAGACCCTTTGTTATGAGACTGGAAATTGAGCTCAGGTGCATCCTGTTTCCATTGATCATCCTTGAGATGTTTCTACTACTTGATTGGAGTCCACCTGTGGTAAATTCAATTGATTGGACATTATTTGGAAAGGCACACAACTGTCTATATAACGTCCCACAGTTGACAGTGCATGTCAGAGCAAAAACCAAGCCATGAGGTCGAAGGAATTGTCCGTAGAGCCCCAAGACAGGATTGTGTCGAGGCACAGATCTGGGGAAGGGTATCAAAACATTTCTGCAGCATTGAAGGTCCCCAAGAACACAGTGGCCTCCATCATTCTTAAATGGAAGAAGTTTGGAACCACCAAGACTCTTCCTAGAGCTGGACGCCCGGCCAAACTGAGCAATTGGGGGAGAAGGGCCTTGGTCAGGGAAGTGACCAAGAACCCGATGGTCACTCTGACAGAGCTCCAGAGTTCCTCTGTGGAGATGGGAGAACCTTCCAGAAGGACAACCATCCCTGCAGCACTCCATCAATCAGGCCTTTATGGTAGAGTGGCCAGACGGAAGCCACTCCTCAGTTAAAGGCACATGACAGCCCGCTTTGAGTTTACCAAAAGGCACCTAAAGGACTCTCAGACCATGATAAACATGATTATCTGGTCTGATGAAACCAAGATTGAACTCTTTGGCCTGAATGCCAAGCGTCATGTCTGGAGTAAACCAGGCACTGCTCATCACCTGGCCAATACCATCTCTATGGTGAAGCATGGTGGTGGCAGCATCATGCTGTGGGGATGTTTTTCAGCGGCTTGGACTGGGAGACTAGTCAGGATTGAGGGAAAGATGAACGGAGCAAAGTACAGAGATATTCTTGATGAAAACCTGCTCCAGAGCGCTCAGGACCTCAGACTGGGGTGAAGGTTCACCTTCCAACAGGAGAACGACCCTAAGCACACAGCCAAGACAACACAGGAGTGGCTTTGGGACAAGTCTCTAAATGTCCTTGAGTGGCCCAGCCAGAGGCCGGACTTGAACCTGATCCAACATCTCTGGAGCTGAAAATAGCTGTGCAGCAATGCTCCCCATCCAACCTGACAGAGCTTGAGATGATCTGCAGAGAAAAATGGGAGAAACTCCTCAAATACAGGTGTGCCAAGCTTGTAGCGTCATACCCAAGAAGACTAGAGGCTGTAATCGCTGCCAAAGGTGCTTCAGCAAAGTACTGAGTAAAGGGTCTGAATACTTATGTAAATGTGATGTTTTCGGGGGGGGTATTGTCATTATGGGGTATTGTGTGTTGATTATTATTACTATTAACTATTTAATTCATTTTAGAATAAGGCTGTAACGTAACATTTTGAAAAAGTGAAGGGGTCTGAATACTTTCCGAATGCACTGTAACTATTCCTGCATACTGCTGTGTACACTCACCTCGGTCTCCAGAGCAAATAAACTTTGTCTTGAATACAATCCATGTCTACTTATTTGCTACATTGACAGACTATTTACTGTTTTATTGGAACACGTTTACTTGAAAGTTTAAATGATACACCAACTCTCTGCATCATTAGTTTTTCACATTAAGATTATAGCTAGTTACTTCCAAATACATTTAATGAATATCACAATTAATTGATCCAGAAGCTGAAGTCAACACTTTATTGGTTTCTGATGTAGTTGGAATCATTTAGTCACTTGTCAGTACACTTGTAAAAAAGATTATATAAAACAATTGATCAAACTCCATCATATACATATGTACAAGCGCTAGCAATATATATAACACAATGTAGTTGTGAGCATACTAGGCATTCTATATTATACTACAACATCAGTCTAACTAAATATGGATGTTGTGTTGGCTGAATGTTCCAGGCAGGGTCCTGAATGTTCTTCAGCTGGTGAACCTCGTCTTGTGTTGGGCAATGGCAGCTGGTCTGGCAGAACTTCATGAGCTCCATGACCTTAGACTCGTAGACTATACACTTTGGATCTTGCCAGCCCCGTGCAATCTTTTCCTCTTCCAAGTCAGATGATGTTGAGCTTGTTCCCGGCTGAAAGCCTTCATCCAATGGGTCTACAGGATCTGTACTACTAAAGCTGGTGTCAAGGTCATCGTCATCAGCAGCAGGATTAGTCTGTAGGACACACTAGTCAGTGACTATCCAACATTTTACTACTTTGTCCACATCAATACACACTGAAACAAGGTACTACTGTATATCCACCCATCCCCCTCATTCCTATAGATAATGCTTACTAACCTTCAGTGACCCACACCATCCCCTCCTTAGTAATAACTCTGCTTTTCTCCAATTTAGACTTCAATATCTGCATAAACAATCAACTAAGCATCCACAATACAGAGAAAACTACAGTAGAAGTTGTAGCCTACTTATAAACACACCAACTATGACAACAAGACAGAGACCATGTTTATGCCTAGCTCCAGTATATTTATTTGCTCATCATGGAGTCATGGAAAGATTTAGCTAAAGATTTAGTTCCTGGTGCTGAGCTTGATGTTGATGCTGCTGCTGTCTCTTCAAATAGAACACATAGGCCAGTCACTTTAGCCTCTGCGGTAGTTAGTTAGCTAGCTACTGGTTAGATACAGTCCGGTAAACTGTAGCTAACGTAACCTAACGTAGCTAACGTTAGCTTGCAAAGTTACAAATCACATCGCAAGACAGCAGCTGGCTTATCACATTGATTTGCTTTGGAATGTCTAGCCAGCATATTATGAAAGCTAGCTAGATTTTGGTTTAGATAAACAAATGTAGTTCGCTAGCTAGTTACCTCTGCTTGACTTCTTAGTAAGGTAACTGAATAAATGTTACCCCATCAGCATGTGCTTGCTTGTAGTTTGCACATCCAGGTACTGAGCACCACACCATGACTAAACTTTACAGTTGTTGTCGACACAGAAAGAAAAATAAATAGTGTTTTGCAAGCTGATGTTCTATGAACGAGGGGCTAGTCCAGTGAGTAACGTTATCTACCTGTTGACACTAGTGATGGGTCATGCGCACAAGCATCGGCTCTGAGAGCCGGCTCTTTGTAGTGAATCAGAAGAGCCGGCTCGCATCGAGTGAGAGCCGGCTCCCAGTTTTTTGCCCATTCGCTGCTTAGGTTTCACTTTCACAGAGGTCTGTTATGATTGGCCAGCATGGCGACCAGCATGCGGCATTCACGTGAGAATTAAGGATGTGTAAACAGAGAGGGGGCGGGGCAGACACACCACTTGACTCCACTGCAAGTGAAGAGAGAGACAGAGCGGACTGAGGAGCGTGTGTGCGTCTTGCATTGTCGTGTCGTTTAACTATGAGTGACACTAGAAAGCGAAGCAGCATCTGGCTGCAGTTTAAAGATATTGGGAACAAGAAAGCAGAGTGCCTTCACTGCAAAACGAAGGTCACTATAAGAGCAGGTTCCACCACAAACCTGCATAGACATACAAGAACTGTCCATCCTACAGTGCAGTTAGAGGAGAGAGGGCAAGCCAGCTCACCATCTACTGATCCTGGTGTGTCTCATACCAGAACAACAGCTGCTGTAACGTCTACTGCCATCCCCATGCGTGCAAGTATAACCTCTCCTACTGCAACTCAAAGCAAAATAAGTCAGTTTTTACCTAAACTGATGACCCCAGCCAAACAGCACAGTATTGATGATGAGTTGGCTAAAATGGTAGCTTCTGATTTTCAACCCTTTTCCATTGTGGAGGACAAAGGAATGAAAAACTTTGTCAAAGCCCTAAATCCCACATACACTCTACCCAGTAGAAAAACACTTTCCCAAACAATGATCCCAAAACTATATGACACAGAACGTGCATTATGGCAAGAAAGGGTGACAAAAGCTCCATCAGTTTGCCTGACAACTGACTGCTGGACCTCCAGAACAACCTGCTCTTTCATGTCTGTCACTTGCCACTTTATTGAAGATTACAAGATGACATCTTGCCTTCTGGACTGCTTCGAGTTCACCGACAGACACACTGCAGAAAACTTGGCAGTGGAGCTACTAAGAGTGGCAAAAGAGTGGCAAGTAGAGGACAAAGTGGTGTGCTGTGTGAGTGATAATGCTGCAAACATCACCAAAGCCATAAAAGTTTTGAAGTGGACCCATCACCCATGTCTGGCGCATACACTAAACCTGGTGGTTAGAGATGCTCTGAAGGTGATCAAAACAACCGTGGATAAGGTGAAGGCTGTTGTGGAGTTTTTCCACAAAAGCACAGTAGCAGCACAGAAGCTAAAGTCCACACAGCGCCAAATGGGGATTCCTGAACTGAGGCCCAAACAAGAGTGTGCCACCAGGTGGAACTCAACATTTGATATGTTGAAACGAATGCTTGAAATAAAAGATGCCATCATCTCCACCCTGGCCCTCATCAACGCATCTATTGAGCCATTAAGCCAAGAGGAATGGGAGCTGGTGAAAGAGGTCTGCGCCGTCCTGCAACCATTCCAGGAGGTGACTGTGGAGATAAGTGCAGACAGGTACCTAGAACCATTGAAGCATTGTTTTCTCTACTACTATTCAGTCACTATTATACATTGCAAACACAACACATACAGTATAATGCATCACGTATAATATGCCACATACTTTTAAAAAACTAAATTCTAAAAGTTGCTGTTTTCTCTCCTTCAGCTATGTCACAGCCTCGAAAATGCTCCTGCTTTGCAAAGGTCTGCAGCTGGTGACAGCCGAGAACCAATGGACAGTAACTGTGCAGAAAGTGAAGGAATTAGTTGCAGCTCTTTGTTCAGCCATGGACCGCAAATTTCTGCGGATGGAGTACAACACTGTCCTTTCAGAAACTACCTTATTGGATCCAAGGTTTAAAAAACTTGCCTTCAGTGATCGTAGAGCTGTTGATGAAGCTCTTCAGAGGATTAGTGCAGCAGCAGCAGCAAAATGCACCCCCAGCAGCCAGCCAGCTCCACCATTACAGGGCCAAGTGGAGGAGGAGCAGCAAACCTCTGCTGTTTGGAGGCTTTTTGATGACAGAGCTACAGGAGATGCTTCAAGGAGAAATCCGACAGCTGATGCTATAATGGAGGTGAGGAGCTACCTTGAGGAGCCCCTCATCCAGAGAGCAGAAGACCCACTGAGCTGGTGGCAGGCCAAGGCCTCAGTCTTTCCACTCCTGGTGAAGGTGATGGAGGGGAGACTATGTATTGTTGCCACATCAGTTCCTTCTGAGAGAATCTTCTCCAAAACAGGGCAGATACTCACGGAGAGGCGAAATCGTATCAGGCCTATCAGCCCATCCAAGCTGAGGCATCTGATCTTCCTGAATGCCAACCTGCCCTGAGGACTAATGCTGTTTGCTGGAGTTTGGTTCTGGTTTTGATTCTGTTCTGTGGATTTGTTTGAAGTTTATTGTTAATTTGTGCAATAAAAAAGTTTAATTGAAATAAACAAATGTAAGAGTGGTTTTGTCACAGAATAAATGCACAGAATTAGGCATTATAAGGTCTCTCATAAAAACACTGAAAGCAAAAGGGTTTTCAACACATAAACCATGATTTTTTTTCAAAGTTAAGGTAAAATATAGGCTACAAAAGATCCTAAATAAAGAGCCGTTCGGGAGTCGAAAGAGCCGGCTCTTCTTTGGGAGCCGAGTCAAAAGAGCCGGCTCTCAGAAAAGAGCCGAACTTCCCATCATTAGTTGACACCCATTCTCAACTGGATCCATATCGACAGGGGCGGTCCTACGTCCTGAAATCACTATGAATTCTGGATATTGTGGTTTGCTTACAACCAGGAAATGTAGATGGCCCGTTTCTACCAGTGAAATGCAGGAACGCTCGCATTTGTGTGTAGTGAGGAAATTCTCCAATTTTATGACACATATTATATGTTAATAACAAATTAATGAACATATACAGTGAACAAAAAAAAAAAAAAAGTGATATTTTCCCTTTAATTGAGGGGTATGAAGTTACCTTTCTAACATGAAGACTGGAGTTGATGGATTAGATTATACCTAGATTCTGCTACAGCCACACTGGAAACTAATCAGACCCTCATCCGGTTTCATTCTTTCTCTCCCTCTCCCTCACTTCACCCGTTTTCATGTGTTAACTCTGAGTGGGCTATTAAGTGGCCACTTAAATGGTGCTTTGTGATGAATGCGAGGGCTGGGAGAGAGCGGGACAGGGTGAGAGAGTTCTGGCTGCTGCCCGCTCTGCTCTGTGTGATTAGTGTGTGTCTATAGCTCTAGCTGCCCACACTCCCAGATGGACGCGCACACACGCACGCACGAACGGAAGATCCACATACACATGCACGAACGGAAGATCCACACACACACACACGCACGAATGGAAGATCCACACACACACGCACGAACGGAAGATCCACACACACACACGCACGAACGGAAGATCCACACACACACATGCACGAACGGAAGATCCACACACATGCACGAACGGAAGATCCACACACATGCACGAACGGAAGATCCACACACACACATGCACGAACGGAAGATCCACACACATGCACGAACGGAAGATCCACACACATGCACGAACGGAAGATCCACACACACACATGCACGAACGGAAGATCCACACACACACGCACGAACAGAAGATCGCACACACAAACACGCATAAACGGATGAACACACACATGCACACAGAGTAAATGAGAGCCTTTGATAGCTCCACTCACCACAAGGCGATCAAGTGTCTTGGCCTTTGGTAAATATCGCTGTGTGAATGCATTATCATTCACTACCAATAGACAAGCTGCTGGGCTGAAGGGCCTTGCACAGACAGTCCCCATGGCCACAAACAATGGGCCTGTTTCCCAGTACACCTCTCCTACCATAAATAGGAAAGAAAACCATTGACTTCAAATGTCGACACAAACTCAAAAAGCGTTCTGTGTGTATGTGGAGTGTGTGACTGAGTTGACAGAGGACACAGGGGAGGGGAGAGCTGGCAGGGATGTCCTGTGTGGGAAAATGAGAGGACCAAATGGGAGGTTATCTTTCCTGTTATCTAGCTTTGTGCATGCAGTAGGTTTCCAAGTGCTATTTAAGCAGAGAACCAGACAGATTTGTTATTTTATTTTAAAGGATTTTCTTTTACAATTTAGTATAAAACAAAAACACAGCCGCTAGACATATAAAGTGGAATATTTCTTAAGACAAAAGACAACAATATGAGAGTTACAACAACAGTAAGTGTTCACAATCAGTGCTGACAATCAGTCTCTGTCCAGAAGATCCAGAAACGGAACCCAAATCTTTAGAAATCTGTTGGAGGAATTAGTCCTGTAAAAACTAATATTTTAGATATTTATGGTGTTAATCATTTCTGATAGCCATCTCCGGAAGCAAAGAGGTGTGTGTGACTTCCATTCTGTGAGGGAGAACCTGTCACATCTCCTCCCGTTGCTCCCCTCCGGCGCTCTGATTCGCCGGTCTACTGAGCCACCGGTCTGAGCGCACCATCTCGGCAAACACAGGAATGGAAACCCAACGCACCCTAATCACCTCCAGCGCACCTGCACCTCATCTCATCACCCTCACTATATAGCCCTGGACTGTTCGTTCATTGTTGTGTGTAATTGTTAGCGTTGTGTCGTTTACTCGCACTTTGTTATTCTCTTTCTCATTGTTAAGTAAACCTTTACCTTGTTAATTATTGCGTCTGTGTCCTGCCTCTTCGTATACTCAGTACTCATCACAGAACCAGGCAGATTAATAGAGATAAATCAAGATACAGTATCTCTATGTTGAGAACCACAAACATTGACTTCCTGTGGAAAAGAAGATAGCTGATCGAGTCTGCTCTTCATCAACAAGAGATCATTTAGTTTCATTTAATTTGATTGATTATGATCTTAAACATCATCATTCATTATGGTATTTACTGGTTTATCACATGCATTTCTATTGACGGGTGGTTCTCAATGTGATACAGCAAAGTGAGTGTGAATGCAGCTAGGGGGGGAGGTGGCACTGAGAGAGGAGGGATTAACTGATGGATTGATCTGATACTTGTTTATGCAGTTTACACACACACACACACACACACACACACACACACACACACGGGCATGAGTACACATACACACACCTCGTCTTGCTGAGTTGCAGCTTAGCGGAGCTCTCTGTATGGCTAGCCCTCTGAACCTCAGCCTCCTCTTATTAGATTTAACCATAAATATTTGATGACTGCTCCTTTTTCTCCCTCACCCTCTCTCTCCCCCTCTCCCCATCTCTCTCTCTCGTCTCTCTTTCTCTCTCTCTAGCTCGCTCAGTCAAGCCAAGAGCATTCAAGGTCGGGAACTGTCGCATCACTTCCTGTGGGGAGGCAGGGGGCGCAGCCTGGGAGGAGCAGAGGGGGTGGGAGTCACGGGACTAAAGGAGTGGAATGGTGGGTATACCCTTCAGAGACACCTGGTTCTCCACTGCTGAAAGAGGTATAGGTGAGATACTGAAAATATGATGAATGGAGGAAAGAGAATAATGAAGAGAGAGAGAGAGAGAGAGAGAGAGACAGAGAGAGAGAGAGAGAGAGAGAGAGAGAGAACCAGATATAAAACAACAGATAAAGAGAGAGCCAGTGACAGCCAATGGTTCTGAGGAGAGAAGCCACGTCAGCCATCTTGGCAGGTGGACTGGATAGAGAAGAGGATATCCACACATCTGTGTTCCCAGTCTTTCTAGACAGAGAAGAGAGCAGAGTTGAGCTGCTAATTATTTATCCTGTGTTAGTGTCGTCTGTCGCCTGCCTGCACGCCTTCCCACCTCCCAGAATAATGGCACACACACATAGTCTCCCTCCCTCCATGCAGTTTAAAAACATTTGTAGTGGGTCCTGCTCTGTTTCCATTTTTTCTTTTCTTTTTTTTTAACCTTTATTTAACCAGGAAGGGCTCATTGAGATTTGAAATATCTTTTTCAAGAGCGTCCTGGCCAAGGTAGGCAGCATCAAGTCATTACACAATTACAGACAGACATCATGAAAAACTACAAGTAATCTAGTATAAACCATAGAAATCACAGGAGTATAACAAAATCATAGAACAGCAAATTAAAAACATTGACAGGTCAAGGAATCAGCCTCAAAATCCTTCATCAATGTTCTGTTCTGCTCTGAAGCTGGCATTTGCTCAGGCTTAGTTAGCTAGCAGCCGGTAGTCATGGCCCTTGGAGGCCCAGAGGGGCCATCTGTTTCCCTCTACTCCTAACACCTCCCAAGCTACCACACAGCTACCACAGTCAACAGTTAAACAGCACCCCACTCTCCCCCACTACTTCCATTCCTTCTACAATGCTCACTCTGAGGATTCTGTGGCCCCCGACTAACTTTCACTCACCCCCCCGCTCATTTCCTGCCCTGCTTCCTACACACCCCTGGTCAGTAATGGAGGGGTGGGTCATTACTCCAGGCACACACACACAGATATACAGTACACACACAGATATACAGTACACACACAGATATACAGTACACACACAGAGGTAGATGAATGTAGACAAGCAGGCACTCACAGCACATACTGTACAGCCCTCTAACCTCTCTCTCCCAGCCCCTCAACCTGCAACTCACCTCTACATGCATACTTTACAACCCTACCCTGATCCCTCAGTCAGCACTCCCTGATTCCCTGATTCCTCAGTCCCCTCTGTCCACTGAGGCTGCATACAGGTATGATGTATGATTGACTCTTTCTGACTATCTGGTAATGACACCCCAGCACACAGTAAATCATCACACACACACACACACCATCCTACAGTAAACCGTGTGTCTCTACAGCCTTTCAGACAGGTAGCAGCACTTGAAGGGGGCCTTCAGAGAGCTGTCACGCAGCCAGGTGAACGACAGGTGGACAGCATAGTAATGGAACAGCTGCTTCAGAGGCCTCTTCACACACTATGTATTGCTACATACCATGACAGAGGGAACAGCTCAGAGATAAATGGGGGGGGGGGGGGGGGGGGGGGGGGGTGAAGAGGAAGAGAGAGACAGAGAGAGAGGGAGAGCGAGAGGGAGAGAACTATAGAGGGAGGGAATCTCATAGCTAGAGACAGAGCTGTAAATGTCAGTGTGTGTGAGCTGTAATTACAGAGCTGGGCTCAATAGCTGTAGAGTTTGCTCATGAGTGGTATATTACAGATAAGCATGAATAGAGCACTTGTAGAGAGACCAGAGCCTGTCTCTGCTGTGGCGATATACTTGGCTCTGTTTGTTCAGTGGGGCTGGGCAGTGGGAGGGAAGTATGAAGGGAGAGAGGGAGGGAGACTGATTGCTTTGGTTAATTCACTATATGAATGAATGAAAAGGGGCTTAGACGTGAGTCCCCACTTCTCTCTGCTGGCCACGTGGCTATACAGGACACAGGAGAAGACAGGGGAAATATTAGAGCACACAGCAAACTGGAGTGTTAAGATAACTGAGGATACAGTACGTTTGTATCTAGGTGTCTGCGGTTTCAGACTATCTTGCAGTGTTGTAGTACTCAAGACTGGTCTCGGTCTGACCAGTCTCGACCACATATTGAGTTTCTCGGTCTTGACTCGGTCTCGAACAGTGAGGACTCATAATTTCTTCCCCCGTAAAAATAACCTCCTAATTATCAGCTTCCATTCAGTCAGCTCATAAAACCGCATCCCCAGGCCAAATATATACACTTCTTTCTTGAAACATTATCTTTATCTATTATAGACATGTTTGTGCAGTGACGAACCTATAGGCCTTCAGTGTGTGATAGGTTCGTGATTCTAAAAGGACAGCAATCATAATACCAGCACACTCATGTAGGAGAGTGCGCTTTTTGCAAAACACAAAAGGGCCAGTGGTGTAGTGGAGGGTAAATGCAGGTATAAACCCTATACCCACTTTTATTTACAGTGGGCATTGCGTATACTCACTTCTTAATCCCTACTGATGCGTATCAAAGTAGTGTAGTGGAGGCAGTGCTTAATTTGAGCCGGATCCTGGCACCTCTCAGATTTGACTTTGTTTGTTCCGGCACCTATTTGCCCAGTTGCGGTACCTCTCGCGGCATGATTTATTAATTATTTCACTGTTCGCACTGTAGACATCCGTTATTTCTCCCGCCCCCCAGAAAGACCATCAAAAGCGCGTGATCCTTCTACGTAATCATCCTATCCTGCCACACTGATTCCATACCTGCTCTCTTATTTGTACATAGAGGTTATGGGGAGGGCCAGTGGGGTAAGTAACTGATCTTGACACAGGTCTTGGTAGTGGTGGTCATCTAGTGAAGAGGTCCCTACGTAATCACGTCACGTAGCCTAGGCTAGTCGTCTCCCTACTGAATTTGAATCGTGGGAAAGCCAAATAAAAAACTGATACGAAAAGGCCCGCCACAAGGAGTCGCTAGAGCGCGATGAGCCAAGTAAAGCCCCCCCGGCCAAACCCTCCCCTAACCCGGACGACGCTGAGCCAATTGTGCGCCGCCCTATGGGTGTCACGATCGTCGGTAAGAGATGAGGACCAAGGCGCAGCGTTGCAGACGAACATACTCTTTATTTATGATACACGATCAAAACAACAAAACGATAACGTGACAGTCAATGGTCAAACACAAACCAACACGAACAAGATCCCACAACCACTGTGGGCAAACAGCCTGTTTAAATGTGGTTCCCAATCAGAGACAACCAGCCACATCTGACACTCGTTGCCTCTGATTGAGAACCACACTGGCCAACATAGAAATGAAATACATAGATCTACACACCCTGGCTCAACATAACCGTGTCCCCAGAGCCAGGGTGTGACAATGGGACTCCCGATCACGGCCGGTTGTGATACAGCCCGGGATCTAAACCGGGTCTGTAGTGACGCCTATAGCACTGCAATGCAGTGCCTTAGACCGCTGTGCCACTCGGGAGGCACGAGTTTGACAAAAATACAGAGAAAGATGGGAATCGAACCCAGAACAAGCCAGAGAACTGTCAATGCCGGAGGGGCAAACTGTTCCTGATGGCGATGCTAAACCCGCCAGTTCAGCATCACCACCGACACCTCCACTAGCTAGTAGGCCTACTAGCGAGTCAGACTCAGCAGGAGAGAGAGACGGGGAGCTGGGGGGAGGGGGGCAGTGCATCCACCGACGAAGTGCTCGGAGCAGGTGCAATTTGCAGTTCAAGAACAAGCAAACGTATAACCCCAGGCTTGTAATGCAGAATTCATGTTGGGCTGTACAACATGCAAAAAGGTAGGGAGCGTCAGTCTAGAAATGCCTGGAGGGATTAAACTAGCAAAAGAGTGGGTGGAATACACAGTAAATTAACATCTTATGCATCAGACCTAAAAAAAAAAAAAAAAGGTTTTTGAACATGCCTGAACCAAGCCTTGTAGACAAGGCTAAAGAGGACACCCAGGTTAACACTCAAAATTAAATGAAAAATAGACACTACAACCAGAGTCTTCAGAACAGCCTTAGAAGGAGGCTAAACATCACAGCCACATGCCTGCTCATGGCTTTGAGCAAGAAGTTGACTCTCGGGAGTTAAATGGACTTGACATGGGGAGATTCATTGTGGGAGGTTTTGAAAACTAAGGTAGGATTTTTTTCCCCCTTTACCTTCACAGCACAGAACAAGTTTGTAATGTGAATTTGTGCTTCATATTATCACATAGGCAGGAGGCCTATATATTCTCATATGTGTGTTCTGCTGTAGCCTACATTGATTTATTTCATTTGAAGTTATATTCCGATATTGTAATATTTGTTCTACTGCTACATTGATGTCTTGAAAATTATATGTAATTCGGGTCTTGTAAGCCCCACAGCTGAGTATGTGTGCATTTGGCGGGTGTTCTGCAGTGCCGTCTAAAAATGTTGCTGTACATTGATGTCTAGAAAATTAGGCTATAAGAAATTCGCAGCTATACTCAAGTGTGTGGGCATACATGCAGTGACGTCTAAAATGCTTTGAATTAATTAGCACCTTGGAGAGTGCTGTCCGTTTCACCACCATAGATAGTAGCCTACTTGACCATCACATTTGTGTCTATTTTCTATATAAAACAAATGTGATTTTGAGAGTGAAAATCTAATAAATCTATAGGAAACCTAATAAAAAACCACAGGAAAACAGGATTTTTCACACAGGATGCCTTTCCTTTGCTGGGCAGACCGTTTGGGAACTTTTTGGCAAAATTAGAGTATACCCACTTCTCCAGGTACCACTGCATAGGGCCGATGGAAAGACAGCAGTCACACACAGCATGATGTTAAAGGATAAGCAGTCCATAAACTCGACCATAATAAACCAGTAGGTCCCAATCATAAGAATAAAAAAACACAACCAATAAGCATTTCTCAATCGAAATTATTACTTCCCATTGCAAAAAACATTTCACATTTAGCACACAAAGTAACCTGTGACCTAAAGTTTAAAGTGGAACTGACAGTGTTTTAACAACTTTGCAGATATGAAACAGACAATCATAATATCAGGAAAAAATATCAAATTCCCAGTTTATGCTACAAAACCAACTTTATAAAAGGTTTTAAAAATTGGTTCTAGTTGACTCAACGTTCTATGATGTACAGGAAGACATTGTTGGCAGAATACATGGATGCAGTTCAATGCATGATTAATATAATTCACCAATACATTTCTTGGTAGTCCCAAAAATATTGCTATTAGGTTGTAAATCACAGCTGGCCTGGGACATTTTTTGCTGTCTCCATTCGGGATGCACCGTTTCAGTTTCAATGACTCAATATGCTTGAAAGAAAAGTATGAATGTAACTAACGCTGGGAATGTCAATACAATCAAACTAGCAAGAGCAATGATCACAAGTCAGTCATAACGTGGCTAATAGGCTAGTATACACTATATATCTATGTAGCAAGCTAAAAACATGGAGTCTAACATTAGCTAGATAGCTAGCTAGCTGCTAGGAGGATGTCATGTCTTGCCATGGAGGAGTGGGTGAGTGATTGACTTTTTCCCCTCAGTGGCTATACACAGCTAGAGATGCAGGTGTAATTTGGTTAGCTAGCAAGAACTTGAACGACTGTTATCCAGTTAGCATATCTCTTGCGTTCGCAAATTCACTCTGGCTATTTCAGAGCACTCTCGTCTGAGTGTGCCAGAGTGCAGAACAACTGATTAATTTACCAACATGCAACACCTGCTGAATATGACCGGTGTCAGTAAACATAGGCAAAAAGTAATAGTTAGTCACAAACCCTCTAGATAACATGTAAACAGCCTAACCAACTGCTACAGCAAGTAAAATGGTCAGAGTGAGACGTTCTCTCAGTTTTGTCTGGAAGTAGCTAGCTAGCAAGCTTGCCAACTTTAGCCAGTTAACTTGGGTGCTTGGTTGGGACAAGCATGCATTGGCAGGCAAGCTGCAGAAGGACTCGGAGGCTACAATTCCCCATCGTTTATCAGTCTAATTTTGACAGCCAACTAGCTGAAAAGGTTTCAGAGGGTTTATTTAATGTTCCTTTGTTAGATTTTAGCTCATCTTGCTCTGTCTAACATTAGTTATTGATCTTGTTGATGTGCATAACTGAGGGAGAGAGAGCCTGCCTTTTCATTGTTGTTTGATCAATAGGATTGTAAAGTTCCCGAATGTAAGAGGACTCCCGGGGTTTTTACATATTTGCAGAAATCCATTCAGGTGTATTTTGTGGCTTTTGGCAAATGCGTTCTAATGATCTAAAGTCGCGCTGGTGCAAACTAGCCGACAACAAAAGCTAGCTAGCTAGACTGTGGGTACATTACTGCTCCCACAGTGACCTGTTGGCCTTCAAGAAGATTGGCCTCAAGACGGCAGAAGTTTCCATACGTTTTTGTAAAAACGGTCCCACCCATTAAGTCCAAATGTGATTGGTTAATTCCACTGTCACTCCAAATCTTTGCCCAAATACAGTTGAATGGCAGACACCTTTATCTAGCTTCTGATGGCCTAGCCAATGGCTGACTTAGCTAGCTAGATTTATCTCCCCAGAGACCAGCAAAGAAAAATCCTGATTGGATCTTTTTTTATCTTCAGTGTTAACCCTTTCCTTTCCCCAAAAAAACTGAAGAGATTAAATCAGAACATCATTGAAAATAATAATATAATTATAATCATTATTATTATAAGCATTATTTTATAAATCCTTAGCCCTTCTCTGAAGGCATAGAAGGCCCATTGTTCCCCACTGTGTTTGGGTTAGTAATAATTTGTAGAGTGACTCTATTTTCCTTCAGCATGCATTTTTTCCACTATTCTGAATGTCTAAAGAATCCATATGTTGTTCTGAAATACTGTATGAACACAGAAATACTGGACATTCTGAACTCTTATTATGGTGGTGATTTGACAAAATTACAATCGTGGTCTTGAATTGGACTTGTATTTTTCTGGTCTCGGTCTTGACTCGGTCATTATAATTATAATGACAGGATCTGAGGAAGAATAAAGAAAGCATTACACATTTCAAGTCTCTCGTCACAGCCTTAACATTAGCTGATTTAGTTCTCGGTGCCATTACCTAAAATATTAATTACACCAAATGATTACAAATGCCCTTATTAGTCCCAAAAGGCCAGCCATTTTCAGCAGGTCTCCAGTGTGTTGAGGTCAAGCTGTCCCTCCTCAGCCTCTCTGACCTTTAGGTCATCAGGGACTTGAACCCTGACCTCTACCTCAGGGTTTGGTCACCTACATCCTCTGGTAACATGTACGCCTGGGGGGGGTCATAAGGTTTACCAGATGGTGATACATAAAGATCATTATTCACATTCACTAGTTCTACACCCCGAGGCGTAGCATATCAGCATACCATAGGAGATTGTACAGAAGTATATCCTGAAATCCACACTACATGTTTTAATCCTCTTTAAAGATCACCAGAGTCACCTAAATAACACACAGAAAGATTTGTGTACCTGACAACATAGGAAAGGATTGCACTATCCCTGAGTCCTTGACCAGAGTGAGGTCCCTCAGAGCAGACACTAAATCCAACACACATACTGTCACGATCGTCGGGAACAGAGGAGGACCAAGGCGCAGCGTGGAATGCGAACATATTTATTTATAGAAAGTATCACACGAACAAAACAAAAACGTGACGTCCCTGGTTACATACACAAACCAACACGGAACAAGAAACCACACCAAATGAATGCCTAACGGCTACTTAAGTATGGCTCCCAATCAGAGACAACGAGCTACAGCCGTCTCTGATTGGGAGCCACCCTGGCCAACATAGAAATACAACAACTAGAACAAACACAAATGAAAACTCACACCCTGGCTCAACATACTAGAGTCCCCAGAGCCAGGGCGTGACAGTACCCCCCCCTAAAGGCGCGGACTCCGACCGCGCCAACCAAATACCACAGGGGAGGGACCGGGTGGGCACTCCGCCTTGGCGGCGGATCCGGCTCCGGGCATGATCCCCACTCCCTCTCTAACCCCTCAAAGTACCCCTGGTCCGGTCTGGCCCTGCTGACCGGAGCTGGACTGCACACTGGTGGAGCGGATTGCTCTAGCTCCGGCGTGAAGCAGCTGACCCGTGCTGAACCAGGCACCGGTGGAACAGGCACGGGCTGTGCCGGACTGACGACGCACACCACTGGCTTGGTGTGGGGAGCAGGAACGGGCCGGACCGGGCTGACGACGCGCACCACTGACTTGGTGCGGGGAGCAGGAACGGGCCGAGCCGGGCTGACGAAGCGCACCACTGACTTGGTGCGGGGAGCAGGAGCGGGCAGAGCTGGGCTGACGAAACGCACCACTGACTTGGTGCGGGGAGCAGGAGCGGGCCGAGCCGGGCTGACGAAGCGCACCACTGACTTGGTGCGGGGAGCAGGAGCGGGCCGAGCCGGGCTGACGAAGCGCACCACTGACTTGGTGCGGGGAGCAGGCACAGGCCGGGCCGGGCTGGCAACGCGCACCGTTGGCTTGGTGCGGGGAGCAGGAACAGGCCGGACCGGGCTGACGACGCGCACCATTGGCTTGGTGCGGGGAGCAGGGACGGGCCGAACCAGGCTGGCGACGCACACCACAGGCTCGGTGCGAGGGACAGGAACAGGCCGGACCGTACTGGGGACACACACCACTGGCCCTACGCGGGGATCAGGAACGGGCCGGACCGGACTGGTAACACACCCCAGTACCTCTCGCCGTGCCTCTACACTCTCCTCCCCTTTAGTGACCAGTGGCCCCCGTAACCTGGCGGCCTCCTCTACTAACCGCTCCATCGCGGCCCCCTGCTGCCCCGTCGTCCACGGCGTGAGCCCCCCCCTAAAAAATTTCTAGGCGTCTCTCCTACCCGTGGACCATGTCTCCATGTCCCTCGCCAGACTTTCGCCCTTCTGCTTCCAAGTCCGGCCCTTCTCTTCCTCACCCGGCTTGACCCAGTCGAGGAGGCGAAGGAGATCTGCTAGAGATCTCCCTGGCGATGGCTCCTGGACACGCTGCTTGGTCCAGTCTTGGTGGTTTCTTCTGTCATGATCGTCGGGAACAGAGGAGGACCAAGGCGCAGCGTGGAATGCGAACATATTTATTTATAGAAAGTATCACACGAACAAAACGAAAACGTGACGTCCCTGGTTACATACACAAACCAACACGGAACAAGAAACCACACCAAATGAATGCCTAACGGCTACTTAAGTATGGCTCCCAATCAGAGACAACGAGCTACAGCCGTCTCTGATTGGGAGCCACCCTGGCCAACATAGAAATACAACAACTAGAACAAACACAAATGAAAACTCACACCCTGGCTCAACATACTAGAGTCCCCAGAGCCAGGGCGTGACACATACTGACAGCATGCAAGTAGACAGGTGAGGAGAGGAGAACATCATGTCATTAGCAGCACCATCATGGCTCCACACAAGGAAGAAGAGGAGGTACAGATAGCAGGGCAGGGTCTGGGTCTGGCTAGGACTCGTATCTCCATCATGTGGTGAAAGATACGCCACTGCACCTCCATGTGCTGTACTAACTCTCGACTATCCTGTAAGGACGGGTTAGTACAGAGTCTAGAGGCCTTACTGTAAACTTGGAATAGGTTTATCTGTTGATCTGAAAGGGATGGGACCAGACTAAATACTCCTTGCTTTGTATTATCGCTATCTTTGCCCCACACTACCTTCCCACCTTACGTAATAGATATGATTCTATATCATCATTCTTACTTCATCCTATCTGCTTAGCTCCTATTTGAACTCCAGCTCTACCTGCACATGCACACACTCACGCACACATGCACTCACACACAGACACACACATCACCAACCCCTAGTATAAATGGGCTGTGTGGTGGATGGTATTGGCTGTGTTGGAAGTGGAGTCATCTGCGTCAGTGATCAACGCTGTTTGTTGCATAGGTCTACGATGAATCATCCTTTCTGTTCACTCCTGAACTACTGTCACATGCACGAACACGCACACACACACACAGGCATTTTAAAAAATCTAACACAAGTACCTCAATACAGTGTTTCAAAGTAACCCCAATACTCCTCACACTGCCATACTACCAACCCTATCAACTCGGTTTCATTAATCCAAGAGGTCCTAAGGCAAAATGTGACCTAGGTGTAATCGCCAGGGCAACAGAGAACTCCTACAATTGATGCAAAGCTTCTAATCCAATAAAGGGTCGGGCATCTGAGATAGAGTAGAGAATCAAAACACGAGCGCAGTCTTTGTTTATTCTCCTTCTTCCTCCACTCTCCAGCCCTCCATAACCTCACTGGCATCGCTGATCCCAGGTGGTGACTGACCCTGGGGCACGGATGGGCAGGCACTCCCCTCTCTCCCCTTCACCTCCCAGGAGCTCTGGATGCGGCTGACTGCTCTGGCGTGAAGAGGACTGGCATGCTCTTAACAACAACCCTGCGCTGTGCTGTACTGTGCCAGGCAGCTAAAGCTGGAGAAGCCACTTAGCAACCAGCTCCCCTGTCCTGGAAAGAGAGAGGGAAAAGGAGAGAGATAGAGGATAAGGGGATGAAAGAGACAGATGAGGGTAGGATAGTAAGAGAGAGAGAGAGAGAGAGGGGGGGAGAGAGAGAGAGAGAGAGGGCAAGGAGACAGGCGAGAGAGAAAAAGAGAGGGGACGAAGGAGAGCGAGAGAGAAAAAGAGAGGACGAAGGAGAGCGAGAGAGAAAAAGAGAGGACGAAGGAGAGCGAGAGAGAGAAAGAGAGGGGACGAAGGAGAGCGAGAGCGAGAGCGAGAGAGAGAAAAAAAGTGAGGAAAAAAAAGAGAGGGGAGAGAAGGAGGGCAACAGAGGGCAGAGAACCTGCTGTTCAGTCAGCTGCGTGGAAGAGAAGAGGAGGAAAGAGCACACTGTGGAAGTCACCTTCAAGTCCCTGGTCCCTGTATGTGTACTAACAAGCTCTTAGGTAGAGGGCTGAGGAAGAGGACTGCGCCACTGCTGACACAATGAGGTCAAACTTTGAGATCTACTGGCAGCAGAAAGTGTTAAAAGATTAATCACATTCTCCATCGTGCTATAATATGCCAACATGTTATATTTATTGATAGAAAATATGGTTAACACTAACACCCCTAACCACACAGATATTGCCTCAAAAATGTCATGCAAAATCTTAATTCAAAACCCTTTGAAGTCCCCATTGATTCTCCCTGCTGGTACATTGTGTTGGGAGTTGTGGCACATGCAGGCTGGGACCAGCCTAAAGAGAGAGAGAGTTGGGACCCATGCAGACTGATTGTTGACTAACCAGCTAGAGAGGTAGAGAGAGGGGAGTCCGAGTCGTGTGATGAATGCTGATTGATGTCACCCCCATGCTAAGGCCTAATGTCTGACTCACTGTAGAACAGAGCTGATAATCCATAGAGAGCTTCAAGGCCTGTGTGGGAGAGAGGAGTAGGAAGAATCTAACTGCACTTTACTTTACCCACACCCACAGACCTAATTCAACTGGATAATTTGGAGTGCTCTTAATCTACTTTTTAGACAATATATTGCATACCAAACACCATATATCCTGATGCCTAGTCACCTTACCCCTATACATATCTACCTATCATTCCAGTATCCCTGCACATTGTAAATATGGTAGTGGAACTGACCCTTTTTCTTTTAATTTGTGTGTTTTTGTTCTACCTAATGTTATTTTTAGTATTACATTGTTATTGATTACTGCATTGTTGGGTTTAGAGCTAGCAAGAAAGGCATTTCACTGTACTTTCGCATGTGACATTAAAAATTGAAAATTGAAGACCAGAGATACAATACAGCACTCAAATAAATAATTCACGCCAATATTTTCACTAAGATAGAATTGAGTCTTCTCTGTGATGTCAAGAGAATAGAGGATCAGGTCTCCCTTCACCAGACATCTGTTTATTTGACTCTGTACGGTCGGTGAGCAGCTATACTCTTCTCTTTCTCATCCCTTCGTCTGTCTCTCCCCCCCATGTCTCACTCTTTCCTCTGAGGCAGCAGAGTGTGGAGGTACAGGGGAGGAAGAATGTCATGTTAAGAGAGAGAGAGAGCAAGAAAAAGAGAGAGCGAGAGAGAGAGAAATGGAAAGAGATACGTTTTCTGCTATACAGATACAGTGTGGATGATCTAATTTTCAACACAAACCAAAATATTTCCCTGTATCCCTGTGAATATGATATTTTAAGACATCCCAATGAGTGCAATTCATATATTACCCACAGGGTCAATTAATCATACATTTTCATTTTACATTAACTAAATTATATGTATCTCAAGGTTTACAGACTAATATTGCAAGTGAGGAAAGCGAGGTCAGTATTTCTGTTAGCGTCTCTATATCTGTCTTCATTTCCCTATGTCTGTACTGCTGGTCGTACATCGATGTGGCATTGAGGGGGAGTGACATTTCATCTCACAAAATGAGATAAGGAAGGGAGGAGCGATGGAGGTGGTGAAAGAGAGAGGAGAGGGAGGTAGAGAGGGAGAGGGAGCATGTTCAAGATCGGAGAGAGATGGGGGGAGAGAGAGAGAGAGAGAGAGAACTATGAATTATTGACATCTTGTTGTGGTCTGGGGGAAATTAGACCAGGACCCACAGAGAGATGACTGTCTACAGCCCTATGAGGACAAGTGGGTACACACAAACACACAGGACAGGTGGGTACACCCACACTCCAAGGTGACACTAGCGACGTCTTAGTTTCATTAACCAAACACAAGCAGGAAGGAGCACTGTGCAGCAACATCCCAGAGCAGACAGCCCTGGAACAGATGAGGTGCCACAATGTTTGGAAAGCTTGTCGCTGGATGATTAACCAAAACTTAAGGGAGATAGCAGTCGGAGAATAGATCTCAACAGTCCATCTGAGGAAGGAAAATAGATGAAGGCTGATGATAGATCAGATTTCAGTATTCACTGATGCTGAAACCTATGTGCTTGTGCAGGTCTGAAACCATATTCTCATACAAACTCACTGACAGCCCTGAGCCTCATAACAACCCAGTGCTGTCTCACAACGTCCCCCTCTCCTCCTACCTCTCCCGCCTCCCCTTCTCCTCCTCCTCCTCCTCCTCCTCCTACCTCTCCCATCACATTGGTTCTGTGATTGATGCCCCAGCTCATAGTGAGTGGAGGGCTCATACGTCAACAGACGTTGTCACGTTACTAGTTATTACCCTCCACACAAGCTGTCAGAGCAACCCATACACCAGCCAAGCTCTTAGAAAACCCAATAAAAACAGGAATCAAGAATAACACACATACTCACGCTCAACAACATGCACACACACACAAACACGGTGCGCACGCAAGCACGAACAAACACACAAATGAAAACCTCATAAAACCAGTTGATTCCAGGAATAGGCCTGCCGTCTGCATCTCAAAAAGCTGTGGTGTTGTTGACAAGTATGTGTGTGTGATCAATTTTTAAAAAATCTGTTGATGACCCCCGGATTCTATGAGATGCCACAAAAGGTTTAATAAAAAAAGATCCAACTGCATTTGGGTTGAATAAATCCAATTGAAAGAATAATAATATGACATTTAGCAGACGCTTTTATCCAAAGCGACTTACAGTCATGCGTGCATACATTTTTGTGTATGGGTGGTCCCGGGGATCGAACCCACTACCTTGGCGTTACAAGCGCCGTGCTCTACCAGCTGAGCTACAGAGGACCAAAAGAAGATGTCAGAATTGGAAATGTTGTTAACTGCATTAGAGTGTACTCAAACACTTTTCAGACCAGGTAGCTATTACGCTTTCCAAAGTCAAGACAGAACTTCATTTTTTGATAAAACAGAGAGCAGAATTTGCCATTTGAGTTAGACTCAACCATTACTTCCATGGTAATCATCCTGGTCATTTACTTACCAGCAAGCTACACAGTATTCGCTGATTTAGCAACTACTGAATCTAAAACGGGAATTACTATCAGAAGCCAAATTCATCAAAGACTCTCCCGCTTCTATAAAGAACTGTACACCTCTGATTGTTAATCCACACCAAGCCAGACTAAATCTATTTTTTTTTTATTAAGAACTCCTCTTCTCAACAGAAAAAGCCACCCAAAAAGGAGCCCAAATCTCTCTCAATGAACTCAAAAGGGCATTGGATAGCATGAATAAAGGCAAATCATCTGGATGGGACAGTATTCCTCCTGAGGTCTATTAAAAATGTTGAATCAATTAGGTCCACTATTGCTCGAAATGACTAACACAGCCGTTCACACAGCTTCATTTGGGAAAGATGTGAATACAGCACTAACTACGCTTTCATTAAAAAAAGGTAACAATGCCAGCTAATGTTCTCACTATCTTTGATAAACACAGGTATTTAAACTGTTTTCCAAAATGTTGTCTTCCAGTCTCAAGACTTAATTACACAAATTGGTCGACGTGGGCAAAAGCGGGTGTGATTTGAAGGAGTCAGGCGCAGGAGGGTAAATCACAGAATGCAGAGTTTATTCCGGAGTACAGAGTTACGTAGGATAGCGTCAAACAGTCCAGTGCGCAAAACAGGCGCACTGGAACAAAACAGGCACAAGGAGAAAATATACCCCGGCATAGACAATACACGTAGCTCAACCGCGCTACTCTCTCCTCACGTTAAACAATCACCCACAAGGACAAGGGGGCAGAGGGAACACTTATACAAGTACTAATGAGGGGATATGAACCTGGTGTGTGTAATTGACAAGACAAAACAAATGGAATGATGAGATGAGATGCGGCAGGGGCTAGAAGGCCGGTGACGACGAAGCCAGCCCAAACAATGAGAGGCGGCAGCGTCGGAGGAAGTCGTGACAGCGGGTTTGTTAAAAAAAGCAACGCAACGCTCCAAAATGTACTCCCTGCCGAGCCCAACACTTCCCATCGAAATGAAAAGGTCAGGCCTAGCAATGGCTGCGACCAAGTCCCGCAGTACTGTAACCACTGTATCACAATACAAGGTGTCACAATATACTGCGTCATCGGTCTAAATCCGCCCCACCTAGTCCAATGGCAACACCAATGTCTAGTGGGCAGATCACCAGAATACGGGCCATACTAATCTGCACTAGCAGATAAATGGTACCTCAATATCCTGTTACAACAATACCGACCACTAATGGAATGACACAAAGTGTCACTCTACATTGTGTACATGGTAGCCCGCCCCACTCGATCAATGGAATCCCAAGGATTAGTGGGCAGATCCCAGAACATGATTCATACTAATCTGTACAAGCAGATAGATGACGTCACATTCCATCGAAATTGTCATGACCGGTCTAATAGTACCGTAACCAAGGTTACTACTATTATCCCTCATTTTTCCGCCTCAACTCAGTTATTCACTGGTGGGCAGATCAATACATGCCTTCTACTGTACTGAACCTGTCAGTCAGGAGTCATGCTATAATATGTCCTTCTATCAGAAGCGGACCTGAAAGAGACCTGTCTCTTCGGTCCTGCATTCCTCTCTCCTAGCTCAAGTCCTCCCCTCAGCCACGCTGAGTACAGACTGAGCCAAAGAGTTAGAAGACATATCCAAGAGATAGAAACTGATAAATGGAGACGGTGACGACCACGACGCCGCTGCACAAATATCCTCTACCCCTGTTCCTCTGAAAAGGGCAGTAGAAGCCGCTACTCCACGAGTGGAGTGAGCTCTTATACCCTGAGGCAATTGTCGCCCCGCTGCCTCATAAGCTGTCTCAATGCCTTCACAAAGCCAATGAGACAGACGCTGTTTTGAAAGTGGTCTACCTAGTGCAGCCGCACCGTGACACACAAACAGCTGAGGCGATGACCTAATCGCTGCTGTGCGCTCAACGTAACACGCCAAAGCGCGTACTGGGCACAGGCGATGGAGCCTTTCCTCTCTCCTCTCCCCATGAGGAGGGGGAGAAAAAGCCCACAGCTCCACGGTCTGTGATCTATATGAGCTCTTAATAACCTTCGGCACAAATGCCGGGTTAGGACGTAACACCGCTCTGCTCAGATTGCCATTAATGGCAAGGCAGTCGGGTCTAGTCGAAAGAGCACACAAATCACTAACACGCTTAGCAGTAGTCAAAGCGAGCAACAGTGCCGTCTTCATAGACAGCATTTTGAGGGGTATTTGATTCAATGGCTCGAACAGCGACTTACATAGCGCTTCGAGTACCAAAGCTAAATCCCACTGAGGAAGCGTGGCTCTAGGCATTGGCCTAAGCCGCCGCGTTCCTAATAAGAAACGTTTCACTAGAGGGTGGCTGAAGACAGTGTCTCTGCCAAACCCCTCGTGACAAGCTGAAATCGCTGCTGCAAACACCTTAATGGTGGCGGGCGATCTCTGCTTATCAAACATAAACTGCAGAAAAGAGAGAACACTCTCAACCTGACAGTTCATGGGGTCTACATTCTCTGTGATGCACCATTGTGAAAAAACTTTTCATTTACTGGCATACACCCTGGAAGTGGAACTGGCACGTGAACCCTGTATGGTCCTGATTACTGAATCAGATAACCCACGGCGCTCTAGCCTGTCCCTCTCAGGAGCCAAGCCTTCAGTGGTTGGCCGATTATGGGCAATCGCCCTATCGAGCCTCCTGCCTGAGACAACGCGTCCCGTCGATGTGGAATTGGCCAAAGTGGAGGAATCAACATCTGACTCATCTCCGCAAACCATGGTGCCCCTGGGCGATCGGGGGCTACCAATATTATTGACAGCCCGCCTGATCTCACCCTGGCTAACAGTGGGAGAATGCAGGACAGCGGAGGGAATGCATACAGAAGAACTCTCGGCCACGGATGGTGCGCGAACGCGTCCCTTCCTAGTGGCGGTTCGTCCTGTTCCCTCAGAGAGAACCATAGGGGACAATGCGCGTTCATGCGTGATGCGAATAAGTCCACCTCGGCTCTCCCGAACTGTTCCCAAATTTCGAGAACAATGTCTGGATGCAGACGCCACTCGTCGTCTCGGGGACCCCCTCGAGACATGAGGTCTGCTCCTACGTTCAAGTAGCCCGGAATGTGTGCTGCTCTCAATGAGCGAAGGTGCTCCTGAGCCCACAGCCACAATTCCTCCGCCGACCGGTGGAGAGCAGGAGACCTGACTCCTCCCTGGCGATTTATGTAGGCTACTGTGGTCCGGTTGTCTGACCAGACCAGCACATCGCGACCCCGAAGGGTAGACGCGAAGTGGGTCAGAACCAGTCGAACCGTTTCCAACTCCAAGAGGTTGATGTGGCGACTCGAAAGAGGCCACACCCCTCCTATCGCTTGGGTCTGGCATGTCCCTCCCCATCCAGTCAGAGATGCATATGTAAACACTGGAATGTAGGAGGACACTTTGCCTATCGGGACTCCGTGCGTGAGAACGCTCGGGTCTCTCCAATAGTTCAGATCTGCACTGAGCGAGAGAGGAACCACCACCAACCGATGACGTTGATGCACTGGGTCTAGTCTTAGTTGGGCGAACCATCGCTGCATCCTGCGCATGCGCAGGAGTCCCAGCGGAACCACGAAATGGGCTGACGACATGAGACCCAAGAGTGACATGACTGACAGCGCCGTTACCGTGTGATTCGGACAACACTTTCTCAGGGCTAGCAACAAGGCTACCCTTCGAGGGTCCGAAATTCGAGCCCTCATCATTACAGTGTCTAGCTGTCATCATCCCTGATGACTGGGCCAGGGTGCGCTCTTTTTCCAATTCACAGCGAATCCCAGATGCGTGAGATGAATCACTGTCTGTGTCATGTGAGTGAACGCCAGCTCTGCTGACGGGGCGAGAACCAGTAGGTCGTCTAGGTAGGCTAGTAGCCTTATTCCCTGATGACGCAACGGTTCCAATGCCGCCTCTACACACTTGGAAAACGTGCGATGTGCCAGGGCGTACCCGAATGGCATCCTCGTGTATTCGTACGCCACCCCTTGAAAGGCAAATCGCAGAAACTTTCTTTGACGCGGCTGCACCGGCACATGAAAGTACGCGTCCTTTAGGTCTATGCTTGTACAAAAGTCTCCTTTCTGGACACATTCCAATAGATGTTTTGTCGTGAGCATTCGGAAGGGCCGTTTGGTTATGCTCTCGTTGAGACTGCGTAAATCCAATATCGGCCTCATTCCCCCCGTCCTTTTGGGCACCAGGAAGTAGGGCGAATATATCCCTTTGCTCCTGGGGAACTACTGTGACCGCCTCCTTCGCCAAAAGTTCCGTAATCTCTGATACCAGAGCGGCCACTTTTTCGGGCGTTTTCATCACCGTCTCCACCACTCCCCTGAATGGGGGCAGGCTCCGATGGAATTGGATGGCATAACCCTTCTGCAACGTCTGGTCTAGCCAGCGTGAGAGGGTATAGCTTCGCCGCCACTCCCAGCAATGCAGAGAAAGCGGGCGAGCGTGAAGCTGTGGTACATTCAGTAGGAAGGACCTGTATTCCTTGATGGCCCTTGCCGCCGCTGTTCCCCAGCACTGAGGTGGTGGAAAAGCCCAAGGCGGGCCTCCCGTGAAAGGGAGAGGAAACATCAGTGCGTTCTGAGAGAGAAGGAGGGGCAGAGACATTGGTTAAAATCGTAACCGTAGTATTCCGGCCCTCCGTGAACGCGGCACGGGTCTGAACTGCACTGACCGAGGCTATAGCCTGCGACAGAGCACCATCCCCAGAAAGCGATTGCGTCATCATTCCAATATCTGGCTGTGACTGCAGTCTGCTATGAGATCCCTTCACTGCAGTACTCCTAGGAGTCTGTAATGTGAGGTCTCTATGAGGTAACATAAGGCAGCGCCTTGATACCTTTTTAACATTCACCTCCTGTGTGTGCTCAGCTCTGCACCCCTGGTGGGCTGAGCTACACTCAGCGTGGTGAGCATCAGCGCATTCTGAGAGACACGGGGGCGCCAATACGTTGGTTAAACTCATAACTGTAGTATTCCGGCCCTCTGTGAACGTAGCACGGGTCTGAACTGCACTGACAGAGGCCTTAGCCTGAGACAGTGCGCCATCCCCGAATAGCGGTTGCGTCATCCTGCCATTATCTGGCTGAGACTGCAGCCTGCTATGTAAGACACTCACTACAGCACTCCTAGGAGTCTGTAGAGTGAGGTCTTTATGAGGTAATACAAGGCGGCGCCTTGATACCTTTCTTATACCTACCTTATGTGTGCGCTCAGCAACGCACCCATGGTGGGCTGAGCTACACATAGAGTGGTGAGAGAGAGAGAGAGAGAGGGTGAAGGGAAACGAACGCTCTCGGTGCATTATGGAAAAAGGGCTCTTTTGTGACAAAGTCAGGTGGAGCCAACTCTTTATTACATGCAACAACAACAAGAACATCCTCCTCAACACCCTTCACAGAAGGGTGGGGGGAAATAGTGGGCACAGTCGACCTCGTCGCCGCGCCATCTCCTATTTTCTCCCCCACGTCCCGTCATGTACGACATCTCTTTTGGCTACCCTTGGGTTGCCATGTCGACGTCCTGATGACTTCCCTCGCTGGCGGTATCACAGGGGGCTCAGGTGCTGCTGGGGGGGGCGGGGCCCTCTCGCCTGCTGCTTGAAGCCGCCGTCTGGCGCCGTGCACGCCGCCTCGCAGTAGAGCCTGCTCTACTAGAGGCGGTGGGGTTCGATAGCCTCTGCATCACCTGGCCTGCTCTCCCTGCCAATGGCAGGTGTCTGGCCAGCTGTTTCCTCTCCTCATCTAACTTGGAAAAACGCTCCGTCGCTTCCTTGACGGCTACTCCGAAGAGTCCATCTTTAGAGAAGGGGGCGTTCAAGAGTGACGCTTTATCGGCTTCCTTCATGGTTGTCAATGACAACCATAGGTGTCGTTCCACAGCCACCGAAGTGGCCATGGACCTCCCCACACAGACAGCCGATGCTTGTGTCAGGTGGATAATAGAAATTCTGGCCAATTCTTCCACTTCCTCCCTGCCGAGCTCAGTCTTACCCGTCGCTAGACGGGACAGAGAGGCCGCTAGGAGGGCAATTTTCTTGGCTGCTGCTACAGCCTGGGCTCCCAACGTGAAAGACTTCTCTACCAGCCGTGCTGTGAGTCGGTCCTTTTGCGTTGGTAGAGTGGCCTTCTTGGAAGAGGGCCAGGGACTCGAACCCGGCACGAGATACGCCGCTAGGGCGCTCTCTAGCCTGGGGATTCCCTCCGTGAGGCCCTGTTGCCTTCCCTCCACTCTGGTAAATGGGAGATACGCCCTGGCTGGCGAACGCACCTCCATAGGCGCCTCCCATGAGCCCTCTGCGTATTTAGCCAAAGAGGGCATTGCTGGAGCCAAAGGCTCAGCCACCCTTCTTGGTCTGGAATACGGGTCGCCCTCCATCAAATCCACTTCCGGTACGGCAGGAATGGGGGGCAGGGCTATTTCTAGCCATGTAGCAGCCCTCTCAATAAGCCCAGGAAAGTCTGAGCGTAGAGAGGCCGCTGCGAAAGACAGGGCTTCTGACCTCTCAGAGCCCGTGTCTTCATCGCCCAGGGAAGAATAAGACCTCTCACTCTCCAGAGGAAAGGGGGTCTTAAAAGTCTGGGTCTTGAAACTGGACTGTTCCATAGGAATGTCCATCTCATCCCATCATCCCTGTCATCCCCAGAGTCAGCCTCTCCAGATGACGCCTCAGAAGCTGAGGCCAGAACTGAGAGCACGTCCTCTAGGGGAATATCCTCCCTAAAAAATGCGCGCCGCTGCTTCCTCTGCTTCAAAGGAAGGAGGGCGCATTTAGGGGGTACGCTGACGCCATCCTTGGCGTGCTGTGGATCCAAACACACGAAACATAGGTTGTGGGGGTCCGCAGCTGTCAAGGAGGCACAGCGCCATTGAGCTCTGAAAATAGCTTTTGGGGTGGAAAATCTCCTGGTGTGCTCATTTAGGACGGCGTCGATGAACTGGAAAATCGACGGCGTTTCTTCGTCCTGAGTCTTCTCTTCGTCTCTTCTTGGCTTCTTCAGTCTAGTCCAGTCGCTGAAGATAAAGGGAGGCTGATTGAGGGGAAGCGTCCCCTCTTATAGGGACACCTGTACTCCTATTGGCTGCAGGTGTGTGCATAATTTTGTCTCAGGCTGTTGCTGCCTTAGGGCAGTGGGTAAACCAATAGGAGCAGAGCTCCCCTATGGGGCGGAGCTCCACGATATAGAACGTCCTTCGACTATTACATTTCTTAGACGCTTCAACAGAAACAACAGCTTCTTGGGCTGTATTATCTCTCAATGCAGAAAAAGCGTTTGATAGACTAGAATGGACATACTGTATCTCTGGTCTGTCTAGGAACATATGGGAATTGGCTCCAATTTCATTAATATGATTAAAATGTTATATGCCAATCCCTCAGCCTCTCAAGACCCCGATGGAGGACTCCATCTCTACTTATGGAATCCCAATTGTTAGTTGATATATTTCCTTCCTTAGATAAAACCATTGGCAGAAACTTTAACAGAACGCTCAAATCAATTCAATCCGACCTCATTAGATGGAATAATATCCCAGTTGCTTTAATTAGCTGTATTCCCATGTCTTCTGTGATAAAGCTGGTACAGATTCACAATTATGATCCTATACTTCTTCTGATATATGTTCTATGTCAGGTTTAAAAAACAAACAACGTAATCAAGTGAAGGATTAAACCAGAGCCATGTATTTAGAGAGTTGGGAAAAGGAGGTTTCTGCATTATGATGCATTTATATGACACTACAAGTGCATGAATGGAAATATTCAAGGCAGTTAACCCACTGTTCCCAGGGCGCCGTTGACGTGGATGTCGGTTAAGGCAGCCCCCCGCACCTCTCTGATTCAGAGGGGTTGGGTTAAATGCGGAAGACACATTTCAGTTGAATGGATTCAGTTGTACAACTGACTAGGTATCCCCTTTCCTTTCACTTTCCCTTCTATTATGTTACTTAAGGCCAGGCACCACACCCTCATAGGATATTTTATTTCTCCCCTTAATCATATCACAATCAACTTTTACCAGTTGTAGACACAAATATAATACTTTAAAAAATAACAAATAATGTTTTTTATTAAAATATGCCAATGATGCGATACCTCATTAAATATGTGCATATTTGCATAGCTCATAAATTTAAAAAAATTGGACACTGGATGAAGTCAGCCTAAATATTTTTGTTTAATTTTGTCAAGACACTCCAGGACCGAACTTGTACAGAGCAGATTATGGATAAATACTTTTTTTCATCTTTCTAGCTGTAAAATACTAACGATGTATGTAAAATGCATTTTGGGCAAATTTTTTCTGACACATTGTTATCTAGAATAAAAGATTTACAACATATCAACAATTCCCTCTGGGCAAGTCTGTAGAATATTTCTAAGGATAACCACACAACATTTGGTGAATGCAGATGCTTCTGAAGCTGAGAAAAATGAGTTTGCATGTGGTAACAGTCTGACTTTTGGGAAATGGCAGATACAGTGAGGGAAAAAAGTAGTTGATCCCCTGCTGATTTTGTACGTTTGCCCACTGACAAAGAAATGATCAGTCTATAATTTTAATGGTAGGTTTATTTGAACAGTGAGACAGAATAACAACAAAAAACTCCAGAAAAACGCATGTCAAAAATTTTATAAATTGATTTGCAATTTATCCAACCCCCAACAAAAAAATGACAAAACAAATAAAACCGTAGTAAAAAAAGTGTGTGTGTGTGTGTGTGTGTGTGTGTGTTGTCACATTGGTGGTTGGTTGATGGTTGATACATTGGCAGTGTACTGGGGGTAGGTAATAGATGCACACACAGACCCAAGTTGCTCCTAGACAGACAGACAGGAGCTGTGTGTGTGTGTGTGTGTGTGTGTGTGTGTGTGTGTGTGTGTGTGTGTGTGTGTGTGTGTGTGTGTGTGTGTGTGTGTGTGTGTGTGTGTGTGTGTGTGTGTGTGTGTGTGTGTGTGTGTGTGTGCGTGTGAGCGTGTTTTAGCCATCTTGCCTCCTACCCCCTGCGTCGGACGCAGACAGGACAGAACAGAACGGTGTCTGAACAGTGATACCCCTGCTCGATATAGAGCCATCAATCAGGCCCTGTCTGGCTGTCTGGGAACAAACTGGGTCACACACACACAGACACACGCACACACACACGCATGAACTTCTATGATAAAGCTGGTACAGATTCACAATTATGATCCTATACTTCTTCTGATATATGTTCTATATCAGGTTTAAAAAACAAACAACGTAATCAAGTGAAGGATCAAACCAGAGCCATGTATTTAGAGAGTTGGGACATTGAGGTTTCTGCATTATGATGCATTTATATGACACTACATGGTCCTCTGTAGCTCAGCTGGTAGAGCACGGCGCTTGTAACGCCAAGGTAGTGGGTTCGATCCCCGGGACCACCCATACACAAAAAAATTTATGCACGCATGACTGTAAGTCGCTTTGGATAAAAGCGTCTGCTAAATGGCATATTATTATTTTTGTGGCTGCCATTTTAGCTCCCCATTAACATTACATGGGGAATATTTAAACAATGCTATGTAACTAAAAGTCTACAATTAGAACAATATAAACAAATCTAAAGGTTGGCCCAACTCTCTAAATATGTGGCTCTGGGTCAAACTAATCAAGTAGCCTGCTGGCAAAGTTTTCTGCATGTATCTGTAGCACAGGAGGCTGCTGAGGGGAGAACGGCTCATCATAATGTCCGGAACGGAGCAAATGGAATAGCATCAAACACATTGAAACCATGTCTTTGATGTATTTGATACCATTCCACAGAATCTGCTCCAGTCATTACCACGAGCCCGTTCTCCCCAATTAAGGTGCCACCGACCTGTAGGCTACATTAAATAACTTATTGTTGATTTATAGTGCCTTTGATGTTACTGCTCTGAGACAGAGTTTATGTGGAGGACAAATTCAGGCTACCTGTCCAAAGATGCATACGGTGTTTGGCTGGAGCACAAAGAATGAATTCAATACAGGACCTTGCTCTGTACTTATACTGTATCTCTGCTGCATCCTAGTGTTCACTTAGAATACTTCAAGTAAAAACCTGAGCCATAACAGAGCTTTCTCTACACCTCGAACAGAATAGTTGAACACAAGCAGGTACACCTGGTTGACATACAGTTGAAGTCGGAAGTTTACATACAACTTAGCCAAATACAGTTAAACTCAGTTTTTCACAATTCCTGACATTTAATACTAGTAAAAATACCCTGTTTTAGGTCAGTTAGGATCACCACTTTATTTTAAGAATGTGAAATGTCAGAATAATAGTAGAGAGAATGATTTATTTCAGCTTTTATTTATTTCATCACATTCCCAGTGGGTCAGAAGTGTACATACACTCAATTAATATTTGGTAGCATTGCCTTTAAATTGGTTAACTTGGGTCAAACGTTTCGGGTAGCCTTCCACAAGCTTCCCACAATAAGTTGGGTGAATTTTGTCCCATTCCTTCTGACAGAGCTGGTGTAACTGAGTCAGGTTTGTAGGCCTCTTTGCTCGCACAAGCTTTTTCAGTTCTGCCCATAAATTTTCTATAAGATTGAGGTCAGGGCTTTGTGATGGCCACTCCAATACCTTGACTTTGTTGTCCTTAAGCCATTTTGACACAACTTTGGAAGTATGCTTGGGGTCATTGTCCATTTGGAAGACCCATTTGCAACCAAGCTTTAACTTCCTGACTGATGTCTTGAGATGTTGCTTCAATATATCCACATAACTTTGTGAAGTGCACCAGTTCCTCCTGCAGCAAAGCACCCCCACAGCATGATGCTGCCATCCCAGTGCTTCACGGTTGGGATGGTGTTCTTCGGCTTGCAAGCTCCCCCCTTTTTCCTCCAATCATAACGATGGTCATTATGGCCAAACAGTTCTGTTTTTGTTTAATCAGACCAGAGGACATTTCTCCAAAAAGTACAATCTTTGTCCCAATGTGCAGTTGCAAACCGTAGACTGGCTTTTTTATGGCAGTTTTGGAGCAGTGGCTTCTTCCTTGCTGAGCGGCCTTTCAGGTTATGTCAAAATTTGACTTGTTTTACTGTGGATATAGATACTTTTGTACCTGTTTCCTCCAACATCTTCACAAGGTCCTTTGCTGTTGTTCTGGGATTGATTCGCACCAAAGTACATTCATCTCTAGGAGACAGAACCTATCTCCTTCCTGAGCGGTATGACGGCTGTGTGGTCCCATGGTGTTTATACTTGCTTACTATTGTTTGTACAGATGAACGTGGTACCTTCAGGCGTTGGAAATTGCTCCCAAGGATGAACCAGACTTGTGGAGGTCTACAAAATTTTTTTGGAGGTCTTGGCAGATTTATTTTCATTTTCCCATGATGTCAAGCAAAGAGGCACTGAGTTTGAAGGTAGGCCTTGAAATACATCCACAGGTACACCTCCATTTGACTCAAATAATGTCAATTAGCTTATCAGAAGCTTCTAAAGCCATGACATCGTTTTCTGGAATTTTCCAAGCTGTTTAAAGGCACAGTCAACTTAGTGTATGTAAACTTCTGACCCACTGGAATTGTGATACAGTGAATTATAAGTGAAATAATCTGTCTGTAAACAATTGTTGGAAAAATTACTTGTGTCATGCACAAAGTAGATGTTCTAACCGACTTACCAAAACTATAGTTTGTTGACAAGAAATGTGTGGAGTGGTTGAAAAATGAGTTTTAATGACTCCAACCTAAGTGTATGTAAACTTTCGACTTCAACTGTACATACCCAGGTAAACAAGCTTGGAGGGTAAGTAAAGTAGCTATAAGCTATCTAAACTAAACTCTTTCAGATATATATATATATTTTTTGGCTTCGCATATGCCGAACATTTCGCACAAAGCTGGTATAAAAGATAGGCTACTGTACTGATCTATAGGGCGAGGCACCTTGCTCTTTGCACCCGTCTCAGATAACGCCACCAAGCTGTTCATTATGATAAGTAGCCTATACTAGCCTATACATTTGCTAATATGAGTAATTGTTAAATTAATGGGACAATTGATGGCTAAAACCATCAAATTAGTACTAGTAGTTTAAAGGATAATAAATAAATAAACGGTGGTGCACATTAACGTTATAAACATATCGTTCGATTTATCGTTATCGCATCAATTCAGACAATTTATTGCGATATAGATTTTTGTCCATATCGCCCAGCTCTAAAAGTAAGTGTCACTTCAGCTCTTAAAAACATACACAACATGTTCCTCTTTATTTGACATATATGTTGCTTCATTTTTCCATATGGGGGAAATTGAAAACTCCCTAAACAAATACTTTTCTGTTTGTATTTTTTGCATGCTGATGCTTTTTACTGTCATAGACAATCTGTGGGGAATGTCCTTCATCATATCATTGGACTCACCGTTCATAGTACACTACCAGTCAAAAGTTTGTCCAAGCTTTTGACTGGTACTGTATATCTTCACTGCATGGAAATCTGTATTTGTAAGTGTCAGATTGATGGGCCTAGGATCAGATATACTGTATGTGCAAATGGTCCCTCAGCAATTCACTAGTGGTCCCAGACTCCCAGGATAAAATAACAACAAGAGATTTGATATCAGACCAGAGTTCTGATAGGCAGCTGGGGCTTTCAGTTTCATTAATAGATCATTCATTATTAACTTCAGTCTGTGGGAAAAGGTCTCACATGCAGGCAGCACTATCAGCCTCTATCAGGCAGTGTCTGTTACAGTGAGGGAAAAAAGTATTTGATCCCCTGCTGATTTTGTACGTTTGCCCACTGACAAAGACATGATCAGTCTATAATTTTAATGGTAGATTTATTTGAACAGTGAGAGACAGAATAACAACAATAAATATCCAGAAAAAACGCATGTCAAAAATGTTATAAATTGATTTGCATTTTAATGAGGGAAATAAGTATTTGACCCCTCTGCAAAACATGACTTAGTACTTGGTGGCAAAACCCTTGTTGGCAATCACAGAGGTCAGACGTTTCTTGTAGTTGGCCACCGGGTTTGCACACATCTCAGGAGGGATTTTGTTCCACTCCTCTTTGCAGATCTTCTCCAAGTCATTAAAGTTTCGAGGCCAACTCGAACCTTCAGCTCCCTCCACAGATTTTCTATGGGATTAAGGTCTGGAGACTGGCTAGGCCACTCCAGGACCTTAATGTGCTTCTTCTTGAGCCACTCCTTTGTTGCCTTGGCCGTGTGTTTTGGGTCATTGTCATGCTGGAATAACCATTCACGACCCATTTTCAATGCCCTGGCTGAGGGAAGGAGGTTCTCACCCAAGATTTGACGGTACATGGCCCCGTCTATCGTCCCTTTGATGCGGTGAAGTTGTCCTGTCCCCTTAGCAGAAAAACACCCCCAAAGCATAATGTTTCTACCTCCATGTTTGACGGTGGGGATGGTGTTCTTGGGGTCATAGGCAGCATTCCTCCTCCTCCAAACACGGCGAGTTGAGTTGATGCCAAAGAGCTCCATTTTGGTCTCATCTGACCACAACACTTTCACCCAGTTCTCCTCTGAATCATTCAGATGTTCATTGGCAAACTTCAGACGGCCCTGTATATGTGCTTTCTTGAGCAGGGGGACCTTGCGGGCGCTGCAGAATTTCAGTCCTTCACAGCGTAGTGTGTTACCAATTGTTTTCTTGGTGACTATGGTCCCAGCTGCCTTGAGATCATTGACAAGATCCTCCCGTGTAGTTCTGGGCTGATTCCTCACCGTTCTCATGATCATTGCAACTCCACAAGGTGAGATCTTGCATGGAGCCCCAGGCCGAGGGAGATTGACAGTTATTTTCTATTTCTTCCATTTGCGAACAATCGCACCAACTGTTGTCACCTTCTCACCAAGCTGCTTGGCGATGGTCTTGTAGCCCATTCCAACCTTGTGTAGGTCTACAATCTTGTCCCTGACATCCTTGGAGAGCTCTTTGGTCTTGGCCATGGTGGAGAGTTTGGAATCTGATTGATTGATTGCTTCTGTGGACAGGTGTCTTTTATACAGGTAACAAGCTGAGATTAGGAGCACTCCCTTTAAGAGTGTGCTCCTAATCTCAGTTTGTTACCTGTATAAAAGACACCTGGGAGCCAGAAATCTTTCTGATTGAGAGGGGGTCAAATACTTATTTCCCTCATTAAAATGCAAATCAATTTATAACATTTTTGACATGCGTTTTTTCTGGATATTTATTGTTGTTATTCTGTCTCTCACTGTTCAAATAAATGTACCATTAAAATTATAGACTGATCATTTCTTTGTCAGTGGTCAAACGTACAAAATCAGCATGGGATGAAATACCTTTTTCCCTCACTGTACATGCAGGCAGGGACGGTTGTCAGCACCTAAGATTTGTAAACGCACACGCCCCCCCCCCCCCCCCCCCCACCCCACCCCACCCCACCCCACCCCACCACACCACACCACACCACACACACAGACACATACACCGCACAACGCTGCACTTTTTCTGTATAGCCACAATACAGTGACAGGCTACAGACTCTTCTACTCTCACCTCCCTGTCACCTACTCCCACTGGCCAACACAGGAAGCACAGAGGCCTGTCTACACAGGTTCTTCTGCATGCATACATTTACACATCTGCGTTGTGGAGCGGAACTGAACTCTGGCTAGATAGAGGAGAGGTTGGTTGGTTAAAGGAGTGGTTGGTTCCTGTTCTTAAAGACAGTCTACTTGGCACCGGAGATCCAGTAGCTCTCTGCTCTCTTCCCCCCTGAGCCAGTTAGTCAGTAAGCCTGAAGTTGGACCCCACAGCCACACCATGAGCGGGAAACGGAAACTGAGTGAGTAGCCTACTACAGTGTGTGTGGAGTACCACTTCAGTGTGTGTGTGTGTGTGCATGTGCGTGTGTGTGGTTGGAGACTGATGATTCACATTAATCATAAACTAAATGCACCTCTCTTACGATTACGTCATGCTGGTGACAGTAGTAAGCAGATATCTGTGTTTGAGCCATCTGCCATTCCTCTCACTGGTCTCATGCAAATAAAGCATTAGACAGTATAACACAAAATATCTACAGTGTAACATCTATCTTTTTAGACTGACCTAGATAAGGGCTTCTTTCTGATGAATAAATGAAGAGCGACATAGTAAATAATGCACTTCTCCTGATCTAGTGGAAGGATGTGCTACAGCTACTAGCCTATACCATTGCAATAACTGTCACGTTGTATAATGAATGATAGGAGACAGGCGCAGGAATACGTAATAGGGGTTTTATTTTACTCCACCCAACACAAGGTACGTCATGAAAAAACGATGGGGACGAAGCCCAAAACAAACACGTATATATATATAACAAAGGGATGTAACCCAAACAAAAGAGCGAGGTGTAAACCTCTAAATAATACACGGGACGAGACCCGTAATAACAAGTGCACAATTCCACGGTATGTAACCCGTGATACAAAGTACTCACGAGACCAACGGACATGGGACAATAATCGACAAGGACAATGGAGAACAGAGGGCACATATATACACATACTAATCAGGGGGAATGGGAACCAGGTGTGCGTAATGAGACAAGACAGTCCGGGGTTGGTGGTAATGATCTAGTTCAGTGACACCTAGAAGGCCGGTGACGTAGACCTCCGGAGCTGGTGAACAGAATGAGCAGCAGTACCGGGGGGATCCGTGACAATAACATGAGTCATGACTATAGACCATGTAGCAGGGATATACATGACAACACCATTGACATCATATACTAAAGCAATAAGGCCTGAGGGGGTGTGATATATTGGCCATATACCACAAACCCCAGGTACCTTATTGCTATTATAAACTGGTTACCAATGTAATTAGAGCAGTAAAAATTTATATTTTGTCATACCCGTGGTATATGTTCTGATATACCACGGCTGTCAGCCAAATCAGCATTCAGGGCTCGAACCACCCAGTTTATAATGTAAATATAATAATATGCCATTTAGCAGACGCTTTTATCCAAAGCGACTTACAGTCATGTGTGCATACATTTTTACGTATGGATGTATTATAATGTATAGGCTATATACATGTATATGATAGGCTATTATTGGTCTTAGGTCCTGACCTCAGCCTGGTGTAATGGAGAAATTAGGTTTATTTTTGTACTTCACTGAGGGGAAGAGGAGGAGGAAGTGTGAAAATACCACACATGTGCGCGCATACACACCACAGAACCTCCAAGATAGATGCAGCAGCAGCACACACAGGAAACAGTTCAGTTTCATTGGTTAACTGTTCCCTTTGAATGTGCTTTACTCTACAGTGTAGATAGATAATATGTAAGATAATATGTAAGATGTCACCGCTACAAAAGTATCCTTTAGTGATGTTACAGGCTTTGGTTTTTCCATTTCTATTTCGAGGTTGGACATTAGCACGTTAGCACATTGGGCACACCGATTGGTGTCATCTCGTTAGTCAGAAGGTGTTTCACCTGTGCTGTCCCAGGTGATATTTGTGTTGAGAGATGTGGAGGGTTAACACTTTTAGTTGGCTCTCACTATTTGATTTCTAAAAGAACAATCCTTTATCAGATATTGCTGTTTCCGTTTTGCTCCACTGTGTGGTTTGCTTCCTGTCTTTTAGTTTGATCTGGGGGTGTTTTCATTTTGTTAGCCTGTTCTTGGGCAAATTTAGTGGGCGCTCAGGGTGGGTGTCTTTTAGGTCCCAGTTGTTGTTGCTAGTCAACTTTCAGTGGACACCCCCATGAGTGTCTTTCAGAACGCCTCCAAGAAACCCACCTGTTTCGTTTTGGTTGTTGTCAGTGACTCTTTTTTTAGTTCCCCCTTCTGTTTGAGCGACAATGTTTTGTTTTTTTGCTGGGGAACGTAACAGTGGCCACTGCCTCTTTGAAGACAAAGTAAAGCCAAAACGAGTAGTTCTTGTTTCATCCTCCTATCCAGTACAGTGCTGACTGTCCTGTCCTGTCCCTTCAGAGTCTATGAAATATTTAGTTCTGGTGGTTCTCTCTGTATCAGAATTCTCTCAGTAAATGGTCTGGACACAGAAACACACATGGGAGTCTAGAAAAAGCATATAGAACAGTTATAACTTAGAAAATGTTGTAGCCTACTGTTGCCTCACTTTCTGAAATCACAGGTATCAAAACGCAGGCTAAATAGGAAGTACAACAAGGCCTACATTCCCTATCACCACTGCATCATCATCATCATTATGTGATGTGCTTGTGAGCTATGTCACGTGAGACGTTTTCCCTCCATTTCTCCCCACACTAACGGACTAAGTGTGTGCAACAAACTTTGTTAATTACCCTTGCAAACCTATGGCTAATTCCTTCAAACATTATGCGTTTGTTCATGTAAAATAACAAATGTCAGAGTCTGGTAATCAAGGTTATTATAGTTTTTCGATCTTTATTTGAAATTCAGTTTAGTTTGTTCGTTTTCAGAATCAGATCTGATTTGCTAGTTTTTATTTAGTTATAGTTGTATAAACATATTTATATTTCGTTTTTTTCTTATTTAGTTTCAGTTTTAATTTGAGTGTTAGGGACAGAAAGCATGACTGGGAGCCATTTGTGTTGTATAGTGTTGGTGTGTTTTTTGGGATGTCACTTCTCACAACTGGGGAGCAGTAATACGATGTGCAGGTGACATTTAAGATACATATAACATTATATTAATGTTTGTGGGTGAATTTACTCCTGCCAGATGCCTTTTATGAAGTTTTTGCGCTGAAGAACATTGCGCTACGTTTTTGCCCATTGAAAACCATTCAATAAGCCTACAAATGTTAAAGAACTACAAGGCTACTTCCTGGAAAATTATGTGTCGCTTTCATACATAAGGGGCACATTCAGCAGGATGCAACATTTTGGAATGTTCAGATAGAAATAGCCTATGTAGAACAAACATGCCTCTGACATGTAGAATAAGGAATCACATCAGCTTTAATCATGGCATTTCTATCTGCAACTTTCGAGAACGTTTGGCAACTGAACGTAGCCAAGGTCTTGGGTCAGGTCATAGGTTAGGTTAGGGTTAAATTATAAAGTCAATCTCAATGTGACTTGGATTTAAAAGGAATAGCACTGAGACTGGTGCAAAAAATGTGCTGGAAGGAAACCATCTCTCACCCATGTTTACGCCAATGATGTATAGGGGTTTACACTAATTCAATGCTTTTTAACTTTAGTAGTACACATTAGAACAATCAATTTAGCTACCTAGATTATTTTTTCCTTGATAGCTAGTGATAGTGATGCACAACCATGCCCATTTTAGCTCTCGAAAACCCTTGTTCTCCGTATGTAAGGTTTTCAGCGGTTTGTAGAAAGAAAAAAAATATGTAACTTATAAAAATGGTCCTTATGTTTTCAAAACGTACCGCAAGCAATGCGTGTTAATGTTTAGAGCAAGCGTAGGGCTCTTAACAAAACTCAAAAGATACTATCGTCAATAGACGTTAAAGAAGTTAGCGTCTATGAATGGGGTAGCTTGAAAAACCCAGAAAATTTTAAAAACCCCATTAAAAACCCCATTCGATTTTTGCCCAAAGCTGAGGGAAAAAAAATTAAACTGAACATAATTTATGATGGGTTTTATTTTATTCTAGTTAGTTTTGCAGTCAAAGATAATAGTTTCAGTATAGTTTTAGTTTTTCAAACAGGTTTGTTAATTATTTTATTTTATTTTACTAAATATGATTCGTTTTCGGATTAGTTTTCGTTTACTATAATAACCTTGCTGGTAATCATGTCATTTACTTAGCAGTGTTCATCTCTGTTTGAAACGTCAAACTGTTCTAAACACCACACCGCTGTGAACTGGCTCACCGGTAAGCTCACGACTTTATTCACAGTACGTGTTACTATTTGGAATCCTTGGGACGTCCCTACCCCATTGAAGTTTACATTTATTTGTAATTTTTTATTTTATTTAACCTTTAATTTATCAGGGAGTCATACTGAGACCAAGGTCTCTTTTACAGATGAGCCCTGATATACATAAATTACAGAAAATACACACATCAAAATATAAATAAAAAATGCAAGCAGAAAGAAAAACACATTCGTCAGGAATAAGGGCCTCAATCAGCTTTCTGAATTGCCATAGAGGCACCAGAACATCAAATTTAAGAACATTTTGAAGATTGTTCCACAAATAAGGTGCAAGAAAACTAAAAGCTGATTTACCTAACTCAGTAGAGACCGGGTGTGGTAACTCATTTCTCGAAAGTTTAGTAATGATGTTAGGTACAGTGGGACTTTTTGTAAAAGGGCTTTATAAATGAAAACATAGCAATGTATCAACCTACGTGACATCAAAGAGGGCCAACCAACTTTCTGGTAGAGAATGCAGTGATGAGTACAAATATTGTCGGCCGTAATAAAGCGCAGTGTGCTATGATAAACTGCATCTAACGGCTTTAATGAAGTGGCAGCTGCGTTCATATACACTGCTCAAAATAATTAAGGGAACACTTAAACAACACAATGTAACTCCAAGTCAATCACACTTCTGTGAAATCAAACTGTCCACTTAGGAAGCAACACTGATTGACAATACATTTCACATGCTGTTGTGCAAATGGAATAGACAACAGGTGGAAATTATAGGCAATTAGCAAGACACCCTCAATAAAGGACTGGTTTTGCAGGTGGTGACCACAGACCACTTCTCAGTTCCTATGCTTCCTGGCTGATGTTTTGGTCACTTTTGAATGCTGGCGGTGCTTTCACTCTAGTGGTAGCATGAGACGGAGTCTACAACCCACACAAGTGGCTCAGGTAGTGCAGCTCATCCAGGATGGCACATCAATGCGAGCTGTGGCAAGAAGGTTTGCTGTGTCTGTCAGCGTAGTGTCCAGAGCATGGAGGCGCTACCAGGAGACAGGTCAGTACATCAGGAGATGTGGAGGAGGCCGTAGGAGGGCAACAACCCAGCAGCAGGACTGCTACCTCCGCCTTTGTGCAAGGAGGAGCAGGAGGAGCACTGCCAGAGCCCTGCAAAATGACCTCCAGCAGGCCACAAATGTGCATGTGTCTGCTCAAACGGTCAGAAACAGACTCCATGAGGGTGGTATGAGGGCCCGACGTCCACAGGTGGGGGTTGTGCTTACAGCCCAACACCGTGCAGGACGTTTGGCATTTGCCAGAGAACACCAAGATTGGCAAATTTGCCACTGGCGCCCTGTGCTCTTCACAGATGAAAGCAGGTTCACACTGAGCACGTGACAGACGTGACAGAGTCGGGAGACGCCGTGGAGAACGTTCTGCTGCCTGCAACATCCTCCAGCATGACCGGTTTGGCAGTGGGTCAGTCATGGTGTGGGGTGGCATTTCTTTGGGGGGCCGCACAGCCCTCCATGTGCTCGCCAGAGGTAGCCTGACTGCCATTAGGTACCGAGATGAGATCCTCAGACCCCTTGTGAGACCATATGCTGGTGCGGTTGGCCATGGGTTCCTCCTAATGCAAGACAATGCTAGACCTCATGTGGCTGGAGTGTGTCAGCAGTTCCTGCAAGAGGAAGGCATAGATGCTATGGACTGGCCCGCCCGTTCCCCAGAACTGAATCCAATTGAGCACATCTGGGACATCATGTCTCGCTCCATCCACCAACGCCACGTTGCACCACAGACTGTCCAGGAGTTGGCGGATGCTTTAGTCCAGGTCTGGGAGGAGATCCCTCAGGAGACCATCCGCCACCTCATCAGGAGCATGCCCAGGCATTGTAGGGAGGTCATACAGGCACGTGGAGGCCACACACACTACTGAGCCTCATTTTGACTTGTTTTAAGGACATTACATCAAAGTTGGATCAGCCTGTAGTGTGGTTTTCCACTTTAATTTTGAGGGTGACTCCAAATCCAGACCTCCATGGGTTGATAAATTTGATTTCCATTTCCAATTTTTGTGTGATTTTGTTGTCAGCACATTCAACTATGTAAAGAAAAAAGTATTTAATAAGATTATTTCATTCATTCAGATCTAGGATGTGTTATTTTAGTGTTCCCTTTATTTTTTAGCAGTGTAGATTATGTTGCCATAGTTTAAGACCGATAGGAAAGTCGACTGAATAATATGCTTTCTACTATTACTAGCGAGAGGCAGGACCTATTTCTATAGAAGAAGCCCATTTTTATTCTAACTTTATTCTAATTTTTATTCTAAGCAGGGACACGATCAATATGGACACCATCCAAAGTACATATGCTTAAATCATCAGACTTATTTTTATGTGCTCCAGAGAACAACATATACTTAGTTTTTACCTGCATTCAGTACTCATTTCAGGTCAATCAAGTTTTTCTGTAATACAATGAAGGCAGACTGTAGTTCAGATAGAGCCTGGTCAACCAAGGTGGCAATAGCATCCACAACAGTATCATCGGCATACAAGTGTTTGTTAATGTAAACAGTAAAAAGTACAGGACCCAGAATCGACCCCTGCGGGACACCTTTCGTAATATCCAGGAAACCTGATTTAACACCATCAGTAGATATACATCGACTTCTATCTGTCAAGTAATTTTTAAACCAGTTACATGCAGCCTGGTCTAGGCCAATTGAGGAAAGCCTCTGAATTAGCAGTGGCTTGCAAATGTAAAATGGTTCAGGTAAGGGTTACTTCAAGCTTTAAAGGCCCATTGCAGACGTTTTTAATCGCAATATCAAATCATTTCTGGGTAACATTTAAGTACGTTACTGTGATTATTTTCAATATAAATTGTCAAAAAGAAACAAAAATTTATTCTTAACAAAGAGCAATTTCTCAAGCAATAATTTTGCTAGGACTGTCTGGGAGTGGTCTGACTGGGGAGGGGAAAACTAGCTGTTATTGGCAGAGAGGTTTGGAACTCTCTTTCTTACTGGTCTATTAACTAATTTACCGCCAGGCAGGCCAAAACTCCATCCCATCAAAATAGGCTGAAATTTCAGGTGGTCTTTTCAAACAGCTCTTACACTAAAAGGGCATTATCATAATTTTCATAATTTCACAGTATTATTCCAGCCTCATAGTGTGGATACATATATATATATATATATATATATATATATATATATATATATATAGAACATAGGGAAAAATCTAGTTGTTGACTGCACTGGGCTTTTAAAATGGCAAAGTTTTATCTCTGCCTCATGGCAAAATGTGTAGAATTGGAGGAAATTAGCTTGAAAACGGCAAAATCTTCACTCCGATGCCAAGAGGCCTTTAAAATGTTCCTTCCCAGTGCCTGAGATTTGGTTCGTCCAGCCATGCACTGCAGAAGTCATAATAAACATACCCTGTAATTCGTCTGAAGTCAAATCTCATATACCCAAATACTTCTCTGCAGCTGCCACCACAACATCTATTTTCTGTGATTTACATTTCTGCGGTACAGTTGATAACCGTTGCTATGAACGCTAAGAAGCCAACCTTATTGAAGCATATATCACTCGTTGTCCTATCCCTCTGTGCTAGTACAGATCTACTACTCACAGGGATCCACTCAGGATTCCTCACCCTTGACCCATCCTCCTCTACTTTCTTCACTGCCTCAGCACACGACACATTCTGCACTACTCTGACTCTAGACACCTCAACCTGCCTCTCTTGCACCCCTACAGTTGACACACACTTTCCACATCTTGGAATCTCCCTCCTACACGCTGCTGTGACATGACCATAAAGGTTGCACCTGAAACAGCGCAGTGGATTCGGCACAAAAGCTCTAACAGGTTATAACTGATATATCCTAACATGACTTTGTCGCGTAAAGACTCTGACTCAGAACTCAAAAGGACTGACAGTGATTCCTCACCACCGGGTGTGCGTCGCACCAAACATCACAAACACAAGGAATCTTCAACTTAAATTGCTCCACCTCCACACTTAACGCTACCCCAGAAATCACTCCTAACAATGGTGCCCTGTTCCTAAGAACAAAGCAAGAAACAGATCTTGACCCAAGTTGCGTGACACGAAGTGGCCGCTCCCTCTGGTCAGAAGAAACACAAACAAATATCACAAGTCCACTATAGGTTACCTTAGCTGATTCAACTGCACCAAACTCCTTTCCCACCCACCCTGAAACCACAAATGGATCCGCCAAAAGGAAAGGATCGACTTTCTCCAAAAATGTCACTTCTACTGGACCAGATTATTCTTTATCACGTCCATAGATGCCAGGCTCGGGCTCTGAGCTCTTCACCACTGTCACGATTCTCTAAAACAGAACCCAGAAGCAGACCAGGACAAGGTGAGTAGAACGAAGGTGAGTATTTATTTACAGACTCAAATGTGGAAGCAGAATAATCCAGGAGACGGAGCGGGCAGCGGAGGTGAGTTGGTGGGAGTGAATAGGCAGATCCAATGGTGTCACAGAAGCCACCGACGACCAGGCAGGTGTGGGGTGAATGTTCCGGGAGAATGACTGTAGACAGAGTAAACGGAGATGAGCACATGGCAAGCAAAAAGTACAGAACAACAAAACTAACTCTAGTAAACTTGAGGCTGATACGCTGACATAACATACTGTTCATGGCTAACGATACGGCAGGGAATGGATGTCAGGTCAGAGCTTATGAAGTGGAGAGGTGATGATCAGGACCAGGTGTGCAGATAGCTGATGAGATGCAGGTGCGGGTAATCGAGAGATCTCCCGCCTAGCCTCGTCGCCCGGCAACCAGACAGGGTGCGTTCAGGAACCTCAGGAAACAGACTCCAAGACAGAAAACAGGCAACTCAGGAAAAAACTGACTCAGGAAGCGGGATTCATGACAACCACACCTTCCACCTCACTTAACTCGCCCTCATTCACTTCCATTTAACCTCCAGAACTCGGTCTGGCGCACAACTCACTCTGTTTGCACTTGACACCAATCTTCTTTGACACCCCATCTCCATCTTTCTCGCCATCTTCCTCAAATTCAAATCCAACCTCTGCTTTCCTCATTCTCTTTGACCTCTTCTTCCTCTTTTTTCTCCTCCATTCCTCTTTCTGTATCCCTGTCCCACTATTCCTCTTCTCATGACTTTGCTTGCGGCCCGGTTCCGTTCTGACGTAACTACATCTCATAATCGTCCTGCTTACCTCGGAAACTTGTCTTCTCCGGGCACCAACATTTTGCGAGCAGTGACACAACCATTCTCCAAAAAACTCTCAATCGCCACCACTGATCCATCCTGTTCACATTTACATTTTAGTCATTTAGCAGACGCTCTTATCCAGAGCGACTTACAGTTAGTGCATACATTATTATTATTTATTTTTTTCATACTGGCCCCCCTTGGGAATCGAACCCACAACCCTGGCGTTGCAAACGCCATGCTCTACCAACTGAGCTACATCCCTGCCGGCCATTCCCTCCCATACCCTGGACGACGCTGGGCCAATTGTGCGCCGCCCCATGGGTCTCACGGTCACGACAGAGCCTGGATTCGAACCAGGATCTCTAGTGGCACAGCTAGCACTGCGATGCAGTGCCTTAGACCACTGCGCCACTCAGGAGACTACATTACTTGAGCCAAGTGCGCACTTCACTGATGTAATATGATGCCCTGCATTCAAAATGATTGCCAAGGTTGGGAAGACTAAACTAGAACAACCATTTCAGTAATGGGTGCAATATGTCCAAGTAACATATTGGATTAGTTTAGAAAATGTATGTCATTTATATTTGGGTAGCATAAGATTAATTAATCAATCAATGTTCATGCACAAACATAGATATTGAAACTAACAATTCAAAAATTGTGCATGCTGGGAAATATGATAATGATGGGTGTGGTTTTGGTTCACAGTTATGTGTATGAGTTTCAGGCCCTTTTAATGTGGGGTTATGACATTCAATTGCAAATTAGTCTGACATAAAGTATCTTATGTCGCCACCACTAATGAGATGGGTGTGCTTGATGCATGTCGCGTCAGAGCTTCTCAAGTCAGGGTGCATGGTCGACAGTGCGCACCTCATCTCTGCTGTCACATCCAACCTGGATCGATATTTGGTTTTAATACAGACGAGAGCACTGAATTCAGCTTCACACAGATAGGAGCTGGCGAAGGATACCATCAGTTTTATGGTGTTTCAAGACAACTGGGAACTCGGAAAAATACGAGGTCAAATCATGATGTCAGTGATCTTCAGGTCAGAAAGTCGGAGCTCTAGAAAGAGGCCCAAGTTCCCAAGTTGGAATTCCGAGCTGGATGACCGTTCAAAACTTTTTTTCACAGCTGGAGTTCGTTTTTTTACAACTTCCCAGTTGTCTTGAACGCACTGAAGTCGGAGATTTCTGAGTTCCCAGTTGTTTTGAACGCGGCATTAATGGTCAGAGGGAGACGACAGAGTATTATTCCCTTTGAGTCAGGAACCAAAACTCCTCCGTAGTGACCCATGAATGCATTCGGTCACATGACAGCATGTCAACTGAGCCAGAATCACAGTCAAACGGATTGGGAAGTAGGTCCTAAAGTGCTGTTCCAAGCGTTGGAGGTGAGCAGTCATCACTCGTGTGGGACATTTACTGATGCTGTTTTCTGTTAGAAACATGCACAGCCGAGGGAAGGGGGCATGGTTCGCTTTTGAAAGACTTTCCAATAAGAATTATTTCCTCTGAATCCACTGATTCAGTCACTCATTTGTAGAATGCTTTTGTATTTCCCCTGCATGCTTGCTTTCAGTTCGTTCAGTTTCCCAAATATATGTCTGTTACATAGGCAAGGAGACACATTTCATTTTTTTTTTACTTCCATTGTGAATGACAACAGTTGCTCTCTCAATGCAAAAAATATTTCCAACACTCCTCCTCGAAAGCCACCTAACCTAGTATGAAATAGAACATTGTCATGCTCTGATCCCATATCTCCACATAGTTTTGCGAACATGCGTGCGAGCAGTGGACGTGGTTTGATGTAGTTTACAATCAAAGTTACCTGCTGAAGTATATTTCAGAGTTCTGTACTCAGCTCTTTCACCACCAGTTGCTCTCGGTGTATAATACAACGCGTCCATATGGCAGAGGGAGACACATTCATAACTAGAGTGCAGAGTCCTGCCCGCCGTCCCCCATACTGTAGATGGAGCCCCATCTGTGCAAAAGCCCACCATTCGATCCCATGGAATCAATTTTCGTCAAAATAGCCACGCAGAACACTGAACATCCCCTGTGCCATTTCATGGTCGGGAATCGTGAGACAGAACAATAATGTCCCTGTGAATAGCATCCCCCGACGTGTATAGCGAACAAAAGTCAATGCATGGGCATCTCAGCCCTCACAGCTAACGCCTATTTGGAGAGCATAAGCTGGGGAGTTTTTGAGTCATTCAGTCAGTTTCCTCTTGACTGCTAGCAATAGCATACATTCTTCGTTTAACAGTGTTATCTGACAAAGGTATAGATGTGGGTTTTTGTGCCTCTGCCTCCCCATATATTGTTTTCACCATATCAATTGCGGCCGGTAAAGTCTCTGCAATAGTGTGTGGTTTCATAGCGTAGCAGGCCTAGCCATTCAATGTGGGAATGATTCAAGTGCAACAGTCAAATGTGTCCTTTTCCCATGATCTAAGGGCACTCTCTGGTTGAATTTTATATTTTATATTTGAATAACGTTTTATTTCGATTTTTAAGGTTAACCACATTACAATGATTTTGAGATACAGAGACGATATTATAATATATATATATATATATATATATATTTTTGTATGTGGTTTTTTTCTTCAGGATATTAGAGATTCTCCTGCGACCCCATTTTCATATCAAGCGACTCAACATGGGGATGCGACCCCTAGTTTTGGAACCACTGCACTAACAAATACAGTCATGGGTGGTAACTCTACAATTCAATCGAAAAGCAAGGCACTCTAGGAAATATTGGAATAAGGTTTTAACCTCTAAAAGTCTACACTTTGGGAGGGGGGGGGGGGGGGGGGGTTCTACTAAGCTAACATATGGAATTGTTTTAAGATGGTCATACCATGGATAATTCCGTTATTTTATTTAGAATTTTAGGACCTTCTGTAGCCCATAGAAACGCATTGAATAACACATTAATAAATGGCAAAACAGACATTATAAAAAAAATCATAAGGAGTAAGGTTTAGAAGTGAAATATCATTGTTTTTTGGACACATATTTAACCCCTTTTTTTTGGTTTAACCAGTACCTTCAGAGGAGTCCCATGACACTTGTGGGGTTGTTAGAGCAAAATGGTGTTCATGAGAATCTTAGAGTGGTCATATTAGTTTGTAGGCCAAACCGCTCTGACGTTACAGACGTTTTCGTGCGAAGATAGATTTTCAGGATGTCTCCTGGTCTGACAAACAGCGCTGTAGCTCTGCCACTTTCCACGGCAGATGCAGAAGGCTGACATAGACGGAAGCAGTGGATTGAGAAGCAGCCCATGCGAAACAGATATCTCTAGTTTAAACCGATGGATTTTTATGAGGATTTTTTGATTATGTTACTTAGATTGACGCACGGATGTGTCAATAGACTCTTATTAACTAAGCAGTGTGTTAATTTAACCCTGGTTCCAGTGTGCATATGGTCCCAATCTTTCAGGGTTGATTTAACACTCTCAGTATTGATTTAACACTGGAGAATCTGCTGTGAATATGCTATTTTTATCTCGCTCGAGTTGTTCTGATTATGAATTTGCTATCACAAAAGGGGTCCCCGGACCCAAAAAGTCTGAGAACCGCTGGCCTACTCAGATGGACGTTATTTTGTCCTTGAGGCACTTTTGCCTTTGTAGGCCTACTTTACTCACGTTATTCTAGTTTTGGCCAAGTACTCTACATTTTTGGGGAGTGGTCTGAGTGAGGAGGGGAAAACTCTCTTTCCTATTGGTCTATTAAATAATTTACCACCTGGTGATGTCACCATGCAGTCCAAAACTCCATCCAACCAAAACAGGCAAAGATTTCAGGCGGTCTTTTCGAACAGCTCTTACACTAAAAGGGCATTATCATCATTTTGTCAATTTCACAATATTATTCTAACCTCATAGTGTGGAAATATATATAAAACAAAGGGAAATCACATTTTTGACTGCACTGGGCCCTTAAGTCATTGTTGCCATTTGTACATTTTTGTGAATACAACTCCAGATCCAGTCTTCTCCATCACCTTCACTGTATATAGACTAAATAGCCTACCACCTATTTTGCACCTGATCTACTGTCTCAACTGTTGCTGCTCCACACAAACTAAATATGCATATGCTGCTAGTGCTGGGCCCCCTATCTTAACACACCATCTTCCTCAATATTCAATAATTACATTTAAATAATTATTTCAAAAGAACCAGTTAGCTCATACACATAAGACAAGCTGTTTCCATTCCTGCCCAGTGTTTATGTATTGTTCCCCTGGGCCCTGAGAGGCTGTTCTGGCTCTCCCACCAACTCTGAATCTGACCATGTTATACTGTTAACTTTGAACAGCTTTGAACAACATGCCAGCAATCACCTCTTGCACTCCAACAACCCAGCACAGGGGGTCACGTTCCAAACATTCTAGAACACAGTCAACATTCTAGAACACTTAAACAGGGTATATAACCAATAATGTGAGGAAAACAAAGACAATAGACTATATACAAAAGAGATATACACTGAGTGTACAAAACATCTTCATACCGGCTGTATTTCTTTATTTTAAAAGTTATATATCTTGAAAACTTGATTGCTGACATGTAAAACATTTTGGGACTATATCAACAATGGATTAATGAAACAAATACCAAAAGTCTTTGAGTGGAATTTTATTTTAAGAGCATTCCAGGGTACTACTGTAAATGTATGACATATTATCTGTCTGTCTCGCCCCCTCCCTCAACAGGTTTAAAGTGGTTCGGGATTTTCCCTAACCTCTCCTTCCGCCGCAGCTCATTGTCTGACAAATCCAACTCCAAGTCCTCCTCCTCCGAGCCTGATGGGGCTCTGGACATGGTATCCTCCCCCATCGCTGCGGAGACGTTTGTTGACGACATGGATATGATGCATCCATGCACCTCCAGCTATGCCCGCTCCAGCGACAACTACACCCACATGGGCACCTTGCCTCGCTTCCTCCTCAGGAAGAGGGACAAGAGTGGGAGTTCTGGGAAAAGAGGGACCAAGAAGATCAAGGAGAAGACAGGGGCAGGGCTGAGCAGGAGTCAGAGCCAGCGGCCGGCAGGGGACAATGTGTGTAGCTCTCCTCTGCTCATGGCACTATCCAGCCAGCCTGGCTCCAGAAAGGACCAGCCTCTCTCAACTTTATCCAGCCAGGCTGGTCCTGGTCCAAGGCCCCAACGGGACCAGGGGCTGCCTCCCATCACCAGAGGGGGATCACTTGACAGGAATGAACACGGAGACCCACAGGCCCACCTTGAGGAAGAAGAACCACACCAAGGGCAGCTTACGTCAGCTCAGGATGTGGAGTCTAGTACCTCTAACGCCCCTCCACTCATGTGTGAAGACGTCTCCAAAGAACACACATTCACCACTGATCAGGGTGCATCTTCAGATACAGCTTCAACTGGTGGGGCCAGAAGGAACCGTCCTACTGTACCTGGTCAGTCTGATTCCGTCTCCAATTGTTGACAAACATGCACCTGTTATCCATCAATAATGATAAGCCACCAGGTATAGACAACCTAGATGGGAAACTATTGAAAATGGTAGCAGACTGTGCACCACCCCTATTTGCTATGTCTTTAACCAAAGCCTAAGGCAGTATGTGTGTCCACATGCGTGGAAATAATTCCACTACCTAAAAATAGTAAAGCAACCTTTGCTGGCTCTAACAGCCACCCAATCATTTTGCTGCCTGTTCTGAGTGATCTGAAGGAGAAAATTGTGTTTGAACAAATACAATGCTATTTTTCAAAGAACAAGTTAACTACTGACTTTCAGCATGCATATAGAGAAGGGTACTCAACTTATACTGCACTGACTCGGATGTCTGATGATTGGCTAAAATAAAGGAATAATAAGATGATAGTTGAAGCTGTATTGTTAGATTTCAGTGCAGCCTTTGATGTTATTGATCATACAGTGAGGGAAAAAAGTATTTGATCCCCTGCTGATTTTGTACGTTTGCCCACTGACAAAGACATGATCAGTCTATAATTTTAATGGTAGGTTTATTTGAACAGTGAGAGACAGAATAACAACAAATATATCCAGAAAAACGCATGTCAAAAATGTTATAAATTGATTTGCATTTTAATGAGGGAAATAAGTATTTGACCCCTCTGCAAAACATGACTTATTACTTGGTGGCAAAACCCTTGTTGGCAATCACAGAGGTCAGACGTTTCTTGTAGTTGGCCACCAGGTTTGCACACATCTCAGGAGGGATTTTGTCCCACTCCTCTTTCAGATCTTCTCCAAGTCATTAAGGTTTCGAGGCTGACGTTTGGCAACTCGAACCTTCAGCTCCCTCCACAGATGTTCTATGGGATTAAGGTCTGGAGACTGGCTAGGCCACTCCAGGACCTTAATGTGCTTCTTCTTGAGCCACTCCTTTGTTGCCTTGGCCGTGTGTTTTGGGTCATTGTCATGCTGGAATACCCATCCACGACCCATTTTCAATGCCCTGGCTGAGGGAAGGAGGTTCTCACCCAAGATTTGACGGTACATGGCCCCGTCCATCGTCCCTTTGATGCCGTGAAGTTGTCCTGTCCCCTTAGCAGAAAAACACCCCCAAAGCATAATGTTTCCACCTCCATGTTTGACGGTGGGGATGGTGTTCTTGGGGTCATAGGCAGCATTCCTCCTCCTCCAAACACGGCGAGTTGAGTTGATGCCAAAGAGCTCGATTTTGGTCTCATCTGACCACAACACTTTCACCCAGTTCTCCTCTGAATGATTCAGATGTTCATTGGCAAACTTCAGACGGGCATGTATATGTGCTTTCTTGAGCAGGGGGACCTTGCGGGCGCTGCAGGATTTCAGTCCTTCACGGCGTAGTGTGTTACCAACTGTTTTCTTGGTGACTATGGTCCCAGCTGCCTTGAGATCATTGACAAGATCCTCCCGTGTAGTTCTGGGCTGATTCCTCACCATTCTCATGATCATTGCAACTCCACGAGGTGAGATCTTGCATGGAGCCCCAGGCTGAGGGAGATTGACAGTGCTTTTGTGTTCCATTTGCGAATAATTGCACCAACTGTTGTCACCTTCTCAACAAGCTGCTTGGCGATGGTCTTGTAGCCCATTCCAGCCTTGTGTAGGTCTACAATCTTGTCCCTGACATCCTTGGAGAGCTCTTTGGTCTTGGCCATGGTGGAGAGTTTGGAATCTGATTGATTGATTGCTTCTGTGGACAGGTGTCTTTTATACAGGTAACAAGCTGAGATTAGGAGCACTCCCTTTAAGAGTGTGCTCCTAATCTCAGCTCGTTACTTGTATAAAAGACACCTGGGAGCCAGAAATCTTTCTGATTGAGAGGGGGTCAAATACTTATTTCCCTCATTAAAATTCAAATCAATTTATAACATTTTTGACATGCGTTTTTCTGGATTTATTTGTTGTTATTCTGTCTCTCACTGTTCAAATAAACCTACCATTAAAATTATAGACTGATAATTTCTTTGTCAGTGGGCAAACGTACAAAATCAGCAGGGGATCAAATACTTTTTTCCCTCACTGTAAATTGTTATTGAAAAAAAACTCACTTGTTATGGCTTTACATCACCTGCCATCACACAGTTGGAGAGTTACTTATCCAATAGAACTCAGGGAGTATTCTTCAAGGGAAGCTTCTCAGGTATGTACAGTGCGGTATCCGTCAGGGCAGTTGCCTTGGGCCGTTACTCTTCTCTATTTTTACAAATGATTTGCCACTTACAAGAATCAGAAATTACTATGTATGCTGATGATTGCACACTCTACATATCAGCACCTACAGCCAATGAGCTCACTGAGAATCTTAACAAGGAGTTACAGTCCGTGTCAGAATGGGTAATTAACAATAAACTGGTCTTAAATACTATACATCTCAAATCAAAAACATTGTATTTGGTTCAAAGCATTCTCTTAGACCTAAATCTCAACTGGAGCTGTCATTAAAGGGTGAGACCATTGAACAAGTTGAAGAAGCTGAAATCCTAGGAGTAACATTGGATGGTCAGTTATCATGGTCAAGTCATATTGACAAAGTTGTTGTGAAGATGGGGAGGGGTATGTCTGTTATAAAAAGATGTTCTGCGTTTTTGACACAAAGATGAACTGTACTAGTTCTTCAGGCTTTGATCTGGTTCCATTTTGATTACTGTCCAGGAATAGGGTCAGGTGCATCAAAGGAAGACCTAGCAATGCTGCATATGGCTCAAAACAAAGCAGCAAGCCTTACCCTTAACTGCACACACAGAACTAACATCAACAACATGCTTGATAGCGTTTCATGGTTGAGGAGAAATTGACTACTTCTCTTCTAGTCTTTTTAAGAAACATTTGTGTGTTGAAAATGACTAACTACTTGTATAATCCATGCACAACAAACAGACATATATACCCCACCAGACACGCCACTATGGGTTTCTTCACGGTACCCAAGCCAAAAACATATTTAATGCGTCCATCAGTTGTGTATAAAACCATGTCATCGTGGAATGCTCTGCCACCAGAGATTACTCAGGCAAAAAGCAAGTTTAGCTTTAAAAAACAGATGAAAAACACAGTATTGTATCACAGCGCCTCTCCTCTTTCTAAAGATCTAATTTAACTGTACTGTATATATGAATATGTACACTCAACAAAAATATAAAAGCAACATGTAAAGTGTTGGTCCCATGTTTCATGAGCTGAAATAAAAGATCCCAGAAATGTTCAATACGCACAAAAAGCTTATTTCTCTCAACTTTTGTGCACAAATTTGTTTACATCCCTCTTTGTGAGCATTTCTCCTTTGCCAAGATAATCCATCCACCTGATAGGTGTTGCATATCAAGAAGATTATTAAACAGCATGATCATTACACAGGTGCACCTTGTGCTGGGGACAATAAAACACCACTCTAAAATGTGCACTTTTGTCACACAACACGATGCCACAGATGTCTCAAGTTTTGAGGGAAAGTGCAATTGGTATGCTGACTGCAGGAATGTCCATCAGAGCTGTTGCCAGATAATTTAATGTTAATCTATCTACCATAAGCCACCTCCAAAGTCGTTTTTAGAGAATTTGGCAGTAAGTCCAACAGGCCTCACAACCGCAGACCACGTGTAACCACGCCAGCCCAGGACCTCCACATCCGGCTTCTTCACCTGCGGGATCGTCTGAGACCAGCCACCCGGACAGCTGATGAAGCTGTGGGTTTGCACAATGAAGAATTTTTGCACAAACTGTCAGAAACCGTCTAAGGGAAGCTAATACAGGGTCCTGGAGAAGTGTGCTCTTCACAGATTAATCCCGGATTCAACTGTACCGGGCAGATGGCAGACAGCGTGTATGGTGTCGTGTGGGTGAGCGGATTGCTGATGTCAACGTTGTGAACAGAGTGCCCTCTGGTGGCGGTGGGGTTATGGTATGGGCAGGCATAAGCTACGGACAATGAACGCAATTGCATTTTATCGATGGGAATTTGAATGCACAGAAATACCGTGATGAGATCCTGAGGCCCGTTGTCATGCCATTCATCCGCCGCCATCACCTCATGTGTCAGCATGATAATGCACAGCCCCATGTCGCAAGGATCTGTACACAATTCCTGGAAGTTGAAAGTCCCAGTTCTTCCATGGCCTGCATACTCACCAGACATGTCACCCATTGAGCATGTTTGAGATGCTCTGTATCTGTATGTGTACGACAGCGTGTTCCAGTTCCCGTCAATATCCAGAAACTTTGCACAGCCATTGAAGAGGAGTGGGACAACTTTCCACAGGCCACCATCAACAGCCTGATCAACTTTATGCGAAGGAGATGTGTCGCGCTGCATGAGGCAAATGGTGGTCACACCAGATACTGACTGGTTTTCTGATCCACGCCCCTAAGTTTTTAAAAAAGGTATCTGTGACCAACAGATGGATATCTGTATTCCCAGTCATGTGAAATCCCTAGATTAGGGCCTAATGAATTTATTTAAATTGACTGATGTCCTGTAAAATCTTTGAAATTGTTGCATGTTGCGTTTATATTTTTGTTCAGTGTATATGAATAGTGTGTAAATAGTATTTTTGTTGTCTCTTGGTGTCTTTCCAATTTAATGTAATATCTTATGTTGTTCATGTCTATAACTGTTCTGTACTTTGTCATGTATTTGTACGTTTTATGTCGACCCCAGGAAGAGTATCTGCATGTGCAGTAGCTAATGGGGATCTTAATAAACTAAACTATTCACACAGAGCCATCTCCAATCCCCAAGCTTCTAAAGAAAACCTTGCAGCAGCCTGGGACCCAGGTCACCCATCAGAGCGAGGAGGGCCTCCCCATGAAGAGAGCCGATAACCTGGGTACAGACAGTAACTCCAGCCCCCTGCCTGAGAGGGCCTCCAGTGGTTCTACTGATAGAGACCTGGGAGAGGACCTTCAGAGGGAAACCCAGGCTGTTAAACCTGTGAACAGGTGAGGTTTATTATTTTATTGAATATCAACCATAACTGCCACTTTGGATGTGGAAAAACTGTACTACAGCAGACTCAGATTCCTAATTGATTACTGTCTATCTCTTGTGTAGATCAAACATATAGAACTCTATTATATCTGTGATATATAAACTTCTAAGAGGTCTGGATGCCTCTGTACAGACTACAGAGGGGCTGATGACTAAGCTCCCGTGGCCTTTGAAAGAAAATAGTGTGTCTTACTGTCCGAGGACATTCTGCAGATGTTACTCATGATGTCACTCCTTTACAGGAAGGCCTATAGGAGAATAAAAATAGTCACTCATGATGTCACTCCTTTACAGGAAGGCCTATAGGAGAATAAAAATATCATAGAGTTCGAGTTCTAGCATTAAAGACGTCCTCGAACGCACCCAGTGACGCAAAGGCTGGTGCTATCATCTCGAGTATCCTCAGTTCACTTTTCAAACCCGATTCCAACGGCCCCAGTTCAATTGCGGCAAATTGCCAGTGAACAGACCATCAGAAAGGAATTGATTCGTGTGCAGCAGAATTCTTTACTGACCATGGTTGGGTGAGAAAATCGTTGGCCTTTTTTCTATTTGCGAAAAGGTAAACAATAGATTTCACTCGCATTAAATAACTCTTATAAGATTACTTTGCATGAACAACTTTATTTGTTTTCTAAGTGAATGACATCGCTTCATTTCTGTGACTTCTTTGTCTAGTGAGTCTAATGTAAGGCTGTTGAGTGAATTGTTTTATCATTAGGCTTGACACAGAGAGCCCCGTTATTGTCAGAATCATCTCTACTCCTAAAGGGTATTTTTGGTGTGTGTCTGTGTGCGTGCGTGCGTCCACGTGTGTATGTCACTGACACTGTGAGAGAGAGAGAAAATGGGTTGGGGGGGCATACCGGGGTGATAGTCTGGCTGTCATGTTGTGTCTATGGCGAATTTAGTGATATGGAAGTCCCAGGCATAGGCCATTCTGAGGCACTGTATCTGTCTGTTTAACACAATCATGCCTACTTAATGGGTCCGGTTCCAAACTCCAAAAATGCATTCTGATTGGACAATGTCATAAGGTACCGTCTTCATTACCTTGTTTAGGAAGCTCAGTGGATCCTAGTGCGGGTTTTTTTTTTTCACAGAGAGGAGAAAATGTTGTTCACTTTTGCAGACAGCTACAGCTAATAATAGGCTAGCTAGTAGCTACTAGCTTCGTTAAGTTTTGGTAGCGGCGCGCTGAATATTTATAGCTAGTTGGCTAAGCTTTGATCAGCCGACAATGGCTGTGCACTGCCAAGAGCAAAAAAAACTGAGGACCACCATGTCAAGAGCTTTAATATTGCAGATAGATTGTAACTTCCATCAATGTAGTTGTCTGCATCACTTCCAATCCCCCATATGTTTTTTTCTCTCGCAAATATATATATATATATATATATATATATATATATATATATATATATATATACACACACATATACTGTGATTCTTAATGTCATTAGGCTACTTGCTTTTGCAGGTGGAATTGCTATTGATAGATATACAGCTTTGTTTGTTATTTGATGGGTATAGGGACAATGACCAATGTAGCCTAATTGGTTATGCTCTGAGGTGAGTCCTGGTGCAGTGCACCTGTTGTCCTTGCTAAATTGCCCCATATATATTCAGTCAATAAAAAAGCAAGGGCCATTTAAGATTAATTTATTGAAACCGTTATATCAACTGGTTATATTATATCGTGGAACACAATCTTCAAAAAGGCAGTAACCTCAGCAGTGTTTGTCTATGTTTAGGGAGTTTATAGCCTTGGCTAACCAATTCTAAATGGCATTAGCAGTTCGCAAAGTACAGTAGCTTGAGCGGAAAATAGACGGGACACAATTATTCCAAAAAGCTAATTAACATTGTCTTCAAGAAAACATTTTACTTGCCTGTTCGGGCAGCCAAAAAAGCACATTCCACTAAATAGTTTTATAGTATTTTTTATTTATTTTTTAAAATCTCTGGTTAAACATCGAGCTTTGACGTCCATTCGAGTACTCGATTACTCATGCCCATCCCTACTACTTGGTATCACTGTTCACATTAGCAGTTGTGTCGGTATTCTAAGCCAAACTGTTATTCAGTGTTTTTGTTTGCATGCATGAATAACTAGGCTACCACTTTCAACATTTAGCTTGCATTATCTTGGTAAGACAGCTGTCTGTACGGCTGCATTCACATAGGCTGTTTGTAATAGGTGAATTACCCTATCTATCTTGTAGCCTATATTCATTACCAAAACGGCCTTGCTTTAGAGTGTAGGGTGCTGTCCATTGTGCTGATACACTCAATGGTCTTGGAGTCTTGGCGTTTGAACTTTTTGTTTATTGTGGTATAGCGTGATATAAGCAGAATGAAATATAATTCCAATGCAAGAACCCCTCAAAAATGTGTCCCCTCGCAGATTTCAACTGTCCCCTTAGTCACTTTATCCTGGCGCCGGGCCTGCTACTGAATGAAGAGCTGTTCGGAGCCGTCTCTTTTAGGTGAACGCAACAGAAAATACTTGAAATGCCCTTCACTAGTAAAGGTCTTTGCATCACCACATAGAACCCCTGGGCAATAATTTTGGCTCGAGGGCCACATGGGGATTTATTGGAGGCCGCACAGATTTCTTTCCAGACCAATTTGTTTGTCAAAAGCAATTTGCAGGTCAGAAAAAGAGCAGTTCTTTTAAAATATACAGGTCCATTGTAATTTTTACATATTTTCTATCTGGTTTTAGATGTTAGGGATGCACAGATGTGGAAATTCTGGGCCAATACCTATATCTGATATTTTCTTTGCAATATCGACCAATACCAATATATATTTTTTCTATTTTATGGCCTTTTTAATTAACCATTCTAGCCAGGGGGGAACGACTGCCCCCTCTCATTGAAGCCATGAAGTTCAAGGCCGACCGCTGTACTGCAGGCATTCTTTGCGTAAAACTGGATCCCCCAATATAGTGAAGGGGAAAATGACAATCTTCGTGTAAATAAATAACAATTTTGAAGGCAATCATGGTACCAATAATTGCTTCTATTACACCAGATGTACAGTTGAAATCGGAAGTTTACATTCACTTAGGTTGGAGTCATTAAAACTTGTTTTTCAACCACTCCACAAATGTCTTGTTAATAAGCTATAGTTTTGGCAAGTCGGTTATGACATCTACTTTGTGCATGACACAAGTAATTTTTCCAACAATTGTTTACAGACAGATTATTTCAGTTATAATTCACTGTATCACAATTCCAGTGGGTCAGAAGTTTACATACACTATGTTGACTGTGCCTATAAACAGCTTGGAAAATTCCAGAAAATTATGTCATGGCTTTAGAAGCTTCTGATAGGCTAATTTACATAATTTGAGTCAATTGGAGGTGTACCTGTGGATGTATTTCAAGGCCTACCTTCAAACTCAGTGCCTCTTTGCTTGACATCATAGGAAAATCAAAAGAAATCAGCCAAGACCTCAGAAAAGAAATTGTAGACCTCCACAACTCTTGTTCATCCTTGGGAGCAATTTCCAAACGCCTGAAGGTACCATGTTCATCTGTACAAACAATAGTACGCAAGTATAAACACCATGGGACCACGCAGTCATCATACCGCTCAAGAAGGAGACGCGTTCTGTCTCCTAGAGATGAACGTACTTTGGTGCAAGAAGTGCAAATCAATCCCAGAACAACAGCAAAGGACCTTGAGAAGATGTTGGAGGAAACAGGTACAAAAGTATCTATATCCACAGTAAAACGAGTCCTATATCGACATAACCTGAAATGCCGCTCAGCAAGGAAGAAGCCACTGCTCCAAAACCACCATAAAAAAGCCAGACTATGGTTTGCAACTGCACATGGGGACAAAGATCGTACTTTTTGGAGAAATGTCCTCTGGTCTGATGAAACAGAAATAGAACTGTTTGGCCATAATGACCATCATTATGTTTGGAGGAAAAAGGGGGGAGCTTGCAAGCCGAAGAACACCATCCCAACCGCAGCATCATGCTGTGGGGGTGCTTTGCTGCAGGAGGGACTGGTGCACTTCACAAAATAGATGGCATCATGAGGAAGGAAAATTATGTGGATATATTGAAGCAACATCTCAAGAAGTTAAAGCTTGGTCGCAAATGGATCTTCCAAATTGACAATGACCCCAAGCATACTTCCAAAGTTGTGGCAAAATGGCTTAAGGACAGCAAAGTCAAGGTATTGGAGTGGCTATCACAAAGCCCTGACCTCAATCCTATAGAAAATGTGTGGGCAGAACTGAAAAAGCGTGTGCGAGCAAGGAGGCCTACAAACCTGACTTAGTTACACCATCTCTGTCAGGAGGAATGGGACAAAATTCACCCAACTTATTGTGGGAAGCTTGTGGAAGTCTACCCGACACGTTTGACCCAAGTTAAACAATTTAAAGGCAATGCTACCAAATACTAATTAAGTGTATGTAAACTTCTGACCCACTGGGAATGTGATGAAATAAATAAAAGCTGAAATAAATAATTCTCTCTACTATTATTCTGACATTTCACATTCTTAAAATAAAGTGGTGATTCTAACTGACCTAAGACAGGGAATTTTTACTAGGATTAAATGTCGGGAATTGTGAAAAACTGAGTTTAAATGCATTTGTCTAAGGTGTATGTAAACTTCCGACTTCAACTGTATATCCTTGAACCAATTATTTTAAAATAATTTAGTAGCTAATAGCAGCCTGCAGTACCCCGGTCGGCCTTCAACTTGAGATACTCAATGAGGGGGGCAGCACAGAGCTAGCCAGCATTGTCACTTCCTGGAGTATCTCAAACTACGCATGTTATGTCTACAAAAATCTCCCATATGAGACGGCATCTTAACCGACTTCATTGGCTTCAAATGCGCTATTGAGTCTTCACATTTGAATGAATGGCGTCACGTCATTGATGGCTTTCTCCATTCATTTATGGTCATTGATTCAAGCACAGATACAAACTGCAACCAATTTCCTATGTTCATAAGGCTAATAAGAAAATGTGTCATGACTTGAATATGGGAAAGGTGTAAAAAATAATATTTGCATCAAAAATGAGTGAAATTGGAAAGCATCAGGTAATAATTGTGTGTAGAGAGAGAGAGAGAGAGAGAGAGAGAGAGAGAGAGATAGAGCGAGAGAGAGAGAGAGAGAGAGAGAGAGAGAGAGAGAGAGAGAGATTCTGCACAGATTCTGTCAGACCTGGGCCCTGACAGTAAATCTCAGTAAGACAAAAATAATGGTGTTCCAAAAAAGGTCCAGTTGCCAGGACCACAAATACAAATTCCATCTAGACACCGTTGCCCTAGAGCACACAAAAAACTATACATACCTCGGCCTAAACATCAGCGCCACAGGTAACTTCCACAAAGCTGTGAACGATCTGAGAGACAAGGCAAGAAGGGCCTTCTATGCCATCAAAAGGAACATAAAATTTGACATACCAATTAGGATCTGGCTAAAAATACTTGAATCAGTTATAGAACCCATTGCCCTTTATGGTTCTGAGGTCTGGGGTCCGCTCACCAACCAAGAATTCACAAAATGGGACAAACACCAAATTGAGACTCTGCATGCAAAATTCTGCAAAAACATCCTCTGTGTACAACGTAAAACACCAAATAATGCAATCAGAGCAGAATTAGGCCAATACCCGCTAATTATCAAAATCCAGAAAAGAGCCGTTAAATTCTATAACCACTTAAAAGGAAGCGATTCCCAAACCTTCCATAACAAAGCCATCACCTACAGAGAGATGAACTTGGAGAAGAGTCCCCTAAGTAAGCTTGTCCTGGGGCTTTGTTCACAAACACAAACAGACCCCACACAGCCCCAGGACAACAACAACAACAACAACAACAACACAATTAGACCCAACCAAATCATGAGAAAACAAAAAGAGAATTACTTGACACATTGGAAAGAACAAACAAAAAAACAGAGCAAACTAGAATGCTATTTGGCCCTAAACAGAGAGTACACAGTGGCAGAATACCTGACCACTGTGACTGACCCAAACTTAAGGAAAGCTTTGACTATGTACAGACTCAGTGAGCATAGCCTTGCTATTGAGAAAGGCCGCCGTAGGCAGACCTGGCTCTCAAGAGAAGACAGGCTATGTGCACACTGCCCACAAAATGAGGTGGAAACTGAGCTGCACTTCCTAACCTCCTGCCAAATGTATGACCATATTAGAGACACATATTTCCCTCAGATTACAGCGATCCACAAAGAATTTAAAAACAAACCCAATTTTGATAAACTCCCTTATCTACTGGGTGAAAAACCACAGTGTGCCATCACAGCTGCAAAATGTGTGACCTGTTGCCACAAGAAAAGGGCAACCAGTGAAGAACAAACACCATTGTAAATACAACCCATATTTATGTTGATTTATTTTCCCATTTGTACTTTAACTATTTGCACATTGTTACAACACTGTATATATACATAATATGACATTTGAAATGTCTTTATTCTTTTGAAACTTCTGAGTGTAATGTTTACTGTTAATATTTATTGTTTATTTCACTTTTGTTTACTATCTACTTCACTTGCTTTGGCAATGTTAACACACGTTTCCCATGCCAATAAAGCCCTTAAATTGAATTGAATTGAAAAATTGAGAGAGAGAGAGAGAGAGAGAGAGAGAGAGAGAGAGAGAGAGAGTCCCCTAAGTGGAGAAGAGTCCCCTAAGTAAGCTGGTCCTGGGGCTTTGTTCACAAACACAAACAGACCCCACAGAGCCCCAGGACAACAACAACAACATAATTAAACCCAACCAAATCATGAGAAAACAAAAAGATAATTACTTGACACATTGGAAAGAACAAACAAAAAAACAGAGCAAACTAGAATGCTATTTGGCCCTAAACAGAGAGTACACAGTGGCAGAATACCTGACCACTGTGACTGACCCAAACTTAAGGAAAGATTTGACTATGTACAGACTCAGTGAGCATAGCCTTGCTATTGAGAAAGGCCGCTGTAGGCAGACCTGGCTCTCAAGAGAAGACAGGCTATGTGCACACTGCCCACAAAATGAGGTGGAAACTGAGCTGCACTTCCTAACCTCCTGCCAAATGTATGACCATATTAGAGACACATATTTCCCTCAGATTACAGCGATCCACAAAGAATTTGAAAACAAACCCAATTTTGATAAACTCCCTTATCTACTGGGTGAAAAACCACAGTGTGCCATCACAGCTGCAAGATTTGTGACCTGTTGCCACAAGAAAAGGGCAACCAGTGAAGAACAAACACCATTGTAAATACAACCCATATTTATGTTTATTTATTTTCCCATTTGTACTCCAACTATTTGCACATTGTTACAACACTGTATATATACATAATATGACATTTGAAATGTCTTTATTCTTTTGGAACTTCTGAGTGTAATGTTTACTGTTAATATTTATTGTTTATTTCACTTTTGTTTACTATCTACTTCACTTGCTTTGGCAATGTTAACATACGTTTCCCATGCCAATAAAGCCCTTAAATTGAAATTGAAATTGAATTGAGAGAGAGAGAGAGAGAGAGAGAGAGATAGAGAGAGAGAGAGAGAGAGAGAGAGAGAGCGAGAGAGAGAGAGAGAGAGAGAGAGAGAGAGAGAGAGAGAGAGAGAGAGAGAGAGAGAGAGAGAGAGAGAGAGAGAGAGAGAGAGCATCAGTAGTTATCCTCAGTTAGTAGGGTATTGAACTTGCAACGCCAGGGTTGTGGGTTCGATTCCTACGGGGGACCAGTATGGAGAAAAAAAAGTATGGAATGCACTCACTACTGTAAGGCTCTCTGGATAAGAGTGTCTGCTAAATGACAAAAAATGTTTTTGTTTTTTTAAATGTTTGTGTCCCCTTTAGCTCAGTTGGTAGAGCATGGCGCTTGCAACGCCAGGGTTGTGGATTTGTTTCCCACGGGGGGGCAGTATGAAAATAACTAACTGTAAGAGCGTCTGCTAAATGAATTGATCAGTACATGGACCTCAGCCAAACCCTTTGAATAGCCTGACTATGCTGCTCTGTTAGTGTGCTAGTTGTCTCCAACAGCATGCCTTCTCTCCCCAATACCCCTATTAATCCTTATTATATCCAGGCAGGGTGATGAAAAGGCCTTATTCTGAGCTAAACCACGGACATGAACATACTTTGTTAACAGCAAAGAATACTATCTCTGTGGAGACAAGATTAAAAGGCTAGACTTGACTATAGACTAATTATCTCAACCAATCCTTTTTTAATTTTTAATTTTACCGGTTACTCATTGAGATTAAAAATCTATTTTGCAAGAGAGACCTGGCCAAAATAGCAGCACACAGTTTCAAACATTTACAACATAAAACACAATTGCACTACAGTTTAAAAACATCAGTTGACACATTGAACAGGCACATTGGTTTTGTAAGGAGTGGTTTAACTAGGGGTCAAAACATTGACGGCCCCCCAATTAATTTTCCACCACAGATTTTACCCTAGCTTTAAAATCATTCAAGGAGACGAGCTCCTCTAGTCTCAAGTCAAGGATAATTATAGTCAAATCAAATCAAATCAAGTGCAGTAATATCTAACAATTTCACAACATATACCCAATACACACAAAACTAGTAAGGAATGGGATTTAAGAATATATGCATATTTGGACAAGCAATGACAGAGTGGCATGGACTAAGATACAATAGAATATTATAGAATAGAATGCAGTATATACATATGAGATGAGCAGTGCAAGATATGTAAACATTATTAAAGTGACTAGAGTTCAATTTCCTAAAGTGGCCAGTGATTCCAATAGGCAGCAGCAGCCTCTAATGTGCTAGTGATGGCTATTTAACAGTCTGATGGCCTTGAGCTAGAAGATGTTTTTCATTCTCTCGGTCCCAGCTTTGATGCACCTGTACTGACCTCGCCTTCTGGATGATAGCGGGGTGAACAGGCAGTGGCTCGGATGGTTGATGTCCTTGAAGATATTTTTGGCCTTCCTGTGACATCGGGTGCTGTATGTGTCTTAGAAGGTGGGTAGTTTGCCCCCGGTAATGCGTTCGGCAGACCGCACCACCCTCTGGAGAGCCCTGTGGTTGTGGGCGGTGCAGTTGCCGTACCAGCCCGACAGGATGCTCTCAATTGTGCATCTGTAAAAGTTTGTGAGGGTTTTAGGTGCTAAGCCGAATTTCTTCAGCCTCCTGAGGTTGAAGAGGCTCTGTTGCGCCTTCTTCACCACACTGTCTGCGTGGGTGGACCATTTCAGTTTGTCAGTGATGTGTACGCCAAGGAACATGAAGCTTTCCACCTTCTCCACTGCGGTCCCGTCGATGTGGATAGGGGGGTGCACCCTCTGCTGTTTCCTGAAGTCCACGATCATCTCCTTTGTTTTGTTGATGTTAAGTGAGAGGTTATTTTCCTGGCACCACACTCCCAGAGCCCTCCCTGTAGGTGGTCTCGTCATTGTTGGTAATCAAACCTACTACTGTTGTGTCGTCTGCAAACTTGATGATTGAGTTGGAGGCGTGCTTGGCCACGCAGTCATGGGTGAACAGGGAGTACAGGAGGAGGCTGAGCACGCACCCTTGTGGGGCCCCAGTGTTGAGGATCAGCGAAGTGGAGATGTTGTTTCCTACCTTCACCACCTGGGGGCGGCCCGTCAGGAAGTCCAGGACCCAGTTGCACAGGGTGGGGTTCAGACCCAGGGCCTCGAGCTTAATGATGAGCTTGGAGGGTACTACATAGTCCCGTGTAGCTCAGTTGGTAGAGCATGGCGTTTGCAACGCTAGCGTTGTGGGTTCGATTCCCATGGGGGACCAGTATGAAAATGTATGCACTCACTAACTGTAAGTCGCTCTGGATAAGAGCGTCTGCTAAATGACGTAAATGTAAAATGAATGCTGAGCTATAGTCAATGAACAGCATTCTTACATAGGTATTCCTCTTGTCCAGATGGGATAGTGCAGTGTGATGGCGATTGCATTGTCTGTGGATCTATTGGGGTGGTAAGAAAATTGAAGTGGGTCTAGGATGACAGGTAAGGTAGAGGTGATATGATCCTTGACTAATCTCTCAAAGCACTTCATGATGACAGAGGTGAGTGCTACAGGGCGATAGTCATTTAGTTCAGTTACCTTTGCTTTCTTGGGTACAGGAACAATGGTGGCCATCTTGAAGCATGTGGGAACAGCAGACTGGGAAAGGGAGAGAATGAATATGTCCATAAACACACCAGCCAGCTGGTCTGCGCATGCTCTGAGGGCGCGGCTAGGGATGCCGTCTGGGCCAGCAGCCTTGCGGGGGTTAACATGCTTAAATGTCTTAATCACGTCGGCCATGGAGAAGGAGAGGCCACAGTCCTTGGTAGTGGGCCTCGTCAGTGGCACTGTGTTATCCTCAAAGCGAGCGAAGAAGGTGTTTAGCTTGTCTGGAAGCGAGACGTCGGTGTAGGCGACGTGGCTGGTTTTCCTTTTGTAGTCCGTGATTGTCTGTAGACCCTGCCACATACGTCTCGTGTCTGAGCCGTTGAATTGCGATTCCACTTTGTCTCTATACTAGTCCTGTGAGTGTAGGTGATATTTGTCATTAGTCTGCTTGACAATGTACAGTAACATGGGAGCTGTGTCAGTATGGTGCAATGGTGCTTGCCTACGGAGCTGTGAGGGGAACGGCACCTCCGTACCTTCAGGCTCTGATCAGTCCCTACACCCAAACGAGGGCATTGCGTTCATCCACCTCTGGCCTGCTGGCCCCCCTACCTCTGCGGAAGCACAGTTCCCGCTCAGCCCAGTCAAAACTGTTCACTGCTCTGGCACCCCAATGGTGGAACAAGCTCCCTCACGACGCCAGGACAGCGGAGTCACTCACCACCTTCCGGAGACACTTGAAACCCCACCTCTTTAAGGAATAGCTGGGATAGGATAAAGTAATCCTTCTACCCCCCCTTACCCCACCCCAAAGAAAGAAAGAAAAAAAAAATATATATTGTAAAGTGGTTATCCCACTGGCTATAAGGTGAATGCACCAATTTGTAAGTCGCTCTGGATAAGAGCGTCTGCTAAATGACGTAAATGTAAAATGTAAATAAATAAAAACGTACCAATGACTTAGTCTCCAAAGATCTAAGGAAGGCCAGCCCACTCTCATATAGAGGGTACAGTGATGGGTGAGAGTTTTGGAGATTATTTATTGATGTTTGAGCGCTTTAGAGTTTGTAACAAACCTCAGCACCCCATGGCATACAGTGTCCAGCATATCTAATGATGCCACAGGTGCATACATATACAATGTGTCACCATAGTGAATTACAGGCAAGAAGGTAGCGGAAACGAGTCTCACTTTAACGATGGTGGTCATCCATGGTAAACTGGTGGCATAATCAAATTCGCTGTGGATGAGCGACAGACTTATCTAGCACAGCAGTGGGAGACTTTATGAGATGTAGGTTCGTCAGTACCAGATCTGTACACAGCAGATACGTATTTTGTTATAGCAAGAGAAGGAACGGCCTTCTACTGTGATAAGTACCTATCGGCAGTCTATCGGCAGTCAGATTCTTGGTGTGTTTCATACTTAAAGTAGGTCATTTCCACTTTAAAATGTCACACTTGATTTGCCCTAACGAAGATGTATCGACAAAATGCCCATTAATTATAATCCACATAACAATTCACATTTCCTGTTGCTGCAGGATTATTTTCCAGCAGGGGGCAGGTAGCCTAGCTGTTAAGAGCGTTGGGCCAGTAACCAAATGGTCTCTGGTTTGAATCCCACAGCCGACTAGGTGAAAAATCTGTTTATGTGCCCTTGAGCAAGGCACTTAACTGCAATTGCTCCTGTGAGTTGCTCTGGATAAGAGTGTCTGCTAAATTACACAAATTTGTGAAACTGTCTCAAATTAAGATATGGCATCTGTGTAGCCTGTCTCATTTAACAAGGAGCCCAGTGATTGGATTATTTGGGAATGTATACTGTTGGTATGTGAGGGGCTTTTTGCAAAAAAATTGCACCATGCTGGATCGCAGGCATCGGAATTCAGTTCCCAGTTGTGAACATATGGTACATGTTCATTTATCCCTTCAGTACCATGAGGGCTATTATGTGGAATGAAGCTCCACCGTGGGGCCTAAATAAAATTCACAGTCAAGCCTATAAGAGCTCAGACACACCGGTAGAATTGTCAAACGTTTGCCTGCCAACAGTACTTAGCACCTCTGAACAGAGTGTCGGCAGTAAATCTCTTTTGTGTTCACACAGCAAAGACCTTGAAGTTTTCAGCCACTCAGCCTTGTTAAAATACTCCAAACCCGGAAGGTGGCAGTAGCGTTGTTTGGCAATGCATTTCCATGTGTGATGCTTTATGGTCTAGTCAATGTCAGCTAGCTGCGCTAATGTTGCTATTGTTGTAGAAAACTCTTGTTGATACTAACCAGATGGCCACAAAAATGATGCGCATGCTTCAATCGAGTAGAAGTCTGTGTGTTTTTGTGATTCTGGATGGCCAGATACAGTGTAGCTAGCAACTATGACAAGAAGCTGCCAAGTGGGGAACCGTCGGTGGTTCGTTTCAGCTAGTTGTATCTTGTTCTTGATACCATGTTTTGCTTTAAGGTGAATTGACTGATGTCAAGTCAATGCTAATGTGGCAAAAATTCGCTAGCTAACCAACAACTGTAAAAATGCATTTGAGGGACAACAAGTGCTCATTGTGCAAAGGTATTTGTTTTCAATAAACATTGGAGAAGAAATATAGTTTACATGTTGTCAACAATCTAAGCCAGCCGAATCTGTTCTGCCCCATAGTCGGTGTTGTTGCTAAACAACCAACCTGTCTATATAACTAGCTAGCAGGATGACATTAGAAACAATTTAATTCACTCTCCAAAATCGCATACAGCCCATAGATACATTTTTAGCTAGCTGGCTAACGTTAGCTAAATGGTTAATATGATTCGCTAGTTAGCTAGCTGTTGTGCGAGCTAGGTAAAGTAAAGACACTGCATTGACTTTCGGCAGCCAGCTACAGGCAGCTGCTTCATGGAAACAAATCCATTGTGATTTCATTATAATGTTACTAGCTACAGTGGCTAGATAGCTAGCTTGGTAAAGCATTTGGTGTTATTTGCATTGTGCTGCACTTACCACCCCATTTGTTTAATATGAAGTGTGTGTGACTCCCTTGCTCAGTTAGCAAGCTAACATTAGCTAGCTAACTAATAAGCTAGTGAACATTTCCAAATTCCCAGCCCTGCTCTGCTCTGCCGTCAGACTGTTTGATCTTGGTTCACTATGAACATGTGTAGTGTAGCTGGTCATTTCCATGTAAAAGGACCCATGAGCACCAACATGTGAAGTTCATAGGAGCATGTCAAATTGGGTGTAAAATGAAATCTAATAGTCTATATTTTTGGGAAATGAAAGCATAGATACATTTTTCAACCATTTTCCATCTACAAAATGTGGCTTAAGTAATAATGGCTTTGATTTGTGGTCAAACAGATGGAAAAGGGGACTTAGAAACCATCTACCAGAAAAGGTATTAAAAGGTATTAGAAATACATCAAAGCAAAATAATGTTGAAGACCCCTGCCAACTCATATCAACACTTATATTTAGTTTTGGAGAAATGATTTGCCTTCTGTAAGTTTAAGAAATATTGCCTTGTAATCCTGTTTCCAAAAACCCACATACAGTGCCTTCTGAAAGTATTCAGACCCCTTGACTTTTTCCACATTTTGTTACGTTACAGCCTTATTCTAAAATTGATTAAATCGTTTTTTCCCCTCATCAATACCCCATAATGATGAAGCAAAAACAGGTTTTTAGGAAATGTATTTAAAAAACAAAAACTGAAATATCACATTTACCTAAGTATTCAGACCATTTACTCAGTACTTTGTTGAAGCACCTTTGGCAGCGATTACAGCCTTGAGTCTTCTTGGGTATGACACTATAAGTTTGGCACACCTGTATTTGGGGAGTTTCTCCCGCTCTTCTCTCCCGCTCTTCTTTGCAGATCCTCTCAAGCTCTGTCAGGTTGGATGGGGAGCGTTGCTGCACAGCTATTTTCAGGTTTCTCCAGAGATGTTCGATCGGGTTCAAGTCTGGGCTCTGGCTGGGCCACTCGAGGACATTCAGAGACTTGTCCAGAAGCCACTCATGCTTTGTCTTGGCTGTGTGCTTAGGGTCGTAGTCCTGTTGGAAGGTGAACCTTCACCCCAGTCTGAGGTCCTGAGCACGCTGGAGCAGGTTTTCATCAAGGATCTCTCTGTACTTTGCTCCATTCATCTTTGCCTCCATCCTGACTAGTCTCCCAGTCCTTGCCGCTGAAAAAAATCCCACAGCATGATGCTGCCACCACCATACTTCACTGTAGGGATGGTGCCATGTTTCCTCCAGACGTGATGCTTGGCATTCAGGCCAAAGAGTTAAATCTTGGTTTCATCAGACCAGAGAATCTTGTTTCTCATGGTCTGAGAGTCCTTTAGGTGCCTTTTGGCAAACTCCAAGCGGGCTGTCATGTGCCTTTTACTGAGGAGTGGCTTCCGTCTGGCCACTCTACCATAAAGGCCTGATTGGTGGAGTGCTGCAGAGATGGTTGTCTTTCTGGAAGGTTCTCCCATTTCCACAGAGGAACTCTAGAGCTCTGTCAGAGTGACCATCAGGTCACCTCCCTGACCAAGGCCCTTCTCCCCGATTGCTCAGTTTAGCCAGGTGGCCAGCTCTAGGAAGAGTCTTGGTGGTTCCAAACTTCTTCCATTTCACAATGATGGAGGCCACTGTGTTCTTGGGCACCTTCAATGCTGCAGAAATGTTTTGGTACCCTTCCCCAGATCTGTGCCTCGGCACAATCCTGTCTCGGAGCTCTACGGACAATTCCTTCAACCTCAAAGCTTGGTTTTTGCTCTGACATGCACTGTCAACTGTGGGATCTTATATAGACAGGTGTGTGCCTTTCCAAATCATGTCCAATCTACTGAATTTACCACAGGTGGACTCCAATCAAGTTGTCGAAACATCTCAAGGATGATGAATGGAAACAGGATGGACCTGAGCTCAATTTCGAGTCTCATAGCATAGGGTCTGAATACTTATGTAAATATTTTTGGGTTTGAATAAATGTGCATACATTTCCACAAACCTGTTTTTGCTCTGTCATCACGGGGTATTGTGTGTAGATTGCTGAGGAAATTGTTTTATTTAATCCATTTTAGAATAAGGCTGTAATGTAACAAAATGTGGAAAAAGTCAAGGGGTCTGAATTCTTTCCGAAGGCACTGTACAGTATCTTTAAGAGATTTTCTCATTTCCCATATAAGGAGGGAGGATAAGGAAAGTTCACAGAAGTAACAAGTAAAGGTAGACGAATTAGTTATAGTGTTTTTACTGATATCAATTTCTGTTTATAAATTATTAAGTGATTAAAACTTGTAATTCTGTTACCAAATCGGTAACAGAATTACTGAAAAATCTCTAACGGAATTGTTGCAATTGAATTGGCTACAATGGCAAATCATAGTAGTCACAAACCACAGTTGGGTCACCGGCTACTGTCCTCCCTTCCACTGACATACTGTTATGTTCAGCTCATTGGACGTTGAAAAGTAGTTGAAATTTGGTCAGTCCGCCCTGGCCTTGATTTCAACGTCCACAGGAGTCATTTTTTGGGCCGGTCCGGACCAGCCTTGATTTCACAGTCTACAGATGTTGAAGATTTTTGGTCCGTACCAGCCTTGATTTGGCCCAAACATAGACGTCCTTGATTGGTGACCGGACCAAATCTGAACCAATCATAGACATCTATGTTTCACAAGTTTGGACATCAAAGTACAGTACAGCACAGTACAGTACAGTGAAGCACAGTAGAGTACAGTACAGAAAAGTAGAGTAGAGTTCAGCACAGGACAGTAGAGCACACTAGCGTAGAGTACAGTATAATGTACTGTATTGTACTGTACTATACAGTACTCTACTGTAATCTATTGTACTTTACTGAACTGTACTCTACTGTGATGTGCTGTACTCTACTGTGCGCTACTGTGCTGTACTGTGATGTCCAAACTTGTGAAACATAGACATCTATGAGTGGTTTCAGATTTGGTCCGGTCCGGACCAACCAAATTTGGTCTTGTTTGGGGGCGGAGCTCATTGGAATAATAACATGTAGAATGTGTGTAGAATAATACCCATATATGCAAAGAATGATATTGCATATTTCTACCTGGGTCGTTCCACGAAATGAGTGCCTTTTGCTTCCCTTTGATATTTTAAGTAGACATTGTGCACCAATATTGAATTTAAATGCCTGCTATATTAAATTAAGTGCCCTTTAATATAGACCACATGGAGAAATCAATCAATCTGATTTTTTTTATTTGAATAAAGGCTTGCTAAATTGCCAAAATGCAGCATTTTGACATGTCCCTCCATCAACCCTTTGCCGCTTCTAGGAAGATTTTAACCCACTTAATCCGAAAATGTCTCCAAGTTTCACCATCATTGTAAAGCCCTAGTTATTTTGTTCCTTTGATAAAGTCATTTCTGAAGATTATTATTTATTTAATGTGATTAGTGATTCATTTATGTCTGTTCCTCATTTTGAGGTCAACCATTTTACGTTAACTTAACTCTCGTTTGAATATGGTGAAACTATTCCTCATTTTTTATTTAAAAAAATTCACATCAACCCTGTTACCCATAGATAGACAGGCTAGCAATTTTTTAGCAATTTTTTTTAAATGATGAAGCTTGTATGCAATTGCCACTCCCTGTTGCACACAACAAGCTTCCATTCCTCCTGTCACAAGGGGATTCATGGCTGATTTATTAAGAAACCTGTTATGGTCAACCCTGTTATTTTATTTGCCACTTAATAGGCTTTTACAATAGTCATTATTTTTTATTTCACCTCTTGAAATGGGAAAATGCACACAGCCAAAATGTAAACATTTTGTGAAATCCCTTTATATATATTTTTTTATATATTTTTTTACTTCTCAAAAGGCACCTAATTGGTGGAACGACCCACATCACCAGGAAGAGAATGACATTCATATCCATAATTATACATTTCTTGTGTTGTCCAGATCAGGGACCCATGATGTCATTCTGTTACCGTAATTCTGTTACCAGGTGTAAATCCTCTTAATTCACTGTAGTTCAATAACCAAAATAGATTTTTTCAAACTCAAGGTGTCATGTCATAGCTGACACCCCATTCTTTCTGCAGACATCTTTGAATCTTAATTCGGAGCAGATATTTAACAGAGTTTTTGAAACTTTGAAATCAATAGTTTTTATTTGGCATACATTTTAAAGTGAAAAGTCTGGAATTGCCCAGCTCCGCTACAGGGCCTATGTAATGTAATGTGATGTGACTGGGCATACAGCTCCTCTGTGGGAACCAGCCTGTTTGACGTGTGTGTGTGTGTGTGTGTGTGTGTGTGTGTGTGTGTGTGTGTGTGTGTGTGTGTGTGTGTGTGTGTGTGTGTGTGTGTGTGTGTGTGTGTGTGTGTGTGTGTGTGTGTGTGTGTGCGTGTGTGTGTGTCTGTGTGTGTGCGTATGTGTGTGTGTGGACTATGAGAACTAACAGGGTGTTTGAACTCTGTCCTCAGTGGGCACGTAATTACCCTCTCTGATGGGCAGGGTCATATGATCTAGCTGTGTTGTGGGGCCTACAGCTGCGCCATGGGGCTCATACAGTATGTCTCCTCCCAGCTCCACCGTGGGGCATTGACATTTGATCTCTCTTCATGTGAAGTGTAAGTTATATGGAAATATTATGGGACCCTTGAGATTTGAGGGATCGTACTCTGCCTACTCTACGAGGCCCTGATGTGATCTCTTATCCCCTGAGATACAGTTAAACACACTGTAGCTTCTCCATGGGGTATATGCCCACTGTGTATGGTACTGTATGTGGTTATCATTCTACATCTGCACACACATTGATCAAATTCTCTCTGCCCTCTTCCCGACAGTCACATGGACCATACAGACAGCCAGAGTGAATATGTCAAGGTAAGACTTATTTTTTCTTTCCTTACTTTTATTCCTCCTATGTATGTCCATCTGTTAGTTTGTAGGCTGGTTCTGCTAGCGTTCCCACTCAGAAGGCCCAGAAATTGCTTCAGCATCTGAGAAAAGGAAGGGACTGGGAGCTAAAACCCATCTGAGCAGTGGTAACCATTTAGTATCAGTGTGAGTTCAATGAGTTGGTCTTTCTAGTGTGGTTAGGGGACCAGTGTGAGTTGATCTCCTCTCCCTGTTTTGGCTTTGTAGTGAGGTTTAAGGGAACCTGTAGTTGAGCTCCTGACACCAGGACCAGTGTTTGTAATTGAATTAGGATCAGTAGCACAAAGAGGCTCAGTGCTTCCCCCCCCCTCTGCTCCGCTCTTCTCGGCTACAGTCGAATGTCTGCTGGTGAATGGTGTTTGTTACCATAGGCAACTGAGCAGGAAGCAGGATCTTGGCTAAAGGCCTTGTTTCTAAACAAATAAGTTGTGGAATACCTACACATGTCAAACTCTCCAAATCTGATCTTGTTTTGTGTTTTTAACTTTTTAAGTATCTAAGTTTAACTGTTTTAGAGTAAGTGGCTTCACAAACCATAATGTAGTACTCTGCAGAATTCAGACTGGAGGGTCTTAAAAAAAAAATACTTTTCTGTAGTTATATTGGATTACCATTTTAATGTGGTCTTTGTAGTTGATTACACCCCTGTGCTTCTGCAATTATGCCCATTTCAGCAAGCTCTCTCAGCGTTTAGCCTAATTCATTCTGCCATTTAGGAAATTGAATCCAAAGTCAACAGCGCTGCTTCAGCACTTCTGGGTTCCAGGGTGCTGGGTGTAGTTCAGGACCAGGCCGCTAGGTGACACTGTAAACCTGGTTTCTGGGTTGGATCCATCCACAGCAGAGGTCAGAGGCCGAGTGTGATTGCTTGATGTGACCCAGTATATGTTTTGACGCACGCACACACACACACACACACCCACACACACACACACCCACACACAAAGTAGAGGGAATAGAATAGCAAACGACAGTGCTCAGTTCTGACTGAACACTTGGGATCCATTGTCTCTTTTTTCTTGTAACTCAAAAATAACTGGTAACTGGCAAAAGAAAGTACTAACACTTACCCATATATCCCTCTGGTGTAATACAGTCTCTATCGTTCTCTGTGCAGTGATGCCCTCTCCCCTCCCGTTTCGTTTCCTCACCCTCTCCTCTTTTTTATTTATTTAACTAGGCAAGTCAGTTAAGAACAAATTCTTATTTACAATGACGGCCTACACCGGCCAAACCCTCACGACGCTGGGCCAATTGTGCACCGCCCTATGGGACTTCCGATCACAGCCAGTTGTGATACAGCCCGAGATCAAACCCGGGTCTGTAGTGACGCCTCTAGCATTACGATGCAGTGCCTTAGACCGCTGCGCCACTCAGGATCACTTCCCTCCTCTGAGACTCCTTCCCTCCTGCTCTCCTCTCTCTTTCTTCTCCTCTCTCACCCGCCTCCCCTCCGATGCCCCGTGTTGCCATCCCTCGTTTTCTCAACACCATCGCTTCTCTCTGAAACATTTATGACACTTATGTTTAAATAAGCACTTGACCTGAATGTTCAGTGTTATGGTAAAGACCTCTCAGGCAGAAGAAGACAGCCTGGCACGGCCTGAACTGGACTGGGCTGGCCTGGACTCGACTAGACTGGATTGGACTGGACTATGTGAGTGTTACACAGGGTGAAAGCACAGGACTTTATTCATTCAATACATTAATGGGGATAAGTCTAAATTAAATCAGCAATCAAAAAGTGGTGAGGCTGCCATTTGGCTGAAAAATAAAAAGAACAGATTATGTTTTTTAAATATAATTCTTCAAATGCTGCAAGAAAGCATGTTTACTTGGATACATGTTGTTGCTACTCTACAGCAATGTTGTTTACAGTGTCAAACTAAGACACTCAACAGAAAACCAACAAACAAACAAACTCGTCTTGGTAGGGATGTTTTCCTGGAAACGTGGACATGAATCCAGACTGAATATGGCCTGTAGTGTATATGAATATGTATAGTGTATTGTATAGTGTAGGGTACATATGAATATGTATAGTGTATTGTATAGTGTAGGGTACATATGAATATGTATAGTGTATTGTATAGTGTAGGGTACATATGAATATGTATAGTGTATTGTATAGTGTAGGGTACATATGAATATGGCCTAGATGTCTGTGAGTGTGCGTTATACCACAAAATCATAGAGTGCCTCTGACACTGTATCTTCTGTTGGATGATATGGGCCTAATGGGTCTGGAGGGAGATGTGGGGCTGTTTTATATGCAGTTAATTAACATATGTCTGGCACAAGACACACTGGTGGTTTAATGAAGCCTCATCAGTGTGTGTGTGTGTGTGTGTGTGTGTGTGTGTGTGTGTGTGTGTGTGTGTGTGTGTGTGTGTGTGTGTGTGTGTGTGTGTGTGTGTGTGTGTGCCCGCCTGCATACGGAGTGTGCGCACATGCTTCTTGGGAGAGTGTGTGCACCATACATGGTGTGTGTGTATGCTAGAGGGGGCTCAGCTGCAGTAGTGGTATAGGGGGTGGGGTTCTAGCTGGTTCCAGTTCACACTCCATAGTTTCTCTCCAGTGTTACTGCAGGTGATGAAAAGGCTACATACACACACACACACAGTATTTCTGCGATATTGCTTCACTGAGTCCTACAGCAGATTGAATTAGGCCTGTGCCTCCATTGATCTGAGGGAGTGTAAATCGACTGGGCTGGACTTGCTAACATGTCTCTTATAGTCTAGGGTTTCCGTCACTTACCAAACTGAGCCCTGCTCAGATAATCCCTACCGTTGTGTCGCTGAGCTGTCGTAGTGCTGCTGCAAATATACATTTTCCTAGGGGTGTGTCATAATGTAAGTAACCTAATTTATGTTCCTCGAAATGCCTTTGTCAATCCGACAGCTACTGTCAACAGTAATCATGTGTCTATGAGCCTGAGTTATACTGTTAGCACTGCAACGGTTTGCCCGAGTAGGATGCCCACAGTTCACTCTGCACAATTGGCTCAATTATAAATAACACTGTATGTCTACCTCTGATAAGCCTCCCAGTAAAGCAATAAAAACAATCAAGCAACCTAGAAAAGTGCTACATTAACATATATAGCCTAAGAAGGTTCAAGAATTCGATAACTTGCTAGAAACAGAAAGCATTCATATACTGGCTATCACTGAAACTGACTTAGATAATTCCTTTGATGATACGGTGGTAGCAATATATGGTTATAACATCTACAGAAGAGACAGAAATGCCAATGGTGGAGGTGTAGCTGTTTATATTCAGAGTCATATTCCTGTAAATCTTAGAGAAGATCTCATGTCAAATGCTGTTGAAGCAATATGGCTACCGGTTCACCTGCCTCATCTAAAGCCTATTCTTTTGGGAAGTTGCTATAGACCACCAAGTGCTAACAGTCAGTATCAGATTTTATTTGTCACATACACGTGTTTAGCAGATGTTATTGCGGGTGTAGCGAAATGCTTGTGCTTCTAGCTCTGACAGTGCAGTAATATCTAACAAGTAAAATCTAACAATTTCACAACATATACCCAATACACACAAATCTAGTAAGGAATGGAATTTAAGAATATATACATATATGGACAAGCAATGACAGAGCGGCATGGACTAAGATACAGTAGAATATTATAGAATAGAATACAGTATATACATATGAGATGAGTAGTGCAAGATATGTAAACATTATTAAAGTGACTAGTGTTCCATTTCTTAAAGTGGCCAGTGATTTCAATAGGCAGCAGCATTCTCTAATGTGCTAGTGTGTCACGATCGTTGAGAGACGGGTCAGACCAAGGTGCAGTGTGAAAAGCGTACATGTTTATTTAACTCAATAAACATAAACAAAACAAAAAACAACGTAACGTGAAGTCTTCAGGCTATACACATACAAGCCTAACACGGAACAAGATCCCACAACTAAGGTAGGCAAACAGGCTATTTAAGTATGATCCCCAATCAGAGACAATGAGCGACAGCTGCCTCTGATTGGGAATCACACCCGGCCAAACCTAGAAATACACATCTAGATCCTAAACATAGAAATTCTAACATAGATCCTCACGCCCTGACCAAACCAACTAAAGACAACCGGCCTCTCAAGGCCAGGGTGTGACAGTACCCCCCCCCCCCCCCCCTCCCAAAGGTGCGTACTCCGGCCGCACCAACCTGACTCATTAGGGGAGGGTCCGGGTGGGCTTTCAGCCTCGGAGGCGGATCCGGCTCCGGGCGTGACGACCTCTTCCTCTCTGTCTCCCCGTTGCGCCTCTGGTCTGGTCTGGACCTCGGCGCGATGCTTCCCCCTCCTCCCACGATGCACCAAGCCCTGTCTGGACCCTGGTGTGGGAGACCCCGAACCTGGAGAGGGGCGAGGTGCGAGGTGCAGGCACGGGGCGTACCGGACAGGTGACACGCACCACTGGTTTGGTGCGAGGAGCAGGGACGGGCCGTACTGGACTGGATACACGCACCACTGGTTTGGTGCGGGGAGCAGGTACGGGGCGTGCCGGGCTGGCGACAGGCACCACTGGTTTGGTGCGAGGAGCTGGCACGGGTCGTACCGGACTGGATACGCGCACCACTGGTTTGGTGCGGGGAGCAGGTACGAGGCTTACCGGGCTGGTGAGGCGCACTGGTGACACGGTTGAGAGGGATGAGGCAAAAGGAATGGGAAATATGTCTGGCTGCACAGCTGATCGTCATGGCAGCAGTTAATGGGGATCCCTAATAAAATACAAATACACAGTACACAGCACACACGCTGTCTGTGGGCCAGGAAGAGCAGGCACTGTCTAGTGACTGCAGGTCTAATTGCAGCTGGTGTATGTATTTTCATTTAGATTTTCATTTAGGCCTAGATTTGAGTCATTTAGCAGATGCTCTCATCCAAAGTCACTTACAGTAGTGCATGCATGCATTTTTATATGGTTGACCCCAGAACCCACGACCCTGGCATTGGAAGCACCATGCTCTACCAACTGGGCCACATAGGACTGCATTTACATTTTAGTCATTTAGCAGAAGCTCTTACAATCAATCAGTGTATTCAACTAAAGTAGGCTCAAACAACCACATATCATGCTCATTGCAAGAAAAAGCTTCCTGAAAAATAGCTGGTATCTGCACAATCTGTGCCAGTGAGAGCAGGCTCCACAGTTCTCATTCAAACCCTCCTCTCTAGTCTCCAACTACTCCACTGTACTACAGGGCCTTTGTTTCAGAAGGTGTTTGAGTCAAATATCTGAAGGCTTTATATGGATTAATAATGAATAGGAGTCAATGAATAGAAGCAGCCCTAAACGCTGATGGGGATCTGAGACTAATGGATCATCAGATGTACACACACACAAACACACACACACACACACGTAGGCACGAACACACACACACACACTCCCCAGCTCCCCATTATCGTGGTGCTCCCAGGCAGGGAACAGGGGGAGCAGTTTTTTTTTCTCCCTCTCCTCCATTGTCTGTGTGGGTGTGTGTGAGGGCCTCCTGCTCCACAATCCGCCCGCAGGACAGCATCAGGATGGGGATCAGTAATTAATATTTAACTGAAGAAGACACACAGAGTGCAGGGGAAGATGGAGAGACAGAGAGAGGGAGGGGAGATGGAAAGAGAGAGGGGGGGTGTGTGTGGTTGCGACAGAGAGAGAGGAGCGGAGGGCAAAAGGAGAGGTGTTTAAGGTGAAAGATTTGAACGGAGGGGTTGAGTAATGGAGAGGAAAACTGTAGAAAGAGAAGGTTAGAGGGAAAGTAGAGAGTGGGAGAGGGGTTTCGAGACAAAAAACAGAGATGGAGAGAAAAAAATTAATAGAGATGAAAGACAAGATCTGAGATCAGCACAGGAGGATTAAGGGTTGACAGAGAGCAGAGCACAGAGAGAGCCTTTTAGATTGGCCTAAATTACCTTGTGTTATTGTTAAGAGAGGGTGGGTGGGAGAATCAGTGAGTGCAATGGGAGATAGATGATGGTGGGTTAGGGGGGGTAGGGTGCAGAGAGAGAGAAGAATAGTGACTTTGCAATGCACTCTCCCATCAAACACACACACACACACACACACACACACACACACACACACTATCTACAGTGGTTATATGCATGTGCTTCGTGCATATATAATACGCAGTGCCCATCCCATCCTATACGTAATCTATGTATGTTATGCACGCTAGCTCCCCTCCCCTACCACGCCCCATGCTCTATCTCTCTTGGTGTTCACACAGCCATGGCAGCGGTAGCAGAGTCGTGATGGGACGCGCACACACACTGTATGCTGTCATTGGCAGTGCAGGACGCTCAGGGATAGAGATAGGGAAACACATGCATCCTTATGGGATTATTTGTGCTCACAAAGTGTAATCCGCCTACCGAACGCTGCTTTAGGGAGATTTGTTTAAGAAAGACTCCTTCGCTAATGAATCTCTCCTGTGTCTTCTCTTTGTGTGTCGTTCTCTCTCGCTCTGATAGATTGTTTTATTCACAGACACGATTAGCACACTGATTACCCCCTGTGTGTGTTGGGGTACACTACACACACACGTAGTAGTAGAGGTGACCTCGGAGATAAAGCAGAGAGATTCTCTCAACCCTTTATGTCCTTTCCCGTGAGGTCTCTGCAGTGCAGGGCTATCAAAAGCTCCCAGAATTTAGGATGCTGTCAAGACTCCAGATCCGTTGCCATGGTGAGGCGTCCTCTGTGATGTCACTCAGTTCCCCAGGGGACAAAGCCCCACCTCGCCACTGCTCAAGACGACGTGACGACTCAGATTGGTGTGCATGTGGCAGTGTGTATGTGTTTGTGTGTGTGATGTGTGTGTTGTGTTTTGTTTTGCTTTGTGCACACTCGCGAAATAAGCTTTTTTTTTACAACACCCTGCCTTTCTCTGATTCTCAAAAACACAGCATGAATGATGTCCTCAGACACATTCTATACTTAGCACATCAACCCTTTCACAACATACAAACACAAGAACACATACCTGCAAAGACTTACACATAGACAGAAAATAATGCTCCAATGTTACATTTCGAACAAACAAGTTAAGATGTACTGGGTGTGTAAGTGAAAGAGTCTGAATGTGTTTGTGTATGTGTATTCAAATGTCTGTGAGTGCATTCTTTGCCCCCCTCTTGCCACCCTGCAATTCCTTTCAACTAGGAATAAAGGACAGATTCCTTTGAGAAGGTGCTGAAACTAAAGAGGCACACCTCCCTCTCTCCCCTTCTCTCTCTTTCTCTCGCTTTCCCTCCTTCTCTCTCTTCCCCCTCCCTATCTCTCTCTCTTTCTCCCCCCCTCTCTCTCTCGCTCTCTCTCTCTCTCATTCTCTCTCTTTCTCCCCCCCCCCCCCCCCCCCTCTCTCTCTCTCTCTCTCTCAGTATTGTCTCTCTGTGGTCGTGAAGGAGGGGGTGGGTGGGGTCTGCCTTGCCTGCAATTCGACAGCACTCCACCAGTGCCTGCTAGCATCTCTCCCTCCTCCTCCCTATCCCTCCCTCTCTCCTTTCCACCCTCCCCCACCCACTCCTTTCATCAGAAAGGGATGAGGTAATCCCTGCGAGGGCTCGTGAAGCACAGCCAGAGTGTGAGCGAGAGAGAGAGAGAGAGAGGAGCAGTACGAGAGAGAGAGAGAAGGAGAGAGAGAGAGAGAAGGAGAGAGATGACAGTAGCAACAGAGTGCGAGGAGCTGGAGTCCTGACCAGCAGTGCCAGCAGCAGTAGAAACTGTAGTGTTAGCTAGCGCTAGTAGCATAGCATAGCAGCCACACGGTTTTGAGTGAGATGAGCCGCTGCCGGGGCCGGGGCTGCTAGCGAGGAGAGGAGAGGAGCGCTGCCTGCCTGCTGTGGGACAGTGACAGAGGAGAGGAGAGCTGGTGCTGGGGTCCTCAGGGTGGTGTACAGCCGTGAGCTGAGCCGTGAGGAGAGGAATCATGACCGAACGCTGTAGCCTATGGAGCGCCCTGTCGGCAGCCGCCTGCTGTTTCTACAGAGGCTCCTTCATGCAGGTGCAGGTGAGGGTGTGTGTGTGTTTGTGTAGGTGAGTGTGTGTGTGTGTGTGTGTGTGTGTGTTTTTTTGTAGGTGTGTGTTTGTGTTTGAGAAATTAAAGAGAAAGAGAGAGGTTGTGATTCAAAGGATGTGTTTTTGTTCGAGAGTTTTGGGTTTGAACAGAATCTGTATATTGGCTTGTGAATTTCTGAACATTTCTGATAGTGGTTTTGTCTTTGCGTGTGAGAGTGCATGAGAGTGTGTAATGGTTGTGTTGGAGTGTGTTCATTCCTGTTTTGGCCAGCAGCTAACTGGTGATATCATAGATACGATACGATACAGGCAGGCATATCTAATTGTGCTTGTCTAATTTAGAAGCCTGAGAAACATGAGCATGGCTGATTCCTGACAGATGACCTAAGGATGTATTGTTGGCACATTGTGGTCAGAGATTCTATTGTAACATTAAAGGAGGACAGGAGAGAATAGCAGGGAGATTAATTACATTAGATCACCACTAAAAGTCATTCCTTTGGATCTGATAGTAAGGATACTCACAGTAATGTAGTGTGTTGTTATTGAAAGTCATGCTTTAGTATGTGATAGTATGAAACCTCACTGTAGTATGTTGCTACTCACTGCTCTGTCTTTTTTGTAGTTCTTATCTGTATACTTTCACAACTGTTCCTTGTCTGTTGGAGACTGTAGCAGTGTTCAGGGTTTATTAACAGGATTTATAGCAGAGTAGTGGCATTGAAATATAATATGACCCTGATGTGTGTACGTGTGCACATGCACATGCCCGTATGTGTATTTGTGTGTTACTTTGGTGCAGAAAATGGGAGTATGTTCAGTGAAGGGGCTAATTTTAGTATTTGTAGTTAGGCCACCAGCCTCAGCCACTTGACTCTGATAGATGGTCTGATAAGATCCTCCGTCTGTTGACCTGTGTGTCCTGTTTACATCACCTGATCTCAGACCAGCACCAGGACAGGAAGAAATGCTGAGACACTGTCTGTCTACATTCTCAAAAATAAGAATCCGATTGGGGTTCATTTCAGTTCCCCGGGCCATTGAACAAATAGCAGGATTTCAGTTCAACCATTAGGTTGTTTTCAATTTCCAGCTGATATTGTGCTTTAGACACCCAGCAGAGAGATTACTACTGATCGTATGGTCTATGAGTCTATGGGAGTGCTGCGTGCTGGCAGTGCTACCATTGTGTCTGTAATTAAGACCACTATACTATCCCAGTCGGTCTCTAACTGGGACATTGTGATGTTACAGCCCTGTTTGTTCACAGAGCAGATCAGCGCTTGAACCCCCAAATCCTCCCATCTGCCCCTTTCTCCCCTCTGCATGCAGTTTGCACTTTGATTGTTTTCCCTGATTTTAATCCCCCCTTTCTGTGTCTGCCAGCCAGGCTAACCCCAACCAGCCAGGCAGCGCAGCCCCAGTTTATCTCCCCAGTGACCCAGCTGGGATACTCTCTGTGGCCCTGCCAGCCTCTCTGTCAACCCCAGAGCCCATGGCCTGGCCCCATGGCCACCAACCAGTGGAGGCTGGTGTCACTTTAAATCGGAGGACCGGCTCAAAGGAATGAATGGTATCAAACATGTCCTCTGAATTAAAGTGACACTATAGCCTCCACTGCCTTCAATCGTGACAGGAGCTCTAGGGGCCACCGCAGCCACCAATTATCCCAGGGACCAATACCAACAGCTACCGTGGGGCTCTTTCTACCTCCACATAGTCAATTAACCATGTTCAACCCCACCCGTCTGACATACATAGCAGAAGCTATAACTGATACTGATACATTTGCGTTAGTGACGTTAGCTAGCATTAGCCCCGCGCCGCCTGTAGCCGAATGGCAAGCTTAAGTATTGTAATATGCGACCCTCTGTGTAATCCCCCCTACTCCACTCTTCTTGTGTCTCGTCTCGGCGCTCCCGCTCCTCCTCTCCTCTCCCGAGTCCTTTTCACAGCAAATCCTCTTTGGAGCGCCTGCCTCGCCTTGCCTCGCCCGCCTGTCACTCCCCCCAGGGCAGCGAGGGGCTAAGCGGCTGTTTAACCGCTAAAGTTCAAGAGAAAATCAGCCTGTTACTGAGAGAGAGGAAGTTTAATTACACTAGGATGTTTTCACTAGTAATGAGACACGCTCACTCTGTTTTTTTCTTTCTGTTGCTCTGAGTCCTAACCATTAGTGCCTTTTTCCAAAAAAAACCTAAGCCAGTGCATGGTAGCCTGGGTGCCAGTCTGTTTCTACTCTCTTGTCATGAGAATTCCATAAAGAGAGCAGAAACAGACTGTTACCCAGGCTAACTGTTTGGAGTTGTAGCTGGATGTAGCAAAGAGGGTAGGCAGTGAAGCACAAGGGATCCTACATGACTAGAGACTGAGGGATGGTGAGGAATGGTAGGGGTGCTGGGATCTGAAGAGTGAGCAGAGCAGAGACACTTCCACAGATCCATAGCCCCAGGTCAGGATTACGGTCTGTAGCGGCTCCCACTCACTAGTTCTCACCTTTCTCCCAGTTAGCCAATCTGTCCTTTTTCCAGTTCAAAAACCTCAGTTTCAGATTCTTTGTTTGCTCTTTTCAAGATTTAATGTCGGAACGTAGGATGTGGATTGCGTGTTTAAGTGCCATTAACTAGTACCTGACTGTGCTATAATGAACCAGTGGGAGGGTGGTTGCAGATGGCATTTTGGAGGACATAGCTAACAGCGAGTCATGTGAGAGAGGGAGCGCATGTGTGTGTGTGTGTGTGCAGGTGTGTGCGGGTGTGTGTGCGTGTGTGTGTGCAGGTATGTGCGGGTGTGTGTGCGTGTGTGTGTGTGTGTGTGTGTGTGCGTGTGCGTGTGCGTGTGTGTGTGTGTGTGTGTGTGTGTGTGTGTGGTATAAGAAGGGCTGAGGCACTGACTGGTGAACATTTTAAAATGAAATAAGTGTGTTGGATACAGCTGTAACAGGGAAATATACCGCTGTACCAGGTAGAGTTGTGGAGGTGTGAATGTGTTGACAGACATACTCACCTCTGTCACGCTACTCACGCTGCTGTCACTCACACTGACTGCTCCACTCCAGAGAGACTGTGTGCGTGTGTTGTGTGTGTGTGTGTGTATGTGTGTGTGTGTGTGTGTGTGTGTGTGTCTCCCTCAGATCCAGGTGCTACAGAAAGTGATTGGAGGTTGTTTCCATGTGGCAAGGGGATGTGTGCATGCATGCATTCGTGTGTGTGTGTGTGTGTGTGTATGCCATACAGAGAGATCTAAAGGACCCCTCATGGCGCCTGCATGGTTCCCCTTCAGAAGTCTTTGTGTGTGTGGCTCTTTTAGGGAGCAGCACAGCACTGCAGAGATCACAGGCTTGGTCTGGAACTTACTTCTACCCCCACCTGCTCTATACACCCCCCCCCCAAACCCCGCTCCCCAACACATTGCCTCACAAGCTATTCATCTACCAGTAGGTCTATATCTTTTAAATTCCAAATGATTGAACATTGATAAACACAACTTCATTATTGAGGTGGTGGACCGTTGCTCTTATTGATGTTAGTGGACTTTCTGATGGTGTTAGAGAGAGGGAATCTGGAGAGGGGATTTAGGCAGGAGGAATCAGGGGAGGGGTTCTATTGTGTGTCCACTTGACCTTTGACCCCAGGGGTCAGGGGTCAGAGGTTTAGGGGTCGCCAGCAGGAGGCCAGAGTTCAGCCGGACAGATATGACTGAACCACTCTTACTGAGCCTCTCTGATAAGAGCAGAGGCCTGACGATAAGTGGGCCGAGGGTAGGGAGGGTTATGGTAACCTGGTGGTCACAGCTCTCTATGTGCTGTAGCCTTGTGCTTCTCAACCGTTTTGTACCTCTTTGGAGTACTGCTTGCATTCAAACTAGCACTGTACACGGCTTTAGCAGTAGAAGGTTTTAGCTGTAGAAGTACATCAACTACAGATTTTGGGCCCTGCTAAGGTTAAGGCACTAATAACATAGGTCTTATATTTGTCTGTTGGGTCTCTGATAAGATGGATCTGAGGATTAGTGGGTCAGCCAGGGGAGGTTGAGGTAACATGGTCACAGTACTCCTCAAACTAGCGATGTTATTTATGGCACGACTGGACTCCAGGTCTCCCTTGTGAAATACTTCTGACATCAATGGGACAAGTAAATGTTGAACAGAAGGCACGAGTAACCTAGGTCTCCCATTACTCTGTTGGTTCTCTGGAATATATCTACCTCACTGACATTTATACCTTTATTAACTAAATCTTCTTCCTCTTCCAACCGACCCCCAAAAGGTCTTTGTGAGTTACTGGGTACCAGAGTCCTGGTGGAATTCTTAATGTTTCAGTTTACTTTATGAAAGGACCACAGGCAAATAAAGTGCAACTAGGTGATATGAGAATAGCTCCGAAGCAGCAGACAATGTGTTTGATCATGGTGGAAGAGAAGATGGAGAATTGATGTTCTTCACAGATGGATATGGTGACTGATAACATCAAATAAAAGAAAACTACTAGAACCATTTTCAAAAATCAAATCAGAAAACGTTTCAACAACCGTTTCCGTAAAGAATTGAATTTCGTTTAGAAAAAGATGAGACTAAAGATTAAAATGTTGATGATACCCAAACGATGAAAGAATCTAATCTAGCATAAAGATACGTTAGGGATTAACGAATAACTTTTAATTAGACATTCTAAAAATGAAACAATTAAATTGAAAAGCTTTGAATGCAATTCAATTTAGATTAGACTAAGAATTAGACTATCCTTGATTAGATCGTGTTCAGAGGGAACACACACAGAGAGAGAAAATTACCCTGATTAGATTGTTTTCAGCGTTCAGAGAGGCAGCAGTATGCTCTGCTGAAGTGTTGAGCTGACTCTGAACATTTAGGACAAATTTAGTGTGACTAAACAGCAGACAGAGCAGAGCTGATACTGCTGGGACACACACAAAATCCCCCATGCGTCTTTATGAGCTGTGCCATAGGCAACACCGTCAGGGGGGGAGGGGGGGGGGGTAACTCCCCTCATGCTCCTGAAAAGATGAAGAGAATGCCACATAGCAGTCTCAACCGAGCGATGGAGGGATGACTATCCCTCTCTTTAGATGTAGTATGTATACATCTCCTCTGAGCTTAGACAACAGCAACTACAGAAAACAATTACATAATTCTCTGGATGGAAAAATTGACAGAGGAAGGTGAGGGAGGGGGGTGAGAGAGGGAAGAGAGAAGGCGGGTAAGGGTGACACCACAGCGGGGCATCACAGGCTAATTTCCCATGAGTGTCTCTCGGAATAACACGTCGATTATGTGCAGGCAGGGCTAGTGTTTCCCCCCGGGAGTGTACACACACACACACACATATTTTAGGCTGCTTTCGGTGTGCTATGAGAGTCCGAACATGCAAGGGTATTGCTGATCTTAAGGAATGTGTGTGTGTGTGTTTGTGTTGTGTTTTGGAAGGCCCTCCCCTCCTCCCTCCTCTCCCATAGCGCGAGTTCAAGCCAGAAAGAAGGGCTCCATCTGCACATCACCATGGTGACAGCCTCGTACACACACAAGGACAACACCCACCTGCCCTATCCCTCTATCCCTACCCCCATCAATGATTACTCTGTCTGTGAGGAAGAGAGAGAGAGAGAGAGTGTGAGGGTGTGTGTGTTTAGTATTGATACAGTACTCATGCTCCTCTCTCAGTCTGTCAATCTAATGGCCCTCTGTGTCTGAGATAACTGAAGGGTTACTGGCTGTCCGTCAAAGCTTTGCCCCGCCCTCAGACACTGTGCCAGAGCCCCAGCTGTACCGTAATGTGTGTGTGTGTGTGTGTCTGTGTGTGAGATGTCAGGCAGCGGGTACCCAGAGCTCTACTCACTCTCTCTGCTCTGTATGAATGAAAGTGATACCTCAGCGCTCCCATACTGTCTACCCTGCCCTCCCTGCCAGCCAATAGCACTCAGCGCTACCTTGCCCCCTGGAAACAATGACATCATCTCTAGCCAATAGCATCGCAGCTCTGGGGCCTGCTGCTCGCTGCAGCTCCAACGATGATCAGTTGGGACGAAGGGATGGAGATTGGGAGGGAGAGACAAGGGGAGAGGGAGGGAGGGAGAAAAGAGAGAGAGAGGGAATAGGAAGGGGGAGAGGAGAGGAGATTGAATATTTTACTGACAGTGCAAACGGAAGATAGCAGGGCTGAGATTTGAAACAGGCTATTTCTGTGTATACTCTTAAAAACCAAATAAGATTTATTATTATTATTTATTTATTTTTAGTCATTTAGCAGACGCTCTTATCCAGAGCGACTTACAGGAGCAATTAGGGTTAAGTGCCTTGCTCAAGGGCACATCGACAGATTTTTCACCTAGTCGGCTCGGGGATTAGAACCAGCGACCTTTCGGTTACTGGCACTATGCTTTTAACCACTAAGCTACCTGCCGCCCTAGATTTGTGAGAGCGATGCCATAGGGGAACCATTTTAGGGATTCTGAAGCACCTTTAATGAGATGGTTCTTTGAAGAACCATACAAAAATCCAAAACCAGAAAAGTTTTGGCCCTCCAGGACCAGAATTCAATAGCCCTGCTGTAGGGTTTAAAGCCTTATTTCCATATTTCCCAGGGTGACTTTCGAGTGAATTTACTAGTACCACCCATGACTGTGTTTGCTAGTGACAGAGACATGGTTGTTGCAATCATTCATGTTAAGTCCTGTGACCTTCACCAAGTGAGATAATAAGTGAATATGTTGTCTTTTAAATAAAATTATTCAAGACACTACAATACATATTTCATAAGGCCTTCTTTTGAAGGCTTAGTTTTACCATAATACAGTGGCCTGAAACTCTTGGTTTACAGGCCACATCAGGCCTGCAAGTCACATTATGCTGGCTTGCAAAGTGATGTGTAATTCCTATTGGAATCCAGCCAGGGTGGGGATATCCAACATTTTGAATTTGTATTCACCCTGCATTCAGAATGACTGCAGGGTTGGGAAGACTAAGATATGAGACTACCTTAAACATCTAAACTGGAACAACCATTTCAGTAACTGGTGCAATAAGTCCAAGTAACAGATTGGCATAGTTTAGAAAAATGTATATTATTCATATTTGAATAGCATGAGATTAATTAATCAATCAGTGTATTGAAACAAACAATTCTTAAAATCAACTTGCAATAGAGCATACTGGGAAATATGATAATGATGGGCGTGATTTTGCTTCAACTCTGGTTATTAATGCCAACACTGGGGTTCTTTTACACCTCTGTGTTAATTGAACTCTTGAATCAACGCTAGAAATGTTACACTTAAAAATCAACACTAGTTAACAATGGTCAATTTGCTGTGTGCAATGAAAGGGACACTGCAGGCTTCCATACATTTATAGAACCTTTTAGAATTCTGAGGAACAGTAGATGCCATGTCAAGAACCCCACACTCAATGTTCTTTATCGGGCAAGACGGGGTACTATCACGGTCAGACAGGGCTGTGTGTGTGTGTGCGCGTGTGTACCCAGCCCCACTCGGCCTATCAGAGGGCCTGGCTAATTCACACCACTGATTTATATGCATCACCAGTCCACCTATCAGATCAAACGCTGCTTCATTACCATATCATTATCAGCAGAGGAGTAGTGGACATGGGGAGGAGAGGGAGGAGAGACCGTGTGTACGTGAGGACTTGAACCCTGCATGGTCTCCCCTTTCTCTCTAATCTATTTATTTTATATGTATCAAATAGGTATGACGTCTCTCTCTCCTCTCCCTCACCCAACTTTCCTCCCTCTCAGGTCCTCCCCCTACCCCGCTCTCCCTCCCTCTCCTACCCGTCTCTCCTGTGAGGCTGGTCTGTGTGTTTGTGTGCAGTGTCAAGCCTTTCAATAGGTCACCCTGTGTTTGTGTACTGACAGACTGAGGACTCCGGACAGACCATGGCTAGTCAGCGGCATTGATGTTTTTCCTCTTTTCGCCCTCACAAAGCAAAACGTCCCACTGCAGGGTGTGTCCAGGTATCGATTAGACTGGTGTGTGCGTGTGTGACTGTGCGTTGTGTTGTGCATATGCTTGCCTGTCTCTTTCTGTGTGCTCATCAGCCTGTATACACACACAGGATATCTATTCCAACGTTAGCCTTTTATATGCACTGGAGGGCGGTTACACCGTCGACCCACAAAGGTCCTTGACCACACCAAAAGCACAAAAGCACAACTGAAAATAAAAGCGGAAATGGTGTGACTATCAGCTATTAAACCGATATTGTGCCAGTAACCGAAAGGTCGCTGGTTCTAATCCTCGAGCCGACTAGGTGAAAAATCTGTCGATGTGCCCTTGAGCAAGGCACTTAACCCTAATTGCTCCTGTAAGTCGCTCTGGATAAGAGCGTCTGCTAAAATGACTAAAATTATATCAAAATCAACCCTTACAGCCAAACCTACAAATTATGCTTAGGCTGTCATGGGCTCCCTATATTAAGTCATATTGCTTTGTATCTGCTATTGTCTTTGTTGTGATACATCAAGACTAATGGACGAGCAACAATAGATGTGCTGCTGTTCTCTGCTGCTGCTGTTGTGGTTTGATGTGATGTGATGGATGATGATTGATGTGACAGGCCCATCCCTCCTTTCTCTCTTCTTCTCCCTCCTCTCCCTCTTTTCCCTCCTCTCCCTCCTCCTCTCGCTCTTGTCCATCCTTTCCCTCAGGCCTGAAGCCAGTGGCTGGGATAGGGATTGGGAGTGGTCAGTCATTTAGAGGAGGGAGGAGATGCTGTTACGATGCTCACATCAATTCCCTCTGAGAGATTGGATGAGGGTGGGGGCAGGACGTATTACTGACCTCTGTCTACTGCATCACCATCAGAGAAGAGCCATCCATTCAGTGTCTGAATCAGAAACAATCCTTCAATCTGTGTTTCTGAATCTATTTATCCTTCATTTCACCAGGGAGTCTCTAGAGATTAAAAAAACTGTGTCTCCCTGAATTGAATGATACAGCAAGTTAGACCAGGGTTTCTTAAACTATGGGTCGGGACCCAAAGTGGGCCCTGGGCATGAGAGAGGTGGGTTGCGAGTTATGAGAATACATCTATAATGCACACTATTTCTTCTTAATTTGGGTCGTTAAAGGACGATTCGGGTCATAGCAGGATAGTCAATTTCTCATTTGGGTCTCGAGCTGAAAAAGTATAAGAACCCCTGATAGGCAGATTTGTCTCTAGCCAGCCCCTTTGCTTCACCATGAAACAGTTCAGTTTGGATTCCAGGCTAGCCAACTCCTTTGTCGTTGTCATAAACGTTATGTAAGACAGTGACAAAGGAGTCACTGGCTGTAACATCAAAGGGAGTCAGTTCAGTCAATGTCTGGTCTCATCTGCTCTGTCTTTGTCTGTCAGGTGCCTCATGTGTTCCTGACTCCTCATCAGGGACATAAGTCTCTGTTTTTGGGGGAGATTAAATATCCCATCTTTTATTGGCTTTCTGTGTCTTCATAATTCCAGCCCGCTGTGTCTTTTTAGGCAGCAACAATTAATTCAGGCCTGGCGTTTATTGATTAATCAATGGAAGGGATGCAGCGTCTCTGTATTTCTCCACTGCACCGCACACACACACACACACACACACACACACAGACACACACTTTCTGCTCCGCTCTACTCTTTCCTCCTGCTGCTTCCTCCTCTCCTGCCTTGGGGTGGTGGGGAGAGAGAGGAGCATCGTGGGACTTGTGGTTTATCTGACTGTGTAAAGGCCTCCATTTATAAAGAACAACAAAAATATTCCTTGGCCTCGGCTTAACACATTACCGCTTGTCACCGTGGTAATGGATAGCCTCTGGCCCCGGCCTTTGGCTCCCAGCCGACACACCACACACACACAACATCCCACACACCGACACACCGACACCGACACGGATGGGCTAGTGGAGCAGTAGCAGGTTAGTATTGATGAGGCCCCAAGACCCAGAATCCATAATGGCCCTGACCCCTGACCTTTGAGAGCCTTTAAACTGGCCATTAATGGGCCGTTCTTTCAGTGTGTGTGTGTGTTTTTTGTGTGTGTGTGTGTGTGTGTGAGGGGAGGGGAGGGGGAGGGGCTAAAGCACTGTCTATTCCTGACTGCTCCTAAATGCCAACGCACATCTATATCACATTTATTAGCCAGTATTTATCTCACACATTTATTTTGATATTCATCTCAGACAGATGGACAGGTTATGGTATCACCCAACAGAGTGTTATATCATTTCTGTGGTCGATATGTCTATACAAAATGAATCCATACCAATTTGTGAATCGAGAATCTCTCTTAAATATAATATATCCCAGTCAGAGGAGGTTTGTGGGTTTTTTGGGAACCTCATATGACCTGAACATTGAAATTCAGCCTACAGCCATCCAGGGTTTAATCCAGCCAATTTCCTCTTTCTCTGTGTAGATTATCCACCCGTATCCCTGTAAACCTGTTCTCTCTCTCCTCCTCTTCCTCCTCCTCTCCTCCCCCTCTCCTCTCCTTTCCTCCTCCCTTTCTCTCCCCGGAGCCCAGTCATCAGGTTGTTGCTCCTGTTCTTGTCAGTGTAATGGGCCGACCAGTCTCACTGCTACACCAAACACACAAACTGACACACACTGACACGCACAGACAGACGCGCACACACACACACACTCACTCACACACACACTCTGATACAGGCTGCTAGACAGAGCACACACACTGACAGGCAGGGAGCAGGAGGGAAAGATAGATGGAGGAGGGAGGTGAGATAGAGAGACAGGTGTAGAAAGAGAGGAGGAGGAAGGAAAGTAGAGGAGGAGGAGGAGGAGAAGAAGGCAGAGAAATAGAGAGAGCAGGAGAGAGAGAGAAAGAAACAGTCATTCTGAGGAGCAGGTAAGTGAGACAAGTGCCCTTTCATTCGCCCTCCCTCCATCCCTCCCTCCATCCCTCCCTCCATCCTAGCCATTCCTGGCAGAATACTCACTGCCTGTCTGTACTGAGGAGGTGGACTGGAGGCTATTGCTGGGGCTGGAGGCTGGGCAGTGACAAAGCAATGTTTTGGGTAGAGTAGATGGGGCAGTGTTACAGAGAAGTTGGGTAGTTGGGAGATGTTGTTGGAAAATGGAGGCCCAGAGAAGTCTTATTAGGTAGTGTTGTAGTGCCGTGGAGAGAGATGTACCTCGGACAGTAGTGTTATGAGTCGAGGTTGACTGAAGTCATGTATGTAGTCTACTGTTATTGGTTAGTGGAGACCCAGACCATGGGGTAGCAGAGTAGAGGAAAGCGTTGGCCACATCCAGCTATGTTTCCCCCTCAGTTCACCCCACTGCACATTGCAGGATCGTCCCCAGCCCGGCAAGGCCCAGCCTGCCGCGACAGAGCACATTGACCCGTTCAGTCTCCTCTCCACAAGCTTCAAGGAGGAGGGAGGGAGGGAGGGAGGGGGGAGCCACCATGGAGAGGGAGGGGTTACCATGGCAGTATCCCCCAGGTGTGGCCCTGCTTAGTGGGCTAGGGAAGGAAGGAAGGAAGGAAGGAAGGAAGGAAGGAAGGAAGGAAGGAAGGAAGGAAGGAAGGAAGGAAGGAAGGAAGGAAGGAAGGAAGGAAGGAAGGAAGGAAGGAAGGAAGGAAGGAAGGAAGGAAGGAGCCAGTGGGTTGGTGGTAGGTGCTGGTTGATGATGGTAGATGGTGTGTTCGTGCTGGGTCTGCTGAGACGGATAGGGAGGAGGGAGGAAAGGGCTTGGTTGATGATGGTAGATGTGTTGCGTGAGACCTCTAGCCTTGCATTTTGTCAAACCTCTCAGCTGTCATCTCCTAATTGGGTAGTCATGCCCTGATTGGAGCCTCCAACCCCCAGCCCCCAGCCCCCAGCCACCAGCCCCCAGTCCCAAAACCCCAAGCCCCCTCCCTGGCCTTTCCCCAGCCCCTGACCCCACTGTGGCCTTGCCTCAGCCTGAGCCCCCTCCCTGGCCTTGCCCCAGTCTAATCCAGCAGCCCCCAATCCTCCAATCCTGGCCTTTCCCCAGCCAGCAGCCCCCCCAGGGCCAGTGAAAGGATGGAAGGGGGGTCAGTGGAGGGAACCCCACTTTGGGGTCTGTGGGGTGGGCAAAGGCTGCAGGATAGAGGCTGATTCACCCTGACAGGACTGGCTCTGTGATGAGTTTATCTAAATGCAAAAAAAGGACCTGTACCCTTTGGAAGGGTCACAAGGCTGTCTAGCACAGACACACACACACACGGACACACACTACACACACACACGGACACACACTACACACACACACGGACACACGCTACACACACACACGGACACACGCTACACACACACATGGACACACTACACACACTACACACACACACGGACACACTACACACACACACATGGACACACACTACACACACACACACGGACACACTACACACACACATGGACACACACTACACACACACGTACACGTAAGGACACAAACACACGTAGGCGTACAGACACATTGACGGACACAGACGGACATATACATGCACACACACACACACACATACCCACACACACACACAGGCACAATCAGTGAGTTAAAGATGACCTATTTTCTATACCAAGCTGTTTCCAGATGCAGGACAGAAGTGGCTTGGGAGCATGTTGTGACCATTAAGCTGCATTCGTTGGGGGATGGGGGTTGTGTGTTTGTGTGTGTGTGTGTGTGTGTGTGTGTGCTTACTTCTCCCTTGAACATTTAACATTAAAAACAGAGGTTGAGAGTCAGGGGGAAGAGAATCAGCTCAGAGACATACTTAACAGTCAGAAATCTTTAGAGCTGAGTGCATCTCTGTATCTCTCTCACTTTGTGTGTGTGTGTGTGTGTGTGTGTGTGTGTGTGTGTGTGTGTGTGTGTGTGTGTGTGTGTGTGTGTGTGTGTGTGTGTGTGTGTGTGTGTGTGTGTGTGTGTTTCAGCCGCACCTTCTCATTCTCACCCACTCAGCTTATATAGTATTTTCCTCATCATCATAATCAGACCCATCATATACAGCATTTTAACAACTCTCATTAAGGAACCAGAGAGTAGGAGGAAGAAAGCTTTGAAGAGATAGATAGAAGGGGAGAGAGAAAGAGAGAGTTGGAGGGGAGAGAGAGAGAGAGAGAGAGAGAGAGAGAGAGAGAGAGAGAGAGAGAGAGAGAGAGAGAGAGAGAGAGAGAGAGAGAGAGAGAGAGAGAGAGAGAGAGAGAGAGAGAGAGAGAGAGAGAGAGAGAGAGAGAGAGAAAGAAAGAGATGGTGCAATGAAGAGAGAGAGAGGGTGAAGAGATAGATGTTCCACAGCTTAAGGCCCCAGTGTGAGTCATATCCTGTGGCCAAGCTGTCAGTCAGTGTGGGGATAGGGGCACTGAGACCATGCTGAGTGACAAGCTCTGGAGGGGATTGTGTGTGTGTGTGCACTGAGAAGCCCTAAGGGGGGTAGACAGGGCATGACAGAGGAATGGAACGAGGATTTTTCTGCCACTCTGTCGCCTATAGCCTACAGATATACCCGCCTACAGAGGGGATGTAGCCTATAGCCTACAGATATACCCACCTACAGAGGGGATGTAGCCTATTGCCTACAGATATACCCGCCTACAGAGGGGATGTAGCCTATAGCCTACAGATATACCCGCCTACAGAGGGGATGTAGCCTATAGCCTACAGATACAGTGGGGGAAAAAATTATTTAGTCAGCCACCAATTGTGCAAGTTCTCCCACTTAAAAAATTTCTCAATACTTTGTTATATACCCTTTGTTGGCAATGACACAGGTCAAATGTTTTCTGTAAGTCTTCACAAGGTTTTCACACACTGTTGCTGGTATTTTGGCCCATTCCTCCATGCAGATCTCCTCTAGAGCAGTGATGTTTTGGGGCTGTCGCAGGGCAAAACAGACTTTCAACTCCCTCCAAAGATTTTCTATGGGGTTGAGATCTGGAGACTGGCTAGGCCACTCCAGGACCTTGAAATGCTTCTTACGAAGCCACTCCTTCGTTGCCCGGGTGGTGTGTTTGGGATCATTGTCATGCTGAAAGACCCAGCCACGTTTCATCTTCAATGCCCTTGCTGATGGAAGGAGGATTTCACTCAAAATCTCACGATACATGGCCCCATTCATTCTTTCCTTTACACGGATCAGTCGTCCTGGTCCCTTTGCAGAAAAACAGCCCCAAAGCATGATGTTTCCACCCCCATGCTTCACAGTAGGTATGGTGTTCTTTGGATGCAACTCAGCATTCTTTGTCCTCCAAACACGACGAGTTGAGTTTTTACCAAAAAAGTTCTATTTTGGTTTCATCTGACCATATGACATTCTCCCAATCCTCTTCTGGATCATCCAAATGCACTCTAGCAAACTTCAGACGGGCCTGGACATGTACTGGCTTAAGCAGGGGGACACGTCTCGCACTGCAGTATTTGAGTCCCTGGCGGCGTAGTGTGTTACTGATGGTAGGCTTTTTTACTTTGGTGCCAGCTCTCTGCAGGTCATTCACTAGGTCCCCCCGTGTGGTTCTGGGATTTTTGCTCACCGTTCTTGTGATCATTTTGACCCCACGGGGTGAGATCTTGTGTAGAGCCCCAGATCGAGGGAGATTATCAGTGGTCTTGTATGTCTTCCATTTCCTAATAATTGCTCCCACAGTTGATTTCTTCAAACCAAGCTGCTTACCTATTGCAGATTCAGTCTTCCCAGCCTGGTGTAGGTCTACAATTTTGTTTCTGGTGTCCTTTGACAGCTCTTTGGTCTTGGCCATAGTGGAGTTTGGAGTGTGACTGTTTGAGGTTGTGGACAGGTGTCTTTTATACTGATAACAAGTTCAAACAGGTGCCATTAATACAGGTAAGTGGAGGACAGAGGAGCCTCTTAAAGAAGAAGTTACAGGTCTGTGAGAGCCAGAAATCTTGCTTGTTTGTAGGTGACCAAATACTTATTTTCCACCATAATTTGCAAATAAATTCATTAAAAATCCTACAATGTGATTTTCTGGAAAAAAAATTCTCAATTTGTCTGTCAGAGTTGACGTGTACCTATGATGAAAATTACAGGCCTCTCTCATCTTTTTAAGTGGGAGAACTTGCACAATTGGTGGCTGACTAAATACTTTTTTTCCCCACTGTATACCCGCCTACAGAGGGGATGTAGCCTATAGCCTGCAGAGATGAGCCCTACAGAGGGGGCACGGCAGGACAAGACACCAGGAGGAGTAGGGGTCGACTGAGGAGTGACTGGAGTATGGAATTCATACAATGTAATTCTATTTATATCTGGTGGGAGAGGGTGAGGGATACGCTACTCCTCAGCGATTCCTTAGCTAAGCGTCTTCATCATTTAGTTACTGTATGTGAATGACATACATAAGAAAATAATCGTACATCAGATGAGCTTGGTGGTTATCCTAAAGCTATGGGATTTACTTTGGGTTACAGTCTGCGCCAGTCTAACGTAAGCCTTGTATGTCCTCTTTTAACATTCCTTACACTGCAACATGGCTTCTCATAGTACCGCGAGCCTGTGGTGCTGTGCAATGGGATTGATAGTGTTAGGACCAAGAGACATGGATTAGGGGGACTAGGAGGAGAGATAGAGGAGATCAGGTGAGATAGGAGCATGTGAAATAATGGGATAAGGGTGAGATGGTGGGAGACAGGATAGATAGGGGGGATGGGAGGGGTTTTAGCAGTAATCCAGGCCCCTAACCCTCTTAGAGGGGGGCAGATGGAAAGAGGGAGAGTGGGATAAAGGGAGAGAGGGAGAGGGGGTACAGAGAGGGACCTCTGCTCTGGCCCAGCGGAGGGGAGGAGGTGGGGTCCCCCAATCTCAGGCTGCTACCATAGCAACTGGGCCGGGGGAAGCTGAAAGAGAAAGGCTCTACATTCGATCATGGGCTTAGATCTAAGAGCACTTCTTGTCTGTTTCAGTGCATTCCTAATTCTTTTCTTTGCATTGTACCATTTGGGCCAGAGAGGGGGTTGGATTTGGGTTTGTTTGGTTTTTTGGTAGTAGATTGTGCATGGTAGATTGTGCATGGTAGATTGTATGTATCTTGGATCCAGTCTAAATCTCTGTGGGTTTGACTGATGGTAATGTCACCTCTGATTTGGTGATCTGCTGGAGGGGGTGGGGATGTCATTAGTTGGAGCGATTTGATTGGTCAGCAGTGAGGAAGTGGGAGGGTAGAAGGTGTCTCCTGAGTGGCGCAGTGGTCTAAGGCGCCGCATTGCAGTTTTAACTGTGCCACTAGAGATCCTGGTTCGAATCCAGGCTCTGTCGCAGCCGGCCGCGACCGGGAGACTCATGGGCGGCGCACAATTGGCCCAGCGTCGTCCAGGGTAGGGGAGGGGATGGCCGGCAGGGATGTAGCTCAGTTGATAGAGCATGGCGTTTGCAACGCCAGGGTTGTGGGTTCGATTCCCACGGGGGGCCAGTATAAAAAAAATATATATATATATGTATTCACTAACTGTAAGTCGCTCTGGATAAGAGCGTCTGCTAAATGACTAAAATGTAAAAATGTAAAAATGTGTCTGGGTAAATTAGGTGATGGATCATCTAGTGTTATTATTCATGACATCAGGGAGTGCAGGCACACAGTCCAACCCCAGACAACCCCGCACCTGCACCCCCATCCATCCCCAGCTAACCCCCATATCTCCCACCTGCACCCCCATCTCCATCCGTCCCTGGCCCTGCATCGCACCCCCATCTCCAGCCCAACCCCCATATTGCCTAATCAGCTGGAAAAACGAAAACCACAACCACCTGCCCGTCTGTCCCTGTCCTAACCATCCCATCTCTTCAATAAACCTGACACCTCTGTGCCTCCAGTCCATAGACAAAATGAGCACTTAAAAGAATGATGAAGTTGGTATGCATTTTAGTCTGTTGTTCTCTAGCTCCAATGTGATGTATTAGTAGTGGTATGTACAGTAAGATAGGTTAGTGTATTACTTTATGGTTAGAGTGTTACAGTAAGCCAGCCAAAACTAATGGCTTTCTGGCTCAATATTGAGATAAATGAGCTGCTGTATTTAATATCTAATATACAAGAGGAGGACGGTGTGTGTATATGTGTGTGTCAGACTCCCAGCTGCGTGCTTTTGGAGCCAGGAATGCTGCACTCACTGTACATCGCCCTGCACCTGGCCTATTCACACACAATGAGACGTTTCCATAGCAACCAAGGCTGCAGTACAGGGGGGTAGATGAATGGCAACTCTCTCTCTCTCTCTCTCTCTCTCTCTCTCTCTCTCTCTCTCTCTCTCTCTCTCTCTCTCTCTCTCTCTCTCTCTCTCTCTCTCTCTCTCTCTCTCTCTCTCTCTCTCTCTCTCTCTCTCTCTCTCTCTCTCTCTCTCTCTCTCTCTCTCTCTCTCTCTCTCTCTCTCTCTCCCTCCCTCCCTCCCTCTATCTCTCTCTATCCTTCTCTACCTCTCTCCTTCTCTCCCTCTCTCTGTCTGTGATGTTGCAATAACAAACAGTCTTGGGTTTGTGCTCTTCAGGAGATTTAGGGGTGTGAGGCTGTTACTCCAACCCACCAGGGATGCACTGTAACTGGGCCACAGAACCTGGGGCTCAGCCAGAGGATGGATGGGTGTACCACGGCTCTTTGGGAGTTGGAAGAGAAAAAGTTTAAAACACTGTTTCTCTCTCACAAATCCTGGTCCCTCTGACTCTTTCTCTCTTTCTGCCCGTCTTTCTCTCTGTCACTCTCTGTCTGTCTGTCTCTCTTTCTGGTCTCAGTCATATCATAGAGAGCCCTGCAATTCCAATCTACCCTCCACCTACTCACACACACAGACACATAGACACACACACACACACACACACATATACACTGTGTGTCTACTGTAAAACCCAATTACAGGATGGTCCGTCAGCTCAGCAGCAGCAGGGCTAGTCTCTCCTGGGTCACCACGGAGACGAGGAAAAGCAATAACTCCACACTTGACCCTGCTGCTCTTTTATTGCCCAGAATCCCTTTCACACAGACACACACTTCACGCCAACTTCACTTCACAAACGTGCCGTCAAATCTAATCTGAGTGGAAACTGCTGCGGTTTTCATGCCCTCTTCCATCCCTCCATCCTTCCCTAGAGGAGGAGAGGCGGAAGAGAGGAGCAGGAGGAGGAGGTGAAGTAGAAAGTGGGGGTTTAATCAACTTATCTCAGAGAAGAGGAGAGAAAGGGGGGAGAGACCAGAAGCATACAGTGACCCGGGGCGATATGGTATTGATTGTCTTCCTTCTGGAACCCCCTCATCTCTTTCTCTCACTCATACAGACAGATAGACAGCTTCACTGATGGATGGCTGGACACACACACACACACACGAAGAGATACAGTACTTTTAGTGATAGTCTCGCTCTAGTTTGTATAGTACAGATGTAGGATCTTCATTTGAGCCAGTTTTCTACAGCAGGTAAATAATCCTGCAGCAACAGGAAATGTGCATTTTTATGTGGATTATAATTAATGGACATTTTTGTAGGGGTTGATAAATTTTTTGTTAGGGCAAATAAAGTCTGAAATTTCAAAGTGGAAATTACAAACGTTAGAAGCATTTGAAAAACTCAAATACACTACTATTTCCTGCTTTTCAGGAATATTCTCAGTAACAAAAGAGTGATCAAATTAAGATCCTACATCTGTAGAAGTGTACTTCGATAATGTTTACTCCCAGTGGGTGTTAGATAACGTAATATCTTTCCATCTAGCATCTCATCCCTGTGACCATAGAGACAGTGTTGTTATTGTTTGTTTTGGTGGTTGTGCCTCTACTGGCAGTGTAGAGATGCTGTCAGTGTGTTTACTCCTCTCTCTGTCTCTCTCTATCTCTCCCCTCTCTCTCTCTCTCTCTCTCTCTCTCTCTCTCTCTCTTTCCCCTCTCTCTCATCTCTCTCTCCTTCTCTCTTTCAGTTCCTCTCTCTCTCTGTCCCTCTCTCGCTCTGTCCTCCCTGGCCACACATTTCCTCATAGATCTGGACTCAAACGTAAATGTCCTTGTCGTCATTGTGGTTTTAACAGAACTTTAGAACAGTACTGTTGAAATGTGTATTACTGTAAAGTCTTGCATTCTGATTGTGTAACTGGTTGTTGGTGGGACTGTGGTGCATTATGCTGTGCTGTGTTCCTGTGCGTAGGAGTGGAGGAAGTTAGGTCATAGATTACTATATAACAGAAATGTATAGACTGCCAAAATACTGTAAGCCTACACACACACACACACACACACACACACACGTAAGAAAGGGTTTTAGTTAGAAAGGACTTCTTTTAAATCAGGTTAATGAGTGTTGGATTCCATGTACTGCATTGTACTGTGTTTGTGTGTGTGTGCGCGCATACTTTCATACGTTCCTGCGCATGTGTGTGTGTGTGTGTTGCGTGCATGTGTGTGTGTATGTGTGTGTAATGAATAGTACCAGTTTAACTGGCATCACTGCTGTCCTGCTAGCCTGAGGTATGAGCGTCTGTCTCACAGGTGTGTGTTTCCTGTTCCCTCTAGTTCTCCAAGGAGAAGTACCTGCTGGAGTCTCCACCAGAGAAACTACGCAAGGAACTGGAGGAGGAGCTGAAACTCTGCAGCAGCGATATCAGGAGCCATGGCTGGTACCATGGACACATCCCTCGAGAGGTACACACACATACAGACTACACACACATTTGCACACTTAAAGCAAGTGTGCACACACACATAAAGAAAGAGTGGTTATCTACATGCATACTGTTGTCTTCTTAGTTAGTGACGTTTAATGCACAATAAAAGTCTCATACTTTCGTTTTTTTGCCGCCTTATAACTTCCACTGTAGTATTTATTGACTTGTCAAATGTTCCACACACACACACACACACACCGGTGTGGCCCCACAGTCCTCCTGACACCCATCCACACTCCTCCCTCTCTCTCTCTCTCTCTCTCTCTCTGTAGTGTGAGTTGAACCATCTGGGAGGCTCCCTCCCTCCCTCTGTGATGCTTCAGTACATTAACATAATGCTACATTCACACTGGAGTAAACAGACAGAACAGGGGGAACCCGTGGCTCACCCTCACTGCTAAAACAATACACTGTCTCCATGGTGATGGGCTCTCACGCAGCCAGCTGCAAGCAGCAGCAGCCCTGTCTGTGTCTGTCTGTCCCTGCTGCTGCTGCTGCTGCTGGTGATTGTGGTGGTCTGGCCTGTAGTAACAGCTCCCCCTGCTGGCCATATGAAGAAAGGCTTTTCTATGGAATTACACCTTTAGACATGGTGTATTCCTCACTATGTCCCCTATTATATCATGCCTCTTCATAACAGTTCTCACAGGAAATATTAGTTGTGTAAGCTATATTTCCACACTAGATGTGTGCTAAACATTGACTTAGAGCCACTTTGTGTACAGTTCTTTTCAGACATACAGTATAAAGGGTACCTCATAACAATCTAACAATGTTATAATAACTTTTAATCATGTTATGAAATAACCCTCCTAATTCCGTTCTGTCAACCTCCAGCTATCAGAGACTGTAGTCCTGCAGAACGGTGATTTCCTGATCCGTGATTCGCTGATTAACATGGGCGACTACGTCCTAACGACTCGCTGGAACCACGAGGTTCTGCATTTTAAGATCACCAAGGTCCTGGTCAAGTCCAGCACTGAGTCTAAGGTATGTATTGTAACTTGCAGACCTGGGTTCGAATACTATTTCAGGTATTTCAATTACTTTTCAATACATTTCAAAATAAGTATTTAAATAATATTTATTTGAAAAAACAAGTAGTTGAACATTTAAATGTATTTGAAAATACTATTTGGAAAGTATTGCCATGTATTTACAATTACTTCAAATACATATCATTGGAAGTATTTGAAAGAGTATTTTCTAATAAATCTTTGAAAATAATTGTGAATGTACGTAGTAATTTTATTTGAAATAACAAACAACTTAACATAAATAGGTCTTGTTTCACTGTTTAATCACAATATGCAGCCCATTTTTATTTTATCTTTATTTAACTAGGCAAGTCAATTAAGAACAAATTCTTATTTACAATGATGGCCTACACCGGCCAAACCCGGACGACGCTGGGCCAATTGTGCGCCGCCCTATGGGACTCCCAATCGCGGCTGGTTGTGATACAGCCTGGAATCGATCCAGGGGGTCTGTAGTGACGCCTCAAGCACTGAGATGCAGTGCCTTAGACCGCTGCGCCACTCGGGAGCCCATACTTTACATTGGTGTCGCATGAAAGAGGGCAAGATGCAATGTTACATTTAAAAAACATCTGAGTTTCAAAAAGCTCGTCAGACATTGAGTAGCAATCTGGTCTGAAGATACGCCCTCCAATGCTGAAAAGCCGCGCCACAGCTGCAGAGGATGCTGGGACATGTAGGTACAGCAGTAAACTCCACTCAGTGTTTGGTATGTTTGACTGTGTGTCTTCCAGAATTTCAGAGGATAAAGCTTGGTGGAAGATATGGGGTGATGAGGTAATCATCAATTTCTCGATCCTTTGGAGTACATGCAGCCACGCTTGGTTGTTCCATGCAACCGAACAGTGTGTCCAATCAACTTTGTTGGTGGTGGGGGCTCACTGTGTGGGACATCCTGTGTTGTGCTGGTGAACTTTGTGTCCAGATCTGCACTAAGGGCAGCCTTCTCAGTGGCATTGCACCATGCCAGTTTAAAGCGTGGATCCAAGACTGAGGCAATCTGGTATGGCTTCTTCTGCTCATAAACAGTCAGGCGCTTCTCAACTGCTTCTTTCAGGTTTTTGACAAGCTTTCCATTGTACCTGGTAGAGCAATTGGTGAGATGTTTAGTCAGTCCTCTGATGCATGGAATGATGTAGCTGGCTATGATGATGTCAGATCCTTGCACACAATCTGTGGCAACCTCAAAGGGGGTTAGGATGTCCACAGCATCAGCACTGACATACTTCTTGTGCATGGATAGCTTGGTGACAGGCAGTGTGTTATGCTTTTCTTCACCCGCATCGAGAAAATAATTTTCAGTTGAGAGTTCCACTTTGTGACAGTGGCTGGTTGCAGACAATTCTTCCCTTCAAAGAGATCCTGTGCAAATGTTGACTTGCAGTAGTGGGACAGATTCTTGGAGGCTTTGGAAATGGCTTTGTTGAGGTTATCTGCATATTTAAAGCCATATAAACATTTTAGAGCAATATTTGAGGGTATTTGAAATGTTTGGGAAGAAAATATTTGAAAATTGTTTCAAATAGTATTCCAGGAATGTATTAGAAAATACTTTCAAAACTATTTGGTAGACAATATACACTACCAGTCAAAAGCTTGGACACACTTACTCATTCAAGGGTTTTTCTTTATTTATTACTATTTTCTACATTGTAGAATAATAGCGGAGACATCAAAACTACGAAATAACACATGGAATCATGTAGTAACCAAAAAAGTGTTAAACAAATCAAAATATATTTTATATTTGAGATTCTTCAAAGTAGCCACCCTTTGCCTTGATGACAGCTTTGCACACTCTTGGCATTCTCTCAACCAGCTTCACCTGGAATGCTTTTCCAACAGTCTTGAAGGAGTTCCCACATATGCTGAGCACTTGTTGGCTACTTTTCCTTCACTCTGCGGCAGTGGCGGCTCCTGAAAAAATTCTCAGGAGGGGCAATTTTTCTGATGATTTAGGTGACCTACACACATTTAAAAAAAGATATGTCCAGCAACAACATGAAGACAGGGGCAGCATATAAGTCAATACCAGAAGCATTTATTGACTGATCTCAAAAGTGTTGGCTTACCAGGGTTGGTGGAGCCCTCAGTTTCATCTTTGCCTCGCAAAGCTAACTCAAACACTCCGCAAAACTTCACACACTGGATTAGCCGGCTGAGGATGTGGCGGTTCTTGCTAATGTCGTAGTAAATATATTTGTTATAGTGAATATGGAATATGATATGTTGAGTAAAATGTTGTGCTAAGATCTATTTAGGTCAGGAGCTGGTTATAAGTTCTGTTCCTATCCAATAACAATGGACAAAAGGGTCCTATCTTGTCAGCCTTGTCAGCAGGTGGCCAAGGACAACACCCACGCCATAGGCCTCTCAGTTCTTCCAACTCACGAGTTCTTGCTCTGAGGACACACACACTCACAAACACACACACACACACACATCATCACTGTTAAACACACACACACACACACACACATCATCACTGTTAAACACACACACACACACACACAAAAATCCCCTCTCTTAGGCTGAACATTTGAAGACAGAGAACCCGACTCAGAGCCAATGCAACAGTGACAGTAGCCTGCAGGGGACCTCGCCCAACTCATCAGGACCAATCAGAAGATCAGAACTACTAGATTGAACCTACTTCATTTATTGCATAAAATGTCTGCACACAATGTTTCGGGGCTCTCTTCAGATAATAATAATAATAATAATAATAATAATAATAATAATAATAATATGCCATTTAGCAGACGCTTTTATCCAAAGCGACTTACAGTCATGCGTGCATACATTTTTGTGTATGGGTGGTCCCGGGGATCGAACCCACTACCTTGGCGTTACAAGCACCATGCTCTACCAGCTGAGCTACAGAAAGTGGATACTTATGGATGCGCATTGCAATTGTAAAATGTCAACACAATTGGAAACACCACGTCATTTTTGGAGACATGTTATTGACAGTAAACTATTGTAGATGCGACTGCTAACTAACTAAAACATTTTAGCTGGCTAGCTAATCATCTTAGCTAAATGTGGGGCAAACAATTCAGTTATTTACCGTTAATTTGAGGGATTGGGGTGAAAGAAATCGAGTTACATAGTGATACTTTACGATATACTGTATTGACAATATCGCAATATTTTAGCGCTAGTTGGCTGTACCTGCACCAAAACACCATTATTGTTCCTTCATAGCTTGTTCTCAATCTTTTCACATTGGGAGCCAATTTGTTTTCAGCACTTTTATTTCCATGACTGATCAAAACTCGTTCTCATGGCTTTCTGATCCCTCTGCAACAGACATATGGTGCGCAATAAAATCACAGTATCGAATCGCAATACGTATAGAATCATGAGACTCGCAATGCTGATGCATATATCTTATCGTGAGGTTCCTGGCAATTCCCAGCCCAAGTTCATTTGCCACAACAAATCTCTTCGCTAGCAAACGCGATGTCTTCTCCAAAACGGCAATGTGTCTCCAGCAATGTTTACTTTTTTGACGTTCTATGGCATCTCCACTTTCCAAGCATATATGACCACATGTAATATTTTGGTAAGTGATGCAAATAGTGAACTATGTAGGGCCAGGATGTAAAATATATGTAGCTGCAGCAATTTCTCTTATCTGATATGGTAAGTAATGGGGCTTAATTTATAGCTCCCTAAGAGTTTGACGAACGGGTCCGTGAACGCGATTCCAGATATATTTACCTCTGAATAAACTGCCTTTATTACACCATATCCACATCCAGTAAACTTGTGATTATCAACACTAACCTCATCGTTGTGGCGGCGGACAGCTAGCCTGTATCCCTCGTCATCCAGTTGAGTGAGTGGCAATGTCTTTTTTCGTTCGTACCAATTTTTGGAAAATCCTCGGGTGTAGGACTTTCCGCCTTTAGTAGAAACCTGTTGAATTATTAAATTTGGTCTGGGAGGTCCTAATTCTTTCGTTGCCAATTTATCTTCATTTGTTCGCCGACAAAAAGGAACTTTTCTTTCAAACAATCCACTCTTTTCTCAGTTACGTTCATGGTTACGTAACGTATGACGAAAGCGCGTAAGTGCAAGCCCACAGACACCCATTGAGATTGTATTGAAGGCTCTGAAATTTGAAAAAAATAGATTTTACATGGGAGTCTATGACAGAAGTTCTGGGCGATTTTCAATCTGACTGAAATCGCCCCAAAAGGGGGTGGAGCCATTTGAAGCACGACTTTAGCCTGATTCGACATTTAGTGGCAGTGTGGCAGATCAGACGTATAGATTACAACACTGATAACTACTGTTGCCGTGATATAATTGATTAGAAAAAAAATCCCTTCCTTTTCCCGTTTGGCAGTGCGTCGCCCATATCGCCCTATTGAACAGGCCGTCCCTGCTCTGCGGTCCAACTCATCCCAAACCATCTCAATTGGCTTGAGGTCGGGTGATTGTGGAGGCCAGGTCATCTGATGCAGCACTCCATCACTCTCCTTCTGGGTCAAATAGCCCTTACACAGCCTGGAGGTGTGTTGGGTCATTGTCCTGTTGAAAAACAAATGATAGTCCCACTAAGCGCAAACCAGATGGAAGGCGTATCACTGCAGAATGCTGTGGTAGCCATGCTGGTTAAGTGTGCCTTGAATTCTAAATAAATCACTGACAGTGTCACCAGCAAAGCACCCCCACACCATCACACCTACTCCACAATGCTTCACAGAGGGAACCACACATGTGGAGATCATCCGTTCACCTTCCGTGGTTGGAACCAAAAATCTCAAATTTGGACTCATCAGACCAATGGACAGATTTCCACCGGTCTAATGTCCATTGCTCGTCTTTCTTGGCTCAAGCAAGTCTCTTCTTCTTATTGGTGTCCTTTAGCAGTGGTTTCTTTGCAGCAATTCGACCATGAAGGCCTGATTCACGCAGTCTCCTCTGAACAGTTGATGTTGCGATGTGTCTGTTACTTGAACTCTGTGAAGCTTTTATTTGGGCTGCAATATCTGAGGCTGGTAACTCTAATGAACTTATCCTCTGCGGCAGAGGTAACTCTGGGTCTTCCTTTCCTGTGGCGGTCCTCATGAGAGCCAGTTTCATCATAGCGCTTAATGGTTTTTGCGACTGCACTTGAAGAAACGTTCAAAGTTATTGAAATGGTAATTTATTATAATTAGTGTTACCCTACGTCATACTTCTATCATGTTCCAATACATCATTATATATTACAAGATGGGTAATCATTTAATGTAACTCAAACAATTGCAGTGCTGCTTTTCACATTTATTCTTATAACAAGACATGGACTGATGCAGAACCTACATCTCCATGTAAATGCAACTGGTATCTTAGTGGAAGACACACAAAGGATGCAGTTTCAACTCTGTTACACTGTCAGTAATTACACTGCTCTTTTATTAATAGCATAAATGAGAAGTATAGTAAACGAACAAATGAAAATGGCAGATACTGCTCTTTGCTTTGGTATTACCCTGCAATTTGTAACATATCATGCCAAGGAAGAAGGCAGTTACTGCCGTTTAAGGGTCAAAGGTAATGTCAGAAGTCAGGGTCAACATGAATAAAAAATGAACTCATAGTAAGACAACAGATCACTACATCTCCAATGATCTCCCTAGAATTCATTTGGCTGGACAATTAAAAAAACTTTGAAGCCATTTTTCTCAGTTCCACACTATGAGCAGTTACTGCCTTTATGCTTGGTAGGGCAGTTCTGTGTACCTACCTTGTCACAACACAACTGATTGTCTCAAACGCATTAAGTTTTAACAAGGCACACCTGCTAATTGAAATGCATTCCAGGTGACTACCTCATGAAGCTGGTTGAGAGAATGCAAAGAGTGTGCAAAGCTGTCATCAAGGCAAAGGGTGGCTACTTTGAAGAATCTCAAATATAAAATATATTTTGATTTGTTTAACACTTTTTTGGTTACTACATGATTCCATATGTGTTATTTCATAGTTCTGATGTCTTCACTATTATTCTACAAAAAAACAAAATAAAAACCCTTGAATGAGTAGGTGTGTCCAAACTTTTGACTGGTACGGTGTACACTACCGGTCAAAATTTTTAGAACACCCCCATTTTTCCAGTTTTTATTGTAATCTAAGCAGTTCAAGTCCAGTGAGTAACCTGAAATGGTACAAATGTAAGCGGTAAACTGCCAGAGGCAAAATATATATATATGTAGTTGACCAAAAACAGAAAAATAATGCATTTTTCAGGGAATAAGAAATGGGTTAACAATTTACAGCTGTTCTGCAGCAATAGAAGTAAATTAAGCCTTGAAAGTTGATGCTAACAATTCCTACAGGTGTCCCAACTTTTGTTGATTACTTACAAACCCTCTGTCTTTATAAAAGCAGTGTTGGAACAGACTGTGTTAATACACCCTCTTAAGCATTATTTGGACAGTATTGTACTGCAGGAAGTAGTATATTGTAATCAAAATGGCGAGAAAAAGGCAATTAACAAAGGAAGACAGACAGACCATTATAACCCTTAAAAGTGTAGGTCTTTCCTTTAGAGAAATTGCAAAGAAAGCCAAGGTGTCAGCGAGTACAATTTCCTACACCATCAAAAGGCACTTGGAAACTGGAGGAAACTCTGACAGGAATAGGTCTGGCAGACCCAAAGCCAAAACAGAATCAGAAGACAAGTTTCTCAGAGTCAACAGCTTGCGTGATAGGCGGCTCACAGAACAACAGCTTCAAGCACAGATTAACACTGGTCGAAGTAAGCAAGTCTCAGTTTCAACTGTGAAGAGAAGACTTCGAGCTGCAGGTTGGACAGGTCGAGCGGCAGTAAGAAACCATTGCTAAGATGGCAAAATAAGAAAAAGAGGCTTGCCTGGACCATGACGCACTGCCAGTGGACTACTGAAGACTGAAAGAAGGTATTATGGACCGATGAATAAAAATATGAAATCTTCGGTTCATCACGCAGGGTTTTTGTATGCTGTCGAGTAGGCGAAAGGATGGTTCCTCAGTGTGTGACGCCAACTGTCAAACATGGAGGAGGAAGCGTGATGGTCTGGGGCTCTTTTGCTGGATCCATAGTCAGCGACTTGCACAGAGTGAGTGGCACCCTGAACCAAAACGGCTACCACAGCATTTTGCAGCGCCATGCAATACCATCTAGTGTACGCCTAGTTGGTAAGGGGTTCATCCTACAGCCAGATAATGACCCAAAACACAGAACTCAGAACTACCTTAGAAGAAAATAACAAGACGGTAGGCTTCAAATCATGGAATGGCCAGCACAGTCTCCAGACATAAACCCCATCCAGCTGGTTTGGGATGAACTGGGCAGAATGGTGAAAGCAAAGCAACCTACAAGTGCAACACATTTGTGGGAACTTCTGCAACAGTGTTGGGAAGAACTTTCCGAACAATATTTGATTTCCATTGTAGAAAGAATGCCACGAGTGTGTTCGGCTGTTATGTCTGCAAAAGGTAGCTACTTTGATGAGTCAAAAATGTAGATTACATTTTGTTAAACAAAACGATTCCATGATTTATTTTTTGTCTCCAATTGTTTATTTGTTCTATGCTTTCATTTCAGAGTACATTAAGACATTAAACTGTGTGAATTTCAATAAAAACTGGAAAAATTGAGGTGTTCTAAAACTTTTGACCAGTAGTGTGTATATATATATATATTTTACAAATAACCGTTCAAATACTCAAATAAAGGTAATTGTTTGGGGCTGTGTATTTGAATATACTATTTTAAATAACAAATACTCAAATACACATGTATTTAAACCCAGGTCTGGTAACTTCTTTCATTTCTATCAGGTTGTTTGATCTATGTTTGTTTGTAATTTTAAGGTTTTAACCACGAGCTGAAGACAAATATACATTTTATGAAACATTTTAACAGACGTAAAGGTCCAATGCAACTGTTTTTATGTCAATATCAATTTATTTCTGGGTAACAATTAAGTACCTTAGTGTGATTGTTTTCAATTAATATGGTCAAAAAGAAACTAGCAAAGAGCAATTTCTCAAGCAAGAATTTAGTTAGGACTGTCTGGAAGTGCACTGAGTGGGGAGGGGAAAACTAGCTGTTATTGACAGAGAGGTTTGGAACTGTCTTTCTTACTGGTCTATTAACTCTTATACCGCCTGGTGATGTCACCAGGCAGGCCAAAACTCCATCCCACCAAAACAGGTTGAAATTTCAGGCGGTCTTACACTAAAAGGGCATTATCATAATTTCACAATTTCACATTTTTATTCCAACCTCATAATGTGGATATATATATAAAACACAGGAAAATTATGTTTTTGACTGCACTGGGCCTTAAAGATTTAGTGACAAGTCTAGTGAGTAAGATGACTACAGATGAACTATTTTTATATTTTTATGATCTATTGATGATCTGATTGTTGTGTATGAACCGTCGACTGTTGCTGTTTTGTACTGCTATTTGATTTTACTACTTATATTGTTGATCGTCGTTTTTTGTCTTTGTGACTGTGTTGCAATGATTTGACAAGAGAGTATTTCTTATTTTATCTTAAGGTCCAGTACCTGTTAGAGAAGGACAGCTTCGACTCCATACCTGAACTGGTGAGGTTCTACGTGGCCGGGCGGCAGCCTATCTCCCAGCCCAGTGGAGCCCAGATCTACTGTCCAATCATACGCACCCTACCCCTGCGCTACTTGGAGGCCACGTTTGCCTTAGCCAATAGCAGGCACGGCCTGGCCCACTCACCGTCCAGTCAGAGAGGAGCGTACATCAAGAGGCGGAGCGTAACCATGAACGACGGATTGACCACGGAGAAGCTGATACCTCACAGGTGAGAGAGGAGAGATGGACTGACATAGTATCATTATTACACTCTCCTCTTCTTCTCTACATTCTTGTTCAGTGTGTGTGTGTGTGTGTGTGTGTGTGTGTGTGTGTGTGTGTGTGTGTGTGTCTCTCAGTGGTGTAAAGCAGATGTTTCATTGCCCATTCATTCCCATTGTGCGGTCAGTGATGTGGAGTCGATCTGTCCAGTGGAACCACCAGTTCTCCCAGAACCAGTAGCTACACCAAAGCCAGAAGTGAAGGCTGCTTTCGTGGGGTGCAGGTGGTGTGTGTAAGCCCATTTGGGTCAGAACACCGGTGTTATGACAGACCCCTTCCCACTCTCACCCCCTACCTCTGATTCACTGAGAGCATGTTAGATCAGAGCCATACTTTAGACTCTGTACAATATGGCTCCATACTAAGCTAGTTGCTACCCAAGTCACTCTGACACTGAACTGTCTGCACATCCTTATAATGCATGACTGTCTGTTTCCTCTTCCTCTGCACAGCAACCCGAGGTCAAGCTGAGAGGTCAAGCTTAGCCTGGTCACAGATCTGTTTGTGCGGTCTTGTCAACTTGTATGGTCATTGTCCATACAAGTTGGCCTCCCGAGTGGCGCAGTGGTCTAAGGCACTAGCTGTGCCACTAGAGATCCTGGTTCGAATCTAGGCTCTGTTGTAGCTGGCCGCGACCGGGAGACCCATGGGGCGGCGCACAATTCGTCCAGGGTAGGGGAGGGAATGGCCGGCAGGGATGTAGCTCAGTTGGTAAAGCATGGCGTTTGCAACGGCAGGGTTGTGGGTTCGATTCCCACGGGGGGTATGATTTTTTTAAAAATAATAATAATGTATGCACTCACTAACTGTAAGTCGCTCTGGATAAGAGCGTCTGCTAAATGACTAAAAATGTTTTTTTTAAATTGTCATGCCAAACATGACATGACAGTGACCATATGAATTGGCCATGCAGCGCAAACAGATCTTGGACAAGGATAAGGTTGACCTGTGTTTCACCTCTTATTAGTAGACCAATAGTGCAAAATGTATACCTGGCACTTAAGTTAAAATATAGACTTTTGGAGCATTAATCAAATCAAAATAATCATATGACAACTCTCACGCTGTTCATGGGAACCCAGCCATATAAAAACCAATCGAAAATGACTGTGTTGGTTTGTGTTTGCAGCCCTTCTACTATTCACAACCACAAGGATGCGATGAGGAACTGTGCCATGAGTATGGATCAGATCCAGGAGTATCGCTGTCCCCTGTCTCCTGTAGGAGAAACACCTCTCTCCCCAGCATACAGCCACAGTGAGTGTTAATGTCATGGAGATGCAGATTATTTTATAACGTGGTGATGTGGTGCGTTTGATTGAGCCTGCCTGTCTACAGTGTAAGATGGGTAGGGTTGGGGTTTGTACTTTTGAGACTATTCCATTAGTTCCATTGCCCCAGGCAAGCTCAATCAAGCACAGCTAAAAAAAACATTACTAAATTAACCCACGTATTGAATATAAAATACATGTGTGTAACCCCCCGCTTATCTCCCCAGTCCACAGACACAGAACCCAGTCAGGGGGTAGAGTTCTGGCCATGGTGCCCCCCTCCCCAGTCCTGAGACGCTCCAGCGACCCCCAGCTCAGCCCTGGCTCCAACAACAACCTACCTGACATGCTAGCCGCCAGCTGCCACTCCACCCCGGCCCACTGCTCCTACCCAGCCCCAGCAGGGGGCTCTGAAACAGAGGGAAGCTACTGCGACCTCAGGCCCTCCCCGGCCCCATGTCCTGGGGCTCCATGTGCTGCCGGCGTGCCCCCGACACCTCCAGCTAAGAGCTACGTGGAGCGGCTGCGTGTGGAGGAGGGCCGAGGGCCTGCCCCAGGGAGGGAGGACGGTGCAGGGGCTGGGGGAGAGGCGTTCAGCGCCCCCCTGGTGGAGACTGCCTCCTCCTTCAGACCAGGGAAGTACCTGTCACCCCTGATCCCCCAGGAGAACAAGCCCTTAGAGATGAGCATACTGAAGAGAGTCAAGGAGTTGTTGGCTGAGGTGGACGCTAGGACGGCTGCTAAACACATCACCATGGCTGACTGCACGGTATGGACACGCATGCATACAGTATGGACACACACCCATAGGACTCTGAATAGGGTTATAAGGGCAGTATTCTGGCATTGTGTACCTTGGACCTCTGAACGTAACTCAGTAATGTCACTAATCCCCTACTGTCAGCCACTCTACTCTGTCACAGAGTGTTGCTCAATTAACTCCTCTTAATGGTAGAGCAGCAGAGAGCAACCTGAGGTTAATACAGGGATGACTATGCTATCCTCAGCACTATTTACTCCACTCATTATTTGATAAGATTTGAATTAAGAGCCAATTAACCACCCGTCTCAGTGACCATGAATACATTAAGATAGAAATTACAATAAAACATTCCTCTCCCACTCCCTTCCTATCTCCTCTCTCTCCCTCTTCTCTCTCCTCTCTCCTCCCCTCCCCTCTCCTTCCCTCCCTCTCTGCTTCCTTCACTCACTCCTTCCCTCTATGTTGTGCTTCCTCCTTCTGTCTGTCTGCAGGTTGCTAGGATACTGGGCGTTACCAAGGAGATGCAGAGGATGATGGGAGTAGGTTCAGGACTGGAGCTTTTGACTCTACCTCACGGACATCAGCTGAGACTGGACCTACTGGAGAGGTAAGGGTTAATAATAATATAATATGTAGGGTTGTGGTTGCGGTTGCGGCGAGGGTTGAACTGGGATGTGGACATGAAGCTAGGGTTAGGGTTAGCTGAGACTGGACCTGATGGAGAGGTAAGGGTTCAGTTCAATGCTGGACATACAACAGCCAGAGAGTATACGTTGTGAAAATGAAACGTCCCTCCCGTCATAGTCTCGTCCACCAGACGACTCTTTCTATGTCGCAATTAGCCTGGGGACGAGTTAACTCTCGTCATTAGAAGTCAGTTCTGCTCCTCAACCAAGACTGTGTCCTCATCTACCTTTCTCAACATCTCTCGCTTCCTTCATCTACCATCCTGCCCCCCCCCCCCCCCCCCCCCCCCCTCCCCCTGTCCTCCCCAGGTTCTACACTATGTCTATAATGATGGCTGTGGACCTGCTGGGGTGTACAGGCAGTACGGAGGAGAGGGCTGCTCTGCTCCATAAGACCATCCAGCTGGCTGCAGAACTCAAAAACAACCTGGGGAACATGTTCGGCTTTGCTGCTGTGATGAGAGCACTGGAGCTGCCACAGGTATATGGACATACAGCACACACACACACACACACACACACACACACACACACACACACACACACACACACACACATACACACACACATCATAATTATCTTTTAATTGGCATTACTCATGCTGTTCTATCTCTCTGTCAGATTTCTCGCCTGGAGCAGACATGGATGACGTTGCGTCAGAGACATACAGAGGGAGCCATCCTCTATGAGAAGAAGCTCAAGCCCTTCATGAAGAACATGAACGATGGCAAAGGTATGGAGCTGGTGGCTCAGATAGCACTTTTATAAGGCACTCTGTCACAGGAGAGCACAGCGCACAAAGCATGATGTATATCTCACGGTGAAGGAATGAAAAGATGAATCATTATTGAAAAGTCTCAAGATAGACTCTTCTATCTGAGTGTCTCTCTACCTGTCTACTATATGTTATATAGTATTTCAGTGACCAGTGTTTCTAACTCTCTGTATCTGTGTGTCCTCTGTGTATATTTAAGAGAGCAGTGTGCTGTCCAACACATCCTTCCCTCACGTGGTTTGTCTGCTGTCTCTGCTGGAGAGGGGTGTGGCCGTGGGGGAGGGGCCAGGGGCGGGGATAGAACCCTGGGAGAATGTGGAGGCGGGCGTTGATGTCGTGATGTCACACCTGGAGGCGGCCCGGACCATCGCTCACCACGGGGGGCTGTACCGCACCAACGCTGAGACCAAACTACAAGGTAAGGGTTCGGTGTGTGTGTCTGTGTCTCTCTGTGTGTGTGGTGTCACTGGTGTGTGTGTGGTGTCACTGGTGTGTGTGTTTGACTTGCACACACAAGGCCAGTTTCCCGGACCCAGGTCACTGTCTGAAGCTAAGAGAATCTCATTCACAGTGGCGACCCGTCATTCAGGGCAGGTGGGGCAGAGCCGCATACAAACATGTTCTCTTTTTTGCTTTCTTGAGTAAGGCAGCTCCAAAATGCAGGTGTTTCACCCTAGATCAATGCTTTCTGTGGTGAAGGGGCAGCCAGCGGAAAATACAGAGCGGAGGGGTTGTTAATCTTCTCTAGTTGCGCCGTGATTGGCTCAGTGTTCTGTCACTCATGGGGACACTACGTCACCGCAAAATCTGACAGCTTGGAAGTTCAAGCCCCCTTGGGTGCTGCCATAGATTTACATTAGATGTGCCCATCCAAGAAGGCTCAATGTCATTGGCCACAGATAGAATGACGTCAAATCATGTTATATCTACCGTAGCTTTGATTGGACTGATCATGTCGACATCATACTTTCAAAATCTTAGCTGGCAAGCTAGACAAGCAGTCATCATCATGAATCACGTCGACAATCTACTGGCAAATCCTTTTCAATCCTTGTCATATGAAGAGAAATTATAGATAAAACATATCGGTGCTCATCGGCCATTGGTCATAAACATTACACAACAATTTGGAAATCGCAAATTCAACAATGAGTGGTTTGGAAAGAATCAGTGGCTAACTGCAAGCGTTGCAAAGCAATCCCTATTTTGCTTCCCCTGCCTGCTATTCAGTGGAGACGGTATGTGGTCCAAGTCTGGGTTTAAGGGTCTCTTTTCCAAGCTTAAAAGGATAAACATTCACACCCAACACCATGGGCCAGAAAAGGTTGAATACATCGGCCATGCTGTCAAGCCAGCATGACTTCTGCCACGTTCAAAACAATTGGAAACTTGGAACTGGGAAATCTCAGACTTCAGTGAGTTCAAGACAACTGGGAACTCAGGAAATACATTTTGAAGGGTCATCCAACTCGGAATTTCAAGTCGGGAACTCTGGCTTCTTTCTAGAGCTCCGACCTGAAGATCCCTGACGTCATGATTCGACCATGTTTTTTTCAGAGTTCCCAGTTGTGTTGAAAGCACCATCAATCCAGAGAATGCCAGACTTTGATAACAAAGTTTCATCACAAAATTTCCCCACAAGAAGGGCCGCTGCGCCACCTTCCTGTTCAAGTGAGCACAGCACAACTGTGAGTCCAAAAATGTATTGTATGCTGCTGCATAAATGATGTAATATGCTAGGGAGATGTGTATACTGTCGCTAAGAAAGTAATACTAAGTGTATGTTGTGTAGTAAGCTGTTAGTAGCCCATGTGCCTCACCCTAATAATTTGGTCCCTTTCCCCCTCATAACTTAGCCTACTGTTCTGACTTGATGGTGCACATGTAGCCTATAGCCTGTTTTAGAGGAATGTCATCATAGAATATTGTAAGAGTTTTCATTGTCTGGTTATATGACCCCTTTATTTATCCTACGGTTCTGACTTGGTGTACAGGGAGAATACTGTAAGAACGGCCCATGTTCTGAATTCTGTCGCTGTACATTTAAAACATGCTGAACAAATAGTTATATTGACTATGTCCATCTTAGCTCGCTCCTTAATGTCTTAATCGAAATTACGGATTGCCTCTTATCCGCTCATCGTCCCCCATAGTTTGTACATCTCAATTGTCAGTAGAAACCACATTTGTTTAAGCAAGTCAGCCGTATCAGCTATGTTTTTTTAAAAGGCAGTAAATGAGGCTGAATGAACTGTTTCGCTGCCAGACAAGGATCTGCTGATAGCCATATGTAGCAGTGGTAAGGATTCACTACATGGTGCTGAAAAGAAAACTCTGCTGTTGGGACAGCTTTATGTAGGCCCTAACAGTTTGTGGGCACCGTTTGTCACCGTTATAGTGCAATTGTGTAGTGGCTTTACCGGCATGCATCCAAACATTTTTGGGGAGTTTGCCCCACCAAGATTTACATTCTAAAATCGCCACTGCTCATTCATCATTCGAGAATCACAGACTCATCAATCTCCATCAGAAGTGCTTTTTAGTCTAGTGATAGGATTAGGCTTAATCCAGGTCCAGGAAACTGTCCATGGAGTATATAATAGTATTATAGAGTAGAGTGCTGTGTCAGTTTTATTGACATATTATTATGGACTAACCACTAAGGCCTTGTCTGAGTAGTGTCTGGTGTGCATTGATTTATTTGACTGAGTAATAACTGTAGTATTGCGTTACATCTCAAGTTGTTATGTTGGTCCTTGATGCTGAGGCATCATAATATCTGACGGTGTGGGTGTGTTCAATATGATGTATGTTATGCTTCATTGTCATTGATCTGAAATAATGATTGAGGTGTTGTGTTGTGTACACCTGTGGTGGTGATGGTTACAGTATGTTTACATTGATCATTTGTTCTTATTGATTCCAGTCCCTGCTGATGACTGGTGTTTTGAGCAGGATGTCAATAGCTACCTTAACTAGCCTGTGTTTTCCACAATGTCTTTAATATTGATCTCTCTTCTCTTCTTTTATCTTCTCTCGTATGTTCTGTTTTGTTCTGTCTCCTCTCCTCTCCTCTCCTCTCCTCTCCTCTCCTCTCCTCTCCTCTCCTCTCCTCTCCTCCTCCTCCTCGTCTCCTCCACCAGGCTTCCAGGAGAGAGAGGAGGTTCTGGAGATCTTCCGGACAGAGTTCCAGATGAGGTTGCTATGGGGAAGCAGGGGTTCGGAGGGCAGCCAATCAGAACGCTATGAGAAGTTCGACAAAGTCCTGACCGCTCTGTCTCACAAGCTGGAGCCTCCTGTACGCCACAGCGAACTATAGCACCCATCTCACTGAACACCCCTATACACAGCACTGCGCTCACAGTGGTACAACCTGCCTCCCCATACTGCAAGGCACCTTGATGTGGATGTCCAAAGTGAATAAGAGGGGATGAGGCCGCTAACAGGGACAAAAGAGTGGACTTAGAGAAGACGGGAGGCGAGAAGGAGCATCTCACTGTATATCCCAAAAAAAGGCACAAAGGGCTTTTTCAGAGCTCTTCAATAGGCTGTAATGTTTCCCTCCCTAAATGCTGAAAGACAGAGTGGGTCGAGGAGGAGTGGGAAATGGGGTATTCTTCTACCCATCAGCAAGCTACAAAGAACTACAGGTACGGTGTGCGCTGAGGGTCAAACAGTGCAGGAGAGGTTGGATCTAGCTGTTCTCTGGTTGATCACATGAAGCTCTGATCTGTCTTCAACGCCTTCATTATTACCTCTCCTATTACATCTGTACTTACCGGTTCATTGTCACACACTGTTCTGTCAGAGAGCAATAGTAAACACAATGTGTGTGTGTGTTCTGTCTGACTTAAAGAGACAGTCATATTTAACACAATGTGTGTGTACTTCAGGACACCTGTACCATAGAGATTCACATCTCTATTTATTTTTTCTTTGTTTTATTTGACCTTTAACTAGGCAAGTCAGTTAAGAAAAAATTCTTATTTACAATGACGGCCTACACCGGCCAAACCCGGACGATGCTGGGCCAATTGTGCGCCGCCCTATGGGACTCCCAATCACGGCCAGTTGTGATACAGCCTGGAATCGAACCAGGGGGTCTGTAGTGACGCCTCAAGCACTGAGATACAGTGCCTTAGACCGCTGCGCCACTCGGGAGCCCTCAATGACCTCTGACCTGTATCATCTGACCTCAGCTTTAGACTGAGAGGTTGTGTGTTCTAGAATCTGTTCTTCTTGTATAGACTCTCTGCATGGCTGCCATTCATTCATTACATAGTCCATCAGGTCCCCTGTTGATGACACATGCAGTGTGCTCATACAGCTCATACAGACAGACAGACACTTATCTGCTCCATAACACATGTAATAATATATGTTGCCACATCATATCAGCTGTTTGAGGCATACTTAGCATTTCTCTCTGTGGATTTTGTTTGTGTGCTGTTCAGAAGCAGTTATCTTATTGAGGCTCTTCTGAGAAGCATCCACCCCCCTCTCCTCTTCTAATTTCTGACATGTCATTAATGTTTCATGATGACTCCTGTCCCATTTACATCATATGAGCATTTTTGCCTTGTCCTCACTTGTCACAAACACACCATTAGAAATATCCTTAAAGCACTCTGTGTGAATTATTGTACTTCAGGCACATTTGTTATACAGTGAGGGGAAAAAGTATTTGATCCCCTGCTGATTTTGTACATTTGCCCACTGACAAAGGCATGATCAGTCTATAATTTTAATGGTAGGTTTATGTGAACAGTGAGACAGAATAACAACAAAAAATCGAGAAAAACGCATGTCAAAAATGTTATAAATTGATTTGCATTTTAATGAGGGAAATAAGTATTTGACCCCTCTGCAAAACATTACTTAGTACTTGGTGGCAAAACCCTTGTTGGCAATCACAGAGGTCAGACGTTTCTTGTAGTTGGCCACCAGTTTTGCACACATCTCAGGAGGGATTTTGTCTCACTCCTCTTTGCAGATCTTCTCCAAGTCATTAAGGTTTCGAGCCTGACGTTTGGCAACTCGAACCTTCAGCTCCCTCCACAGATTTTCTCTGGGATTAAGGTCTGGAGACTGGCTAGGCCACTCCAGGACCTTAATGTGCTTCTTCTTGAGCCACTCCTTTGTTGCCTTGGCCGTGTGTTTTGGGTCATTGTCATCTTGGAATACCCATCCACGACCCATTTTCAATGCCCTGGCTGAGGGAAGGAGGTTCTCACCCAAGATTTGACGGTACATGGCCCCATCCATCGTCCCTTTGATGCGGTAAAGTTGTCCTGTCCCCTTAGCAGAAAAACACCCCCAAAGCATAATGTTTCCACCTCCATGTTTGACGGTGGGGATGGTGTTCTTGGGGTCATAGGCAGCATTCCTCCCCCTCCAAACACTGCGAGTTGAGTTGATGCCAAAGAGCTCGATTTTGGTCTCATCTGACCACAACACTTTCACCCAGTTCTCCTCTGAATCATTCAGATGTTCATTGGCAAACTTCAGACGGGCCTGTATATGTGCTTTCTTGAGCAGGGGGACCTTGCGGGCGCTGCAGGATTTCAGTCCTTCACGGCGTAGTGTGTTACCAATTGTTTTCTTGGTGACTATGGTCCCAGCTGCCTTTAGATCATTGACAAGAACCTCCCGTGTAGTTTTGGGCTGATTCCTCACCGTTCTCATGATCATTGCAACTCCATGAGGTGAGATCTTGCATGGAGCCCCAGGCCGAGGGAGATTGACAGTTATTTTGTGTTTCTTCCATTTGCGAATAATTGCACCAACTGTTGTCACCTTCTCACCAAGCTGATTGGCGATGGTCTTGTAGCCCATTCCAGCCTTGTGTAGGTCTACAACCTTGTCCCTGACATCCTTGGAGAGCTCTTTGGTCTTGGCCATGGTGGAGAGTTTGGAATCTGATTGATTGATTGCTTCTGTGGACAGGTGTCTTTTATACAGGTAACAAACTGAGATTAGGAGCACTCCCTTTAAGAGTGTGCTCCTAATCTCAGCTCGTTACCTGTATAAAAGACACCTGGGAGCCAGAAATCTTTCTGATTGAGAGGGGGTCAAATACTTATTTCCCTCATTAAAATACAAATCAATTTATAACATTTTTGACATGCGTTTTTCTGGATTTTGTTGTTGTTATTCTGTTCAAATTCTGTTCAAATAAACCTACCATTAAAATTATAGACTGATAATTTCTTTGTCAGTGGGCAAACGTACAAAATCAGCAGGGGACCAAATACTTTTTTTTCCCTCACTGTACATGTAAAAACACTGACTACTATTTTCTTTAACTTTATTTTTATTTTATTTTTCTGAGTGATTTTATTCCTGACAGGCAGATTTAGTTGACATGGTGACATGTTTGAAGACATTGTTGACATGTTTGAAGACTTTGTTGACATGGTAACATAACATGTTTGAGCCTCTGCTCTTGCCATATAGGATTCAGGTTTTAACCGGTGTGAATTAATGTGCTTTAGTTTGAAAGTGACCAGAACGTTCTCAGGGCAGAATGGAGGCCCCCTCAGACCTAGCCTGATCCCAGACCTGTGTGTGCTGTCTTCTTGCCAACTCCTATGGTCATTGTCAGCCAAAGAAACTATAGGAGTTTGCAAAACAACATAAATAGATGTGGGATCAGGCTCCCTCAGACCCCCTCAGTGACTGTATGATGTGTTTTGCTTTGTATGTATGATAACGTGTTTGATATGATATGGACAGAGTGTTGAAAAGGACATTATACATTAAAACCATCAAAAGCGTTTTGATTTCACATATTCACTGTAGTATCGTGCGATTTTCACTCACTCAAATTCATAAAATGTTCTCTTTAAATTGTATTGTTGCTGAAATTCCATGTAAAATGCAACATCAACATGAGGGCTTAAAGGAATCTGCCAACTTCCTTGGAACTAAATACATTGTGATGTTTGACCTTTGATCGAATAATACCTGGCAACCTTTCCTCTGCCGACTCCTAAGCAGTGTTACGTTGAAACACAAAAGCACTATGAATGAAGATCATGATTATTTTATTTGCGATGTGTTTGATGAGTGTCAGTGTCTGCTGATTGATTTCCAATCCATGATGTATTTAGGCCTGAGATAGAGAGCTGACTCTCAGATCTATGCAATCACTTTAATTAATAAATTAATACATTAATTAAGAGTCCCATAGAAAACAAGCAGAGTAGACACTGCTGCCCCTGAGGATGTGAGTTGAGTTGTGTACTACTGGGAAGAATCCACTTGAACACCCCTCTAACTGGTATTTACTACTGGGAAACTCGTCTATCATCCCTGAGCTCCGACTTCTCCCACAAGCTGACCTCTGACGTCACCTACTAAGAAAATTACCTCAATAACAGCATTTTTGACAGTTAAATGCAACAACAAAACATTATTCATAAAAAGCAATCTATAAATATGTGTTTTGAACACTATAATTTGTTTACAAGCATGATAGCTGTACTTTTAGTTTATGGTTGCAGGTTGTTGGCCATTAGCCAATCAGCATTTCTCAACGAGTTCAAAGCACGTGAATGCATCCAACTGGTATATACGACTTCACAACTGGTAATTACCACCTTCCCACTTGGTTATGAATGCAGCATAAGTGCCAGCCAGCCAGAAAGTGCATCCCAGGTCGTATTCATTAGGCACCAAAGGAAAACCTACTGAAACGCGGAGAGATTATCAATTTTGTTTTTTTGTTGCAAAACATTTTGCTACAGTGTGCCCTAATGAACACGACCCCAATCAGCCAGCGAGAATAAAGAAGGGGAGAGCCAAAGTCCAATTGCGAATTGCCTCTCCTGTCCAGTAGAGGGCACTATTGTTCAGTCAGCAAAAAATACAAAAAACAGGGAATCTTTAATTGAATCTTTTTTGAGTGTTTTTTCGATTATTAATAAAGCCTACTGGTTTAGGAACGATTTGATGATGTAATTATGTTTGTCTCACCTTATGTTGTACAGATTACATGTGTGCTTTTTTCCTGTTGTAAATAGTCATTCTGAAATGATGAACCTGTAAAGAAAAAGGACAAAAAACTCCCATGTCTGTGACCCCATGTTTTTTTATGTACTGTACATAATGGTTCATTTGTTTTTCAAATAAAATAAAGCTTGAGTCAATGACGCTTGTATGACTTGATTCTATTTACTCATATTCTATGTGTTCAGGGTACTAACCGCTAGATGGTAGCACTGCCTCACTAACATTGATTCAGAGTGAGAGTCGCATCATCATCCCTGAATTGATCCTTGTCTTGCTACTTGAGTACACAGTGTTTCAGATAGCTTCATGGGTACAGACATCAGTGCAGTTAAAAGGTGTTGCATACTAGTGAGATACTTAGAACTACTTGACATCAAAGAAGATGTGATGAGTTTCCATTTTAAAATGTCTGGCGAACTGTAAAATGTCTGGCTATGCTGCCATCCTGTGTGTGTGTGTGTGTGTGTGTGTGTGTGTGTGTGTGTGTTTGTGTGTGTGTGTGTGTGTGTTTGTGTGTGTGTGTGTGTGCACGTGCGTGTGCGTGTGTTCGCCTGTATTTGAGCTATGGAGCATGTGCACTGCGGCTGAGGGCAGGGAATGAGTATTAGATAACGGGGGTGCGTCAGGGTCACGTGACTCTATATGGTCAGGGCGGGCGGGGACAAGATGGTGGAGATGGTGGTGAACAGAACAGGCAGAGCAGTGTGTGTGCGTGCGTGTGTTAGAGTAAGGTGGTGGTAGAGATGGGGGGAGGAAGGAGAGTATAGCACACAGAAGTTCAGCGTCAGACTCAGACCATGCAGCTGTGGGCCACTGCCAGTCACAGAAGGGGCGCTCTGAGTTGCACTGTGTGGCACAATGACGCAGCCATTCCCTCAGCCCTGGTTAGGACGAGACAAGAGAGACAGGGGCACTGCCGCCGATGTCCCCCATGCAGCCCTCACTGTCTCCCCCTCCCCCACGCCAAGAAGACGATGTGGCCAGGCTGTCTCTCATACGTCAGTGTGAGCCTGTGTGAGTCAAAGGCTTGGGAGGCAGAGAAACAATCTCAAACATACGTTTTATTCTGGTTAAACTATTACAAAAGGCCATGAGGAAATGCCAGCTAGCAAGTGTTTTACTGTTGAGGAAGTGAGGAAAGGAGTTTATATATTTTCATATTAGTTATATAACCTACGCAGCAGTAACTATGGGGGGTGTAAATGACAATAGGCCACACAGAGTGCATTCTCACTGCTATCCCCTACCTCCAAGATCCATGTAACATGTTAATTCTTCTATTTCTTTGTGTGATCACTGAAACAGACCATGGCTCCTTTTTGCCCCAAACTCATCCCAACCTCACCAATTCACTGCTAATCTAATCCTCTCTGCCTCTTTTCACTGCAAATCTATTGTGTCCTCCATTGTCAGCTATCCATGTGTGACATAGCTGCATGTCCATGGCAGTATATCACAGAATTGATCACATCTGATTTATTACATAGCAGCAACAATTGTGTTGTGTCTATGTGGGTTCAATGCACCACCATCAAACGCATCTGATCAAATGTGTGTTGATGAGATATGTGAGGTTGGCTTGAGATACGTGAGCGTGTGTTTGCAATGTTATGGTAAACCAGGACCCATATTCATAAAGCGTATCAGAGGAGTGCTGATCTAGGATCAGGTTACAATGTCCATGTAATCGTATTTATTGTAATCTAAAAGGCAAAACTGATCCTAGATTAGCTTTATGAATACGGGCCTAGGTTATGTACTGGTCTGGGATCAGTGCGAGTGTGTTATGACGAGATGGTGGTGACAGCTGAGGAAGAACTCAAGCAAGCCTAGCAAATGTGAAGTGACATCACACTGATGGGTTAATACTAATATGGTAATACTTAGCTATCTAAATCTATGGGGACTCCTTGTAGCCGCCCCTCCTGTCACAGGCACGCCACACGCGACACACATGGTCTGAACCATTGCTCTCCAGTAGAAAATGACTGTGTCACTCTATAATATTGTTAAAACTCTAGGATGCAAATATGTAATTAGTTTGGTCTGGCCCTGTAAACCAAGTGTTACATGAGGTGTTCACAATTTTAAGATTGGAAGCATTGAGTTGTGAGGAGGGCCCGGGACAGTTCCACCGGCTACAAAAACCCAATTTAAATCTTGCCTGTATATAATTATAGGTCCCTAAAAGGATTGTGCGTGTTTAGCCCTAGAGGATGTCTTGTTCACTCCCCTGGACATCAGTCAGTCTGTGATCTCCTTTTCCCTGGACATCAGTCAGTCTGCGGTCTATGTTTCCCTTGTTTTCTGACCCGACAACCCCAGCATCCTCACCCATCCACCCAGCCTCTACTCCTGGACTTTCTCATTACCACATGAATGGCGCCTGGAAAAGGCCACTGCAGCCTTGGACGCTAATTTAAGGCAGGATATTTGCAATTCAGGCTCCCCCACCCATATCGGGACAGGACTGTCACCAATGACAGAGAGGACAGGGGGAGGGGGGTTGCGCCTTTGACACGGCACACACACACACACTCAAACACTACTTCAACCACCCATCTTTCTCAAAACATAACCTATGAGTTTTCCTATTTTGTTGCATATGGTGTTGTTATGAGACAGTTAGTCAGATATTTTTTTTTTACATTCATTCAACTAGAAGGCTATAAGAAATACCCCTAAACGAAAATACAAAGTAAAATAAATGTATTTCAGACTTACATCTTCAGTCATTTTCAATAGACAATGCTGGTATAGGCAACAATAAATGTAACATTAGAGGTGTAGCGTTTGGGATTGATTAAAAAAAAAATTTCAAAGAGGAGATCATTGGACAGCATCACTTCCGGCGCTGGTGCGTAAACTTCCTGCTTCCGACGACAACAATATGGCGGCACCCATAGCGATTCACCTGGAGTTTGGGTTGGTATAAAATACGTTTTTGTTGGTTGACACAGCCTTTGATCATTTTCAAACACATAGTTGACAAGACGTCGTCTGTTCTCATTCGTCGTCTTACTTTCAAAAGGCAGAAAATACATTGTTGCTTTTAAATATCGCAGGAGATAATGACTGTCGTGCAGTCGCAAACTAACGTGAACGCTAAACCAAAGCATTAGTTTAAGTTTAACAAACTAGTTAACGTTATCTAGCTAGCTAGGTTGCTGCGTTTAGGAATAGATTATAATTGATTACTAGCTATGTTCTGTTTTTTTAAATATATATTTTTACAATTAATATGCTTTCGCAACTCAGCAAGTAAAGATGTTGCTAGAGTGCAGGGTGTATGCCAACAGATTAGCTCTGGTACTCGCATACATCGGATTTTTATATTTGCCGCATGCGCGTGGAGCAGAGCTAGTCTGGCAGTAACAAAGTGCTCAAAAGTCGATAATTTCTTATTTTTGAGAAATGACACCCTGAGCAGACAGACAAGTTATCCAACACTCTAGCAACTGTGCAGTAATACGAAGAAAAACAAAGAAGCATTTGTGGACAGGTACCTCAAGGTTGTTGTCACAAGCAAGTGGATGTTTTGCCGTTTCAAGACTCAACTGAGGGCATCACTTCTCTGACTCTGTATGCAGCAATTGTCAAATCTAACTACAGTGTTGCATTCTGTAAAATAATATTGCTTTACAGTGTGTGGAACACTGCACTAAGAAAAGGCACACAGGATGTCTGTGATTGTAGCCTAAAAGCATTTATTCTGTCCTGACTGGCTGCCATGAGATGACAGCATTTGTCTGTTATATAGAGAGAGGGATGCATGCTCTAAGATGTTGTAGTAGATGAGAGAAGTAGTGTTTGAGACTGAGAGAACCGGTTGACCCCAGTGAATGAGTGTTCCAGTAGACATACAGGACCTTTGCTCAATTGTATAGGCTAAATGCATTTCTCTGTCATAGGCTATATAGGATAGGGATGAATGCTTTGAAATGTTGTAGTAGATGAGCGGACATAGTGTTTGCTTAATTACTAGGCGTGCTTCGCTCTCTTGCTCTCTCTTTGCATAGATAGACTGGGCTCTAGGCCAGCTCAGCACCAGAGCATCTGAATGACAACTCTGCATTCTCCAGGCGATGTGAGCTCTCTTTATATGGACCCGGCCTGCACCTGCAGCAGCCACACACAGTCTATCTTTGCTTCTATTTCTCTCTGATCTGTCCCCTTTCTATCTCTTGTGCTCACCCTATCTTTACACTTGACTCACTCTCTTGCTCTCTCAATTAAATTCAAAGGCTTTATTGGCATGGGAAACATATGTTTACGTTGTTTATTTCACTTGCTTTGGCAATTACATATTAACAGTTAACATTAAACACACAAGTTTCAAAAGAGAAAGACGTTTGAAATGTTGTTAACTAACTCTCTCCTCTCCCATGCAGGGAGAGAGGCGACTAATGTTTGTCTCATGCTAGCAGGCTAATCACTGATGGTCTGTTAACTAGGATGTGTTCACTATCTGCTCACTATGTGGGTTGATGGTAGGGCTGGGCGATATATCATATAAATGTTGTCATTTTTATGAGATTTGTTTCTGCCCGCGGCATTGTTAGCAGCATGTTAGCCACAAACTGTTATGTGTTAGCTGTCTAGTCTGTGTTTTATAAATGTGCAATGAGCATATAAATATGCATGTATATAAGGAATTAGTAACTCGTTCTTGTAGGCCACTTGATTTCAACGTCTAAACAAAGTGGACAGGCTAGCATTCTGTTCAAACAGTTGGAGACGGACAGTAGGGTGTGTTCATAGCAGTTAAACTGTTCTACCGTGTTAGCTTGACAATATATAAAAGTTGGCTAAATTTGAAATATAAAGATTAGCTGGCTCCTCACTAGCACGTGGGCTTATGCTTGAGATATTGTTTATGATACCTGTGTTAATTTTCTATAATACACTATTTTGATTAAATCATTAGTGGTTGTGGAATGCTTATATTTAGCTTAGGTATAATGTGCAACAAAGCTTATTTAGAGAACATAATTTTAGATATACACTGCTAGTCAAATGTTTGGACACACCTACTCATTCAAAGGTTTTTCTTTATTGTTACTATTTTTTACATTGTAGAATAATAGTGAAGACATCAAAACTATGAAATAACACATATGGAATCATGTAGTAACCAAAAAATTGTTAAACAAATCAAAATATATTTTATATTTGAGATTCTTCTAATAGCCACCCTTTGCCTTGATGACAGCTTTGCACACTCTTGACATTCTCTCAACCAGCTTCATCTGGAATGCTTTTCCAGCAGTCTTGAAGGAGTTCCCACATATGCTGAGCACTTGTTGGCTGCTTTTCCTTCACTCTGCGGTCCGACTCATCCCAAACCATCTCAATTGGGTTGAGGTCGGGGGATTGTGGAGGCCAGGTAATCTGATGCAGCACTCCATCACTCTCCTTCTTGGTCAAATACCCCTTACACAGCCTGGAGGTGTGTTGGTCATTGTCCTGTTGAAAAACAAATTATAGTCCCACTAAGCCCAAACCAGATGGGATGGCGTATCGCTGCAGAATGCTGTGGTAGCCATTCTGGTTAAGTGTGCCTTGAATTCTAAATAAATCACAGACAGTGTCACCAGCAAAGCACCCCCACACCATAACACCTCTTCCTCCATGCTTTACGGTGGGAAATACACATGCGGAGATCATCCGTTCACCCATGCTGCATCTCACAAAGACACGGCGGTTGGAACCAAAAATCTCCAATTTGGACTCCAGACCAAAGGACACATTTCCACCGGTCTAATGTTCATTGCCCAGGTTTCTTGGCCCAAGCAAGTCTCTTCTTATTGGTGTCCTTTAGCAGTGGTTTCTTTGCAGCAATTCGACCATGAAGGCCTGATTCACACAGTCTCCTCTGAACAGTTGATGTTGAGATGTGTCTGTTACTTGAACTCTGAAGTATTTATTTGGGCTGCAATTTCTGAGGCTGGTAACTCTAACAAACGTATCCTGTGCAGCAGCGGTAACTCTGGGTCTTCCATTCCTGTGACGGTCCTCATGAGAGCCAGTTTCATCATAGCGCTTGATGGTTTTTGCGACTGCACTTGTTCCGTATTGACTGACCTTCATGTCTTAAAGTAATGATGGACTGTCATTTCTCTTTGCTTATTTGAGCTGTTCTTGCCATAATACGGACTTGGTATTTTACCAAATAGGGCTGTCTTCTGTATACCCCCCTACCTTGTCACAACACAACTGATTGGCTCAAATGCATTAAGAAGGAAATAAATTCCACAAATTAACTTTTAAGAAGGCACACCTGTTAATTGAAATGCATTCCAGGTGACTACCTCATGAAGCTGGTTGAGAGAATGCCAAATGTGCAAAGCTGTCATCAAAGCAAAGGGTGGCTATTTGAAACAATCTCAAATATATCATCTATTTTGATTTGTTTAACACTTTTTTGGTTACTACATGATTCCATATGTGTTATTTCATAGTTTTGATGTCTTCACTATTATTCTACAATGTAGAAAATAGTAAAAAATACAATAAAAACCCTTGAATGAGTAGGTGTTCTAAAACTTTTGACGATAGTGTATATCGTGAATTTGTTTGAAAAAATCGAGATATGACTTTCAGGCCATATCGTCCAGCCCTAGATGATGGGCATCTGTAGAGAATGTAAATGCATGCATGGGCATCTGTTTAGTGTCATCTGCTGCTGCCCTGTGAGTCACCCAGAGTGAACCAGCTGCACCCAGCTGCAGGGGTCTGCTCTGGCCGGGCGCCTTGGTGTGGTGGACGGAGGTGGTTGGTGGACTCTTTTTTAGGCTAGCATTGGGACATGTCATATATAATGTGGTCCTCTGTAGCTCAGCTGGTAGAGCACGGCGCTTGTAACGCCAAGGTAGTGGGTTCGATCCCCGGGACCACCCATACACAAAAATGTATGCACGCATGACTGTAAGTCGCTTTGGATAAAAGCGTCTGCTAAATGGCATATTATTATTATTATTATTATTAGTGGGAGACTTGAGTTGGGCTTAATAAACTATAGCCTAGTATTTGTGTTCAATTGGTCCCTCAGGAATATTGACAGCTCTTCCACCTTCTCCTGGATTAGGGCCAATGTACAGTGCATTCAGAAAGTATTCAGACCCCTTCCCTTTTTCCACATTTTGTTACGTTACAGCCTTATTCTAAAAAAAATGCTCATCAATCTACACACAATACCTCATAATGACAAAGCAAACAGTTATTTAGACATTTTTGCACATTTATTACAACAACAAAAAACGGATACCTTATTTTTACCTAAGTGTTCAGACCCTTTGCTATAAGACTCGAAATTGAGCTTCTGTGAATCCTGTTTCCATTGATCATCCTTGAGATGTTTCTAGAACTTGATTGGAATCCACCTGTGGTAAATTCAATTGTTTGGACATTATTTGGAAAGGCACACACCTGTCTATATAAGGTTCCACAGTTGACAGTGCATGTCAGAGCAAAAACCAAGCCATGAGATCAAAGGAATTGTCTCTAGAGCTCAGAGACAGGATTATGTCGAGGCACAGATCTGGGGAAGGGTACCAAAAAATGTCTGCAGCATTGAAGGTCCCCAAGAACACAGTGGACTCCATCATTCTTAAATGGAAGAAGTTTGGAACCACCAAGACTCTTCCTAGAGCTGGCCACCCGGCCAAACGGAGCCATCGGGGGAGAAGGACCTTGGTCAGGGAGGTTACCAAGAACCCGATGGTCACTCTGACAGAGCTCCAGAGTTCCTCTGTGGAGATGGGAGAACCTTCCAGAAGGACAACCATCTCTGCAGCACTCCACCAATCAGGCCTTTATGGTAGAGTGGCCATAGAGTGGCCAGACGGAAGACACTCCTCAGTAAAAGGCACATGACAGTCCGCTTGGAGTTTGCCAAAAGGAACCTAAAGGACTCAGACCATGAGAAACAAGATTCTCTGTTCTGATGAAACCAAGATTGAACTCTTTGACCTGAATGCCAAGCATCATGTCTGGAGGAAACCTGGCACCATCCTTACGGTGAAGTATGGTGGTGGCAGCATCATGCTGTGGGGATGTTTTTCAGCGGCAGGGAGTGGGAGACTAGTCAGGATCAAGGGAAAGATGAACGGAGCAAAGTACAGAGAGATCCTTGATGAAAACCTGCTCCAGAGCACTCAGGACCTCAGACTGGGGACAGGACAACGACCCTAAGCTCACAGCCAAGACAATGCAGGAGTGGCTTCGGGACAAGTCTCTGTACAATCTTGAGTGGCCCAGCCAGAGCCCGGACTTGAACCCGATCTAACATCTCTGGAGAGACCTGAACATAGCTGTGCAGCGACGCTCCCCATCCAACCTTACAGAGCTTGAGAGGATCTGCAGAGAAGAATGGGAGAAACTCCCCAAATACAGGTATGCCAAGCTTGCAGTGTCATACCCAAGAAGACTAGAGGTTGTAATCACTGCCAAAGGTGCTTCAACAAAGTACTGAGTAAAGGGTCTGAATACTTATGTAAATATGATATTTCCGTTTTATTTTATTTTAAATTTGCTAAAATTTCTACAAACCAGTTTTTTCTTTGTCATTATGAGGTAATGATGAGGATATATTTTTTTTTTATGTTGAATTGTTTTAGAATAAGGCTGTAACATAACAAAATGTGGAAAAAGTCAAGGGGTCTGAATACTTTCCGGATGCACTGTATATAGCCTAGTCCCTCGCAAATAGATAGAAGTCTCTCAGGTGGTCCCCTCATAGCCCCTATCATTGAGTGGTGACTTTCAGTTGCCTCTCTCAGATGTCTCTCTCTGTCCTTGGTGAGGGAGGCCAGTGAGACCTGTTGTAATGGTCTGAAGGGGAGGCGCATAGCTGTGATGTGATATACATACACTCATGCTTTATTGAATGATCTCGGCTGGCGTCCGATGCCACACACTAGTTCACTGCAGGGGAGCCCCATCTCCCTATTCTTCAGTGTCTCACCTCTCCCCATCTCCCTATTCTTCAGTGTCTCACCTCTCCCCATCTCTCTCTTCTTCAGTGTCTCACCTCTCCCCATCTCTCTCTTCTTCAGTGTCTCACCTCTCCCCATCTCTCTCTTCTTCAGTGTCTCACCTCTCCCCATCTCCCCATTCTTCAGTGTCTCACCTCTCCCCATCTCTCTATTCTTCAGTGTCTCACCTCTCCCCATCTCTCTCTTCTTCATTATTCTTCAGTGTCTCTGGTCTCCACAGCCTTTTCGCCTTCCTCAGGGATTAACTCACCACCATGCCCTCTAATTCCAGATGATGGTAATCTGATACCACCCTGGCTGCACTTTTTATGTACCAATTCAATGTGACACTGCAAAGTTACTCTACCAACCTATGTAATAACTATGAACATCTATGTAATTAAATGCCCTTTACTTCCTAGGGGAGGGGCGGAGCTACTGTTTGGCGGTGTGAAGGAGCATCATGTGACCTTGCCCAACCAATCAGAACCCTGTAAGTACAACTTGTTTATCAACGTTTTTGTTCATCAATTGTCAATGTATATTTACTCTCATTTACTGTATATTTTTTAAGAGACATTACTTAAAGCCAAGGATAGACCCTGATTATGCAGTACAGACTGATTCTGCACAGTTCTGTTTTAAAACAGACCACTAACCGAATTCAGTTTAAATTCAGTTCTTAACGGTTTAGTGCCCTACACCCAGTGAGTGAAGGATGATGGAGATGTGGTATTTCTGCCCTCCTCTGATTGCCTCCCCTCCCCCTCTTAATAGATCCTAAGAAAATAGCCTTTCTCTTCCATGTCACTAAACAAAACAAAACTGTCACGTGCATAAATGACTTCATTAGTTCAATATATCTCCTCCCTTTCTCCTCTAACGCCGTCTAAAAGGGAGGAGGGGGTTGTGCATTAGCCACTCTTATGGCCACTACTCAGCGGGGGCTAATATGCAGAGACAAAACCCCAGCACAAATCATGCTGATCTCTCTTTCTCCTGCATCCATCTCTCTCTCTCCCACCACTGTTGTCCTTGCGTCTGCCCTCTCCCTTCTCTCCCCCTCCCTCCATCACTCTCTCTCTGACCTCTCTCAGCCCTCGTTCACATGGTGCCTGGACAGGTGTTGCGCTGGCCATGCTAGCCAGTAGCCTGCCTGCCTGTCTGGTTGCCTTGGCCCCTCAGTTCGGCCAACTCTCCCCCCACCTCCCCTCCTTCTCCATTGCAAATCAGTATAAAACAGCCCGCTCACCCCCCTCATCTCCCCTCTCTCATTCCAGTCTTTCCTCAGTAACAATGGCGTTGGAGCCCCCTCCTCCTTCCTTCCTTCCCTCTCCAGCACCACCAACATCTGTGAGCCACCCCGGGCCTCGACCCATTCTTCTCCTAACTGCGCCATTATTAGGCCTCATTCACTTGTAAATGCAGCCAGTGATACTGTTGATGGGTCTTCAATCCACAACGCAGAGTCAGGGAGGAAAGGAAAGGAGAGGTAGGGGTGGCTTTGGAGGAGAAGGAAGGGGGCCCAGGAAGGGGTATTTGGGGACAATTGTGACAAAGCTTCCAAGTCCTTTTTGTGTAAAATGATTTTGGGCGGTTGGCGGGATGGACGAGTAGCCCTGTTTCCTCTCCTGTCTATCCCTGTATCCCTGTGCTCTCCTGGTGGGAATAGGGAAGTGAAAGTAGGTAGAATGGAGGAATAGGTCTCCTAAAACTGCATAGCTCATCCCTAGAGGAGGAGGCCATCTGATGCCTACTGCAGTGGAACTGCAGCTCAACACACTCAACTGGTTTGACTCCTTTCCTCTTTAGTACAGCACCTCAGCGCCATCTCTGTGAATTACTCCTTTCCTCCTTAGTACAGCACCTCAGCGCCATCTCTGTGATTTACTCCTTTCCTCTTTAGTACAGCACCTCAGCGCCATCTCTGTGATTTACTCCTTTCCTCCTTAGTACAGCACCTCAGCGCCATCTCTGTGATTTCCTCCTTTCCTCCTTAGTACAGCACCTCAGCGCCATCTCTGTGATTTACTCCTTTCCTCTTTAGTACAGCACCTCAGCGCCATCTCTGTGATTTACTCCTTTCCTCCTTAGTACAGCACCTCAGCGCCATCTCTGTGATTTACTCCTTTCCTCTTTAGTACAGCACCTCAGCGCCATCTCTGTGATTTACTCCTTTCCTCCTTAGTACAGCACCTCAGCGCCATCTCTGTGATTTACTCCTTTCCTCCTTAGTACAGCACCTCAGTGCCATCTCTGTGATTTACTCCTTTCCTCTTTAGTACAGCACCTCAGCGCCATCTCTGTGATTTACTCCTTTCCTCTTTAGTACAGCACCTCAGCGCCATCTCTGTGATTTACTCCTTTCCTCCTTAGTACAGCACCTCAGCGCCATCTCTGTGATTTACTCCTTTCCTCTTTAGTACAGCACCTCAGCGCCATCTCTGTGATTTCCTCCTTTCCTCCTTAGTACAGCACCTCAGTCATCTCGGTCTAGATCTAGATAAGTCAGTGACATTGAAGTCATTCTATTCGCTCTGTAGTAAACATCAGCAGTGTATTCACTAGGAACGAAACCGAAGCAAACGGAACCAAACGAGGAGGGACCTGATCATTTGTAGGCTGATCATTTGTCAAATAGAAACTGTCGTTTTCGTTGCAAAACGTTTTGCTACGGTGAAAAATATGTTTTCTGTGTCCTCTTTTGTCACATGCTTTTTAGTACGTGTGGTGTGCGTCAAAACGTATTGTGTTTTTCTTGTGTTTTGTTTGTGTGAGTGTTTGTCAATATGTGTGTCTGTTAATGACTGACTGTGAGTGACCGTGGTGTAGTGTGTGAATGTACACTCCCCTGCTAGACCCCATAGTAGAGGGAACTGTGAGGGAGTGATAGGAGTGTTTGGGTTGTTCTAACCTCTACAAACAAAGGTTTGGTCTCCGTGGCAGTGGAGTTTCCAGGACAACCTCAACACAAAAGTTGACCAGAGCAGAGAATGTGAGCCTAGGATGACCTTGTTGATCTGCTGTCCGCTGGACCTCAGTGTGTGCGTGTAACCGTGTGTGTGTGTGTGAAAAAATCATTTTCTGAACCTCAGTATATCTCTTTAACCCCTGTGAGTGATTGATGACCCTGGCTCTGAATCCCCCCCGCCTAAGATCCCCCCCACCCCCCATTACACACACATCACAGAAAACGTCCCCTCAGACATCTCCAGCAAGATGGATGACTTTATTTCCTCCCACCCACAGATAACGACCATAACAACAATAGTAGCGTAAAGCACGGCGGGAGCGAGGTGAATTAAGAGGAAAGAAAACGAGAGGGAATGCTTTTAGTCCGCTGTTCAGACGCCCTCTCCCCTCCGACCCACACAGCGCTATCCCATAATGCACCTGCGCGGAGCCTGTGACGCACATTCCTCCTTTTCCTCCTCTCCATTGTTGTCCTCCGTCCTCCTCCTCCGCCCACCTGCACTCTCCTCTACAGCCTATGGATGGGCTGAAACACAAACAGGGTCGTATTCACTAGGCGCCAAACGACAGAAACTGGGCTGAATCGGGGAGGGACTACCTGAACTTGTCCAATAAGAAACTCTTGTTTTCCGTTGCATATCCTAATGAGTACGACCCAGGACAATGAAAGCAGACCGGAGTCCAGGAGAACCTTCATCTCTGCCCCCTCGGCCGCCCTGACCTCTAAGTCTCTCTGAAGGAAAATCGACAGTCAGGGCGGGAGGGGGGGATGCGATAGACTTCAGCGGTTTTTGCGAGAGAGGAGAGAGCGTATCTTGCTTCCACAAAGGCGAAATGATGAGAGCGGAGTGATTGGCTTCTGTTTTTAGAACTGTGCTGAGGTACAAGTCAATATTAATTGCCTTTGCTCTGCATCACTCTTCTTTATAGGTGCTGGGAAGAGGAGAGAGAGAGGGGGGTTCTGGGCAGGGAGGGAGGGAGGGAGGAAGGTAGGCTGATCATTACACTCGTGAAGAGGTCTGACAGCCATCCAATTAACCTGATACTGCCCCCTCCCGCCTCTGAGATGCACTAAAGCCCCACCAAACACTTCTCCAAAACCCTACAGTACCCCCAGGTACTAGGACTGTTCTGTAACGAGCAGAGAGCCTAGATGTTTTAGACAGGCTGGATTCCACAACTCCCAAGCGTAGTTTCAGCTTTATCGATGTCCACAGAATCACTGGTGTAGAGTAAGAGAGGTGTTAGCTCTGTGAAGAGCTTCCTCCCTCTCTTTCTGATGTGCCAGGGCTGTCTGTCTGTAGACCGGCCCCTAGGTTTATTTTACATGTCCTTTCTGTGACATGCCCTGTTCAGAGGTTATGGGTTTGAATAGCACATCAGTGGAGATGGCAATACTGAAATGATTATACGCTTTAGTGGGCATTGAGCACAGCCTCGTCACATTCTATCAAACGCCCTACCTTAGATATTATTTCCGCTGCAACGTAGACTTTTCTATTTTATATATCCCTTCACTTCTTTCTCCCCTTCTCTCTTTCCCTCCCTCCCTCTCACATCCATATCAGCACAGAGTGAACTGGTTGGATCCGGTGAGAGAGGCTGATGATGCTGTGTTAGGGATGGGAAGGCTGGTGTGTGTGTGTGTTTCTGTGATATGGGAAACTGCAGTCCCAGTTCTGCTCTCGTGTGCCATCGCGAGGCCTTGTGCTCCTGTACATCTGCAGACGGCCATGATCGTTTAAGAACACATACAGTTTTTTATAAGGAAACACACATTCCATTCACACGCATATTGATGGACAGTAATGAATGCTTAGGTTACAGTATATGGAATCGTATCATAAGGTGGGGAGAGGATATTATAATTGGCCTGTAACGTGTGTGTGTGTGTGTGTGTGTGTGTGTGTGTGTGTGTGTGTGTGTGTGTGTGTGTGTGTGTGTGTGTTTTGCTCTCGTAACCCGACGGTTCAGGATATGTTGCTCTCTGTAGCCTGACGGTTCAAGTAGCTCAAGCCATTGTTAATGCGAGGTCAATTTCCAAACAACAGCCTATTGTTCCAGAGGTCAGACTCATAGAAAATGTTTAACATCACTAACGTTCAAGTTCTTAAAAAAGACACGTGTTTTATTTTGAAATGCATATAGACGGACACAATAATGTGAATTCCTTATTTTGGGCTTTGCATTTTCTGTCAATCAATTCCTAATCTCCATTTAGGAGCGGTTTCCTGGACAGAGATTAAGCTATTATTTTTCTTTCAAAAGACAGAAAACAATTTCAATCAACTGAAAATATGTATTTAGTTATTAATCCAGGAATAGGCTTAACCTGAATCTGGGAAACCGGCCCGTTAGGTTTACGGGGACAGCACTGCATGCATATCATGCACACCTCCACTTAGGAAGTGGAGGATTATATATGTCAGGATGTTATCCATTTAAAAGCTCCTTTATATTTTAACCTCTTTGTTTGCCAAGATATCCTAATATAAAACCTAATGTCCCAGAGGTGAATGAGGGCGATGGCTGGCTTTGAGACGTCTGTCGCTCCATCCCCCTCAGCATCACACACACACACACATACAGTGATCTCTAGTGATCCCTGGTCCCTCTGTCGCGTCACATCGACCGGCTGGGATGGGGGGCTGGAACCATGCACCTTGAACTCTGACCTCTGACCCCTGTCTCTGCTTCTGTCTGTGTGCCTGTGTGCGTGTGTAGGGGACATGATGCAGCTGCTGGTATGGATCAGAGGGAACATGCTGAAGGAACGTCCCGAGCTCTTTGTCCAGGGAGATACTGTGTGAGTATTATACACACACACACACCGCCATTCATTTTTTAGTGATCAACTTTTTATTCTTGTTGGGGTGAAACAGTTACAAAAGGAGAGATGCAGACGAATGTTTATATTTGCCCAAGATGTGACCGAAAGACACAGCCATCATTAAAGAAGATGGATACTACTGGACAGAGTTGTGATTTGTGGATGCTCTCTCCTCCTCACCCATTCTAGGCTAAGAGCTAAGGGCTTTGACTTTTACTGTTCCTTTTTATAGGGGTCTATTGATAGGGGTAACTAGCTAATGAAGGGAGGATATGTGAGAGAGGGAGAAAATCTGTGCCACTACCTATAGACTCTATAGATTAGGTCCACTGTAGAGAGAGTGTGTCTGTCTACTCTTAGTCATTGTAGATCACACATTGCATTCCAAACCGGGATGCTTTGCTTTTAACCTGAAAACCGACATTTTTAACAGCTGCACCACATTAGTGGAGGCTGTTTGAATCTGTTTGTTTTGAGGTGTACTGGCTATGTCGGGAGGTTATGTATGTTATGCCGTATGGAAAGGGCGTTTTTGAAGGTAAAGCAGCCTATCAGAGCATCGCATGTAGCCCTGTGACTCTGTGACGTCAGAGCGCACCGACCGCGGTGGTGATGGAGGCAACTTCATACATACAGCAAGAGAAACAACATGCAGTTGTGGCGCACGTCGCTATGTCTTCAGATACCATAGTCAGATTTCAGCGGGTACGCAGTCCCCCAACACCCCCTCTACAACACATGATCACACACACCTGATCGGTCCCTCCTGCATCCTCCTGTGATGTGTAAAATGCATGCATGTGATTTCATTTTTCTTCATTGTGTAGAATTATCCTGAGACTAGATTGTCTTATTTGTGTGTCTGAGGTATTCCAATGCAATGCTTTTTCCTTCATTTTAATAGGAGGCCTGGGATCTTGGTACTTATCAATGATGCTGACTGGGAATTGATGGTGAGTGTTCTATTGGGTGTAAAAAAAAAAGAAAACACAAAAAGTTCCACACACATTGTTTATTTGCACAGTATATGGATTCTGTATCTGATTCTGCTACAGTGTACATCTAAAAACAATACCGGTCTTTTTTAACTAAATGCATTTTGGAAGAGCACCCTTTTGATACCATTTCTGTGTTTTTTCCAGAAGCAAATCCACACTCCCTTTTTTTCTATTTCCTCCCTGTATTTTATATTCACATCTTATAACCTACGTGTGTACGTCTGACTGTGTCTATATGCGTTTCTCTCTTTCCTTATTTAAACGTATGTATTTGTATATTTTAAATATCCATAGCATGCATCTGTGTCACATATACACACACACGTTTCTATATCTCTCTCTCTGAAGGGTGAGTTGGAGTACAAGCTGCAGGACAAGGACAACGTAGTATTCATCTCTACTCTCCATGGAGGTTAGAATACACTGGGTGTAGATGTCCACACACAATCCCCCTCACTTTCTCCTAGTCCTATTGTTCCAAAACAAAACTTGCTGGACTCTTGGAACTCTCAGCTCCAACCAACCAACCACTGAAAGAACACTGGGATGCTAGGATTTTTTAGTTCTCCAAGACCTCCGCCTGTATTCATTTCTGATCTAGGATCAGTTTTTCCTTTTAGATCATAATTAATACAATTATAAGGACAGGGTGGACCTGATCCTAGATCAGCACTCAGACTTGTTTTTTTTTAATATGGGTGCTGGTCCTCCAGAATGATGTTTTGTGGAGTGAGGAGAAGATTTCATCTACGGAGAGGGACTCTATGGTGATGGTGTGGGTATTTTCAGGGCCACAGTCAAATGAATATTCTGCTACAGTTCTGTCTCCATTCAAATGGATTCAGAAGATGCAGTAGGACTTGAGCTGATACCTTTTTGCCTTGAACTCTGCATGTGATTGGTCAAGAATGTTAATCATTTACCACCATTTGTACTTTTTTTATTCACCAACAAATTGCTGCTTCAATCCTTCAATTTATGTTTTGATGTTTTGAGACAAAATGGAAATTGAGACAATCTGTCAAAAACGATTAATTTAGCTTGCTGCAATGATGTAAAGATGTAACCATAAACAAATGTATTTAATTGAATTGATAGATCAGATTCAAAAAAATAAAAGGATTGCATACTTTAACTCATTTAATACATAACAAATTGTCTAACGTTCCCTTTCAACAACATCTTTCTGTTTGCTGCAGTACAGAATAAAAGGCTACTTGGATGACAGGTCACAATTTGCTATGCCTCACTCTACATATCTAAGCATACACAACCTGTTTACGTTGTTGTTTGTTGTCTGTCCTTACCCATTCCCCTATAGTTACACGCATTTGAATGATTTGCTTGAAATTGTATTATTATGGTATGGCTATGGCATAATGTTTTATTATAACGGTACATTATAGGCCAATAATAAGCATTTAAAAGTGTTATATCGTGATTAAAACGGATCAATTTAAATGAGGTATCGGATTGGAGATATGGGCTGATTACAGCGGGATTTAAGGACTATTTCTCCTCAGAGCCTTCACGTAGAATATTCATAAAATCAACCTGAAAGAAAGACCACGGCGGTTGTAGACTCGATTTGCAACGGGAAACCATCTGATAATAGTAGCTATAATGCCAATGCAAATTAGCTTTGCGAGAGGGAGAAATGTGGTGTGGCAGTCAGTGCTTGAAGGTTGAGCTACAAATTTGAGTGCGTGTGTGTGGCGCGAGGGGAAGCCTTTTTTGAGGGGGAGAAAGGGCTGAGAAAAGAACACACGGTGCACCCCGCGGCGTGACCTGTCGAGAGGCCATGAGTCGGTTGGGCTCCACAAAACACTGGATAATTATCAAAGACTCAAAGCCAGCAAAAAAACCTGCTTGTTTTAGCACGTTTTTCTGCGTGTATTTATCCAGGTGATTTGTAGAATAGCATCCCATTTTAATTGCGTTTTAATCCAAACCTTTTTAATGGAATCTCATGGAATCATAAACGAGTGGGGGAAATAGACTAGGGCCCTAAAGAAAATAACCAAATACATTTGAAGATTGCATTGGTTGTTCTAATTAAATAATGATTAATTGTATGACAATTTTTTTTAAAATCAGTTAATTGCGTTATAGCCTATTTATGGATGGATTCTTCTAAATGTAAGACGAAAAGTGTCTTTTTGGAATCCTTCCATAAGCCTGGCCTATGTGTGAGCTGATTTTTTATATTTAAATTACTTTATCTCCATAAACGAGATTTTCACACCTTTGCATTTATGCAGCGTTTCCCCAAACTCGGGGTGAACGTTTTGGTTTTTGCCCAAGCACTACACAGCTGATTCAAATAATCAACTAATTATCAAGCTTTGATAATTTGAATCAGTTGTGTGTAGTGTTAGGGTGAAAACCAAAACGTGCGCCCCTTGGGGTCCCAAGGACCGAGTTTGGAAAACGCTGCATTTATGTAAGTTGAATAGCGTTATGTTTAGAAATATAAATCAATTTTATTGTAGTGTTCATAACTATTAATAGGACCTTTGTTATAGCATTTAGACCTATACGTTTTCATGATGCCCCCCCATTGTCCCTACGCTTATTGGCAAAATAAAAAACAGCATTTCTTTTTTTCAGTTGTTACCTCCTTGCATCGTTTTTAGTTGACAACCAAATAGCACTCCCAAACCAACCATAATAGCAGGTGGATGTTGGGGCCTTAATTTACATCCATGCACGTTCGGTCTGTAGGGGGTCGGGGGTGATGTGAAAAGATGTCCTGCACCCTGCATCTATAAAGGGGGGTTACGTTTGACCAAATTTTTTTGCCTCTCCTATGTCATATGTTTAGAAGACGACAACCAATTCTACCACATTACTCAAGTCTTTGGCTAAGATTATATAATATAGGCTATTATAAATATAAGCGTATTACTAAAACCATTTTAACGTTATAACTATAAATATTAGGCTATTTACTGTATGAAATTACTGTTATTATATTTGCATGATTTGTATTATTAATAATTGTATGGTTATAATTTTTTTACCAATGTGTAAAACACAAAAACGTATTTCTCAAGTCTGCTAAATGTTACATAACATAAAAAACTAATATTTCTGAAAAATATTCAATTGTTCTTAAATTCACAACTCTTAAATTCGTATTTCAGCCAAACTGCAGGCAAAGCTGATTGATGGGGCTGGAGAAATATAACCACAATTCATAGATGGGCCTATATTGTCTGACAGATATTTATTAAGTTAAACGTCATTGTACAAAACCATTGTTTAATCTTGTGTGTGTGCGTGCCTGTGTGACAGAGAGACCTCAAAAATATTGATCCTCATACACAATCGAACAGGCATTGTGTAACTTATGAAGGCATGCTTATGGAGGCATTCTTATTTACCAGTATTCTCATACACATTCAGCACTTCTCATGATGTTGATAATATTAATTATATATTCAAACGAATCTAAAACATCTTTAAAGATCCTTTTTAACCAAACGTTTAATTTAGAAACTACAATTGACCGCCAAATTAGGCCAAGGACTGTTTTACGTGATTCAAGTGTCATGCCACTAAATTCAGGCCAAGTCTTTTTCCCCCTAACGTCATCAAACGGTCCCTAATACTGGCATTCTACTGCTCTCTATCCAGCCAAACTCTTTTGACACCTCGTGTACTGCAAATCCATGAGTATACAGTTGTGTAATCCACTATTATGTAAAGATTACATGTCAGATTGGTTAGGTTTTAGGCCTATAGTTATATTTCAAACCAATTCAAAATAATCTGTTTTACTAGAATTAAAATAGGCTATATACCTGTAAATCCTAGGCCTGCCCTAAAATATACGAATTTATTTAGGAATTAGCGGTACCATAAAAACACGATCATCCCTCTTTTAAAATGAGATAGTTTATGTTTACACAATAGTTCGACAGTTCTGTAAATTATGCAAAAAGCTACATAAACAACAGACTGATACTTTGATACTAATGATCAAAGACAACATTTTACTAGACCTATTATGAGAATTATTATCTCAAAGATAATGGTTAAACCAATAGAATTAAAAACACATAGAAGATAAGGTAGGCCTATGTTTTCTTGATTTACACCAAACCGAAACCGTCGTGAGGTCAGGTTGCCTAATGGCATAGTAAAGAAATAACTAATATCCAAACATTTTAGATGCAAGACCTTAGGATGGCTTGATCATTTTAGCCATTGAATGACGTATAGCCCAAAAGTCACCGTTCATTTTGATGATAACTTTTGTCCTTTGAAAAGGCTGACGAATCTCTATGAAGACATGTGTGGCTAGTCAAGTAACAATTGTACAAATGGCCAAAGCACTCGATAAATCAATGACTCCAATTGATAGTTGCCATTTAAAACAAACTGATTTAATTAGATTTTCGACTAAGTGTACACACCAATTGGTGGACCCATCGGGCCTACACAAAACATACACCAAGAAACATACAGTACATGAGGCAGTCATATTGGGTTTCTTCCCTTTATTGGCTAAGCATAATCTCATATCTCTGTTTATATCGAATCAAACCCATTTTAATCTGCTGAAAAATTGTGGATTATTCTTACCTGCACTGGGACATTTTTATAACATTATCATATTTTGTTTCTTGAATGTTCTGGATTTTTCGTTTGAATAAAGCCAGGATGAATTTGAGTTTTCAGCAACAGATGTCCATGCACAATTCTTGGGGTTTTGTTTGATTTTGCTCAAGAATTGCGTTTGGACAATCAGTCGCTAACACTCTAAAATGGCCTTCTCGAAAAAACACATCCAGGCATTAATTCGATTCAACACAAATGCATAGATTAGTATTAGGCCTACAGAATGCACATACTTCCATTTCAAAATGATTTGCTAAATGTATACATTCATTGTTGATTAAAAAACAACCCATCATGTTCTAAAGACAACGACATAGAGAAAAAAATAAAAGTTGCACTTGTGCATCTTTTTTTCCATTCCTTGTGCTGCGTTGTATATGGTCACATGCTTCCATGGTCCTTCCATTTTCAACCATCGGAGCCATAGATGAGCCTAAATTCAAGTTATAAATGTGTATTTCCAAACATCCAATAATAAATACAGTAGCCTGTAGCCAACTAAAATCCTACTAACTGAGCAAGTGTCTCGTTTCGATGGAAAATTTATATAGAAAGAAATACACATTCTGGCATCAAAAGTTGAATGCACTTGCTGTTTCATTAATTAATTAATTCCTATCCGTTGGAAAAGTAGGCTTCACGATTCAATGTTATGTGGTGGCCTAGGACTAAAACTGTCACTACTAATATTTCCCAGTCTACCACAGTTCAAACACTCAAATACTTGCAGGTTGATTTTTCTTTCCTCGCAAAAGGAGCTTGGTGAGAGGTGAAAAGTGCGTTTACTTTGCCTCTCACTAAATCTCTTTATGTGGCCCTAAACTGATAGCCACAGCATCTACGAAATATCGCCTCTTCTCAATTAATCATATAATAAGTAATGTAAAATAGTTTTAAATGAACCAGGCAGGTAAATCAAGACACCCTTCTTCAAAGTCCAGGCTGTGTTGATACAAAACAACGTTTTGGCCATCTCTGCTGCACCTGTTAAGGGCGCACATCCACGTAGTTTCCACACCACGTCAGGAAATAGTCAGAATCTTCATGGTCATCTTAAAAATAAATCAGCTGCAAACAAACCATTTCCAATTGTAACAATAAAAAACGTTTCTTTAAAATCAATGAACATATGAGGATTTGGAGTAGTAGTGTTTCTGTCCTCCGGTGATGGAGAGAAGAGGTGATGAAATCGAGAAAACCGCTCAGTCCTGCGTGCGTTCTCTTCTCTCTTCCCCCGACGTGCGCAGCCTGGATCCTCGTCCCAAACGCTCTCCGCAAGATGGGGACGCGTGCAGAGGAAGAATGATGCTTGGAGCAGGTTGCTGGTTGCATTAAGCTAGCGCCTCCGCTTGCAGTACCTCCGCAGCAATTGACTTTCTGGGACGGTCGCTCCTCTCCTGGCTCTTTTCTTTGGCTGGCGTAACAATACGGTGTCGCCGCGACGGACGGCGAGAGAGAGTGGGGATGCTCTTTGCTTGGTACTGCATTTGAATAACACCACAGGGTGGATGATAAATGTCCATTGTGCTGTAGAAGTAATGAATCTCAACTGTCTTCTATGGGCACACACACAAGCCAGCAGCTGCGAGCGAGGGGACCAGCAAGCTCTTAAAGACACAACAGTCCTATTTTCTAGCCAAAAGGGATTACAATTCGTACACTGTTTATTCAGCGCCAAACCGCTCTGACAACTCTGCATGACGCTTGTTTGCTCGATGCTCTTTTTTTTTTTTTGTGAGAACACCAGTGCAATGCAGTATCCAGGCACTTGGACACAAAGCAGTCCCTTGAAAGCATTTTGTGTAGTGTAGAAGGCCAATATGAAGAATGGCATGCAAATGTATGAAAGGATGTGAATTAGTACAATTATTGGCTTTTACATGTTCAATTAATGTATTATAGATCACCCATAATCACATTCTGATTGCAATGTGAATGGGTTACACCTATATATTTAGTTTAACTCTTATATTATGAGTTGATGTTATTTCAAAGGTTATTTGGAATAAAATCTGGTTATTCAACTAGGTCTGTGGTGTACCTCAAAGCCTATAGACTGACAGGTGTATGTGAATCAATGAATAACATTGCGTTATAGAATCTGAAAACATGTAAAGTACTCTTATACTTTTGAGATAGGATATAGGTTTTCCATAGGTTGCACTACATTTATAGCATGTTGATTTACTGTAGTAATTTGTAGAATTTAGATAATACTGTATGTAAACTAAAAGCTTTATGACATTTTGCATAAGAGCTGTCTTAACTGTTAATATCATATTAATTAAACTGAAACACTTTCACATATAAATAGCAAGCAACACACAGTTAACCCTGATAGGTAGGCCTTCCACCTGCACTCCCTTCACCATACACAGAGTGTGCATGTGACAACTATTCCATCCACATGTTCTAAACATCACCACATTAGCCAGGGGCGCTTTCAGGAGAACGCAACGTTTTGGAACGTTCAGAAAGAAAGGAGTTATGGAGAACAAGGAATCATGTTGGCTCTTTTCATGGCATTTCTATCTGCAACGTTCAACAACGTTTGTCAACTGAAGGTGGCCCTGTTGTGTGTGTGCAGCATGTATGCTCAGTAACATGCTAGTGAAGGAACCCCAGCCAGCGCATAGCCACTCTCCTCTAGCAGATAAATCACTGGGCAGAGCCTGCCCCCAGGCATGGGGGTCCACCTTCTTAAAGTAAAACCCTTTTCCTTTTCATCCGTCTCAAGGAGGAGAGTTAACCTCTCCTGATCGGCTTGGTGGGCTCTCTTCACATACACACACACGTGCGTGCGCGCACAAACACACACACATGCAGGCAGGCACACACACACACAGACAGTATCTCCCCCCCCTTTCACGTTCTGACTAGAGAGAAGGAATCCTGAGAGGAAGTAGCCTAACAGTGGAGCTCCCAGATCTGTGTGTGCTTTCTGCAGTTGGCAAGACAACACACACAGATCTGGGACCAGGCTACCTCAGGCTTTGTTTATCACAACCATCTATCCTGTTTCAGACTAGTTTGTAAATAAATGTGAAATTTCCCTCAATTCTCTTTTCTACTGAAAGGATGATTGGGTGGGTGTACAGGTCAACTTTTATTCCAAAAATAATAAATAAAATAGGCCTAGATGTGGTAGGACAGTTTGTGTCAGCTATGAGGAGGGTTTTAACAAAGAATATGAACTGCTCTAGATTATCCTGTTTTAAACATCAGTGTTTTGAGGATTCATTTCACCCTCTCATTGTTAACCTGCAGAAGTAGCCTAAAACATAGACCACAGACAATCCCTTATGGTGGTTCATTTCCTTTTAACAATAAAAATAAATACCTAAAGGGGCCAGTTTCCAGGACACAGATTAAGCCAAGTGTTGGACTAAAAAGCACTTTAGATGGAGAATCTTCATTGAACATGAACTGTGTCTGGGAAACCTGCCTAAAAAGGCACTAGAGGCAGATCAAGTATGTGAGTTGTTGAAGCCAGCCAGGACAACACAGCAGAAGCAGTTTGCTTTTATGTTGCTTGGTGGTTGTACACAAAAACAGTGGGGGGACATCACTTCCTCAGTGCCACTGGGCTCCTCTCCATTCTCTCTCCATTCACAAATAAATGTTTAGCTCACTGGCTGAAAGGAGCGGGGGGGTGGGGGGGGGGGGCTGAAGCAACAGGGTGGCCAAAGAACTCGTCCCTGGGAGAGATGGAGAGGAGGAAGGTAACAGTAGAGGAGCGGAATCAGAGGAATCCTCCAATAAGCCTCCTCAGATGAAGGCATCTCTACCCTGCTGCTAATGCAATGTGATGCTAGTGCTATGTGCTGCTAGAACAATGTGATGCTAGTGCTATGTGCTGATAGAACAATGAGATGCTAGTGCTATGTGCTGCTAGAACAATGCACTGTTAGTGCAATGTGCATGGAGTAGACTGCAGTTTGAAACGTCTCTGCTCCGTTGCTGACCTAGTAGTTACTAGAAGTCAAGTAGTGTGATCTTTCTCAGCCCTGCTGCTAGTGCAATGTACTGCTAGTGCAATGTACTACTAGTGCAATGTGCTGCTAGGGAAACATGCTGTTAGAGCAATGTTCTGCTAGAGCAGGGGTACTCATGTACTATCTGAGAAGTCCAGTCACATTTCCCAGGTGGCAAAGGTCCAGATGGATATAGTATTTTATCGATATAGTAACAAACCCCCATCTCGCAACCCATGCGACCCCGAACTGTTCACAGCCTTCGAGTTGGCGGAGAGAAAATGTTGCAGTTTTAAAGCTAATTTCCAATATTTCTACACATTTTGCATGGGGCAGATATTTTTTTTCTGTTTTAAAGCTAATTTCCTACAATTCTACAAATTCTTCCATGTCTTATTTGTGTTTATATGATACCAGGTGTCGAAGCCCGACCGAGTTCCCCCCCCAAAAAGTTGGGACCGGTAGTCCGTATTAACCCTGTTCTGGGTCCTGATCGGCACCATGGTCCGCCAGTTGAGTATGAGGGTTCTAGAGCTAGTAAAATGTGCCACTAGGAAAATGTGCTGTTAGAGCAATGTTCTGGTAGAGCAATGTGCTGCTAGTGTTATGTGCTGCTAAAGAAATGACTGTGCTGCCAGTAAAATGTGTCGCTAGTGCTATGTGTCGCTAGTGCTATGTGCCGCTAGTGCTATGTGCCGCTAGGGAAATGTGCCGCTAGGGAAATGGGCTAGTGCTATGTCCATGGCAGTTTGAATTTAGCTATACCGCTCTGCTCTGCTCTGCTGCTGTGTTGGTGGAACCCTTATCGGCCCTGTTTCTGTTAGACATGGCTGAATAAACGAACAGAATCCTAAATATGGTGTAAATGCTTGTATGTGTGAGCGTGGTATACATACAGGACAGTATGTGATATACATGTGTCAGTGTCTTTACACTGTGTCAGTGTCTTTACATAGCAAGTGTTTGATTGCAGGATTGTGTTCGTTTTGCACTCTGGACTCAAGACTCAAAAAGACACACTTCCTGTTCCCAAATGTTTTGGGGACCTTGTCTTCAGTCCTTTTGGTCTCCTGCACTCCTCTAACCCCTGTACCCCCCAATACCCCCCCACCCCCAACCATGCCACTGCCTAAATGTCTCTTGGAATTCTTTGACGTGGCTGTGTAGTTGCCTGGCAACAGTGAAGGAGACAGAGAGAAGCAGCAGTGGACGTGGTTCAAGAGTCTATAGGGAGGAACGAGGTAATCTCTATATGACATTAACCACCTCCAACTGTAACCACATCCCATTACAATCACTGCCCATTGTAATTAACCAGGTCTTCCCCTGCTCTGGTCTGTCCCTGAACCTCACCCAGCCAGCCCAGCCAGCTTAATCCTCTCACCCACATCCAGACAGGATTTCCTTCACAATAACATGATCCACCTCTAATTCACCCAAATCCAGATGGGTGTTTCCAGGTGTATTTATTGCAATTGTCTTGATTGTTTTAAATGTTTGTGGTTGTTTCTATTGTTTTGTTATGGCTGTTTTGTAGCCTAAACTTTAAAGTTTATAAGGACACTGCAACCTTCATCTTGAGGGATTTGACCAGTGAAGTCTGAAGAAAAGCAATGAAAAATGGGAACTGCCTTTGTTTTGTGCAAGTTAATGTGTTTTTATGTTCTAGTGTTCTTCGCATGTTGACCATGCAATCAAATCTAGTTAAATCCTCAAATGTTAACTGAAATGCCACCACCTGGCATCTTGCTATATACACGCATGGGCTGCTTGGCAGTATAAGATCCAATTCTGAATTTGTATTTAAAAACAACTTCTACACCCCCTTCCCCCAACACACACACACACACTCACACACACACACACACACACACACACACACACACACACACACACACACTACCGTGGCCTCTGCTAAAAGGCTGCTGAGTAAGAATGTAGGTGCCAACCGTGGGAGTGTGAATGACAGTTATCGACCCAGCGAGCCCTGAGACGTCGGTGTGGGAACGCGGTTATTGATTGTCGCCACGGCAATAAAGATTCCAGAGGGTTTTCAGAGCGTCACGACTGGGGCCCCCTGGAGGGATTGTGACTTGGGGAAGAAAAGAGAGAGAAGGAGATTGGTGTTGGTAGACAGTGACCGCTACGGCAGGGGTGGGGGAGTTAGTATGTATCAGTAGGGGCCCTGGCTGGCAGACCCCCCACTACGTGTCACGTGTATGTGTGTGTGTGAGCACATTTGTCTGTGAGTGAGGGACAAGGGCCCCTCAACCGAGTTCTCCCCTTTCCCCTCCACCCCCGTCCACTGAATAAATATTTAGTCTCTCTCCATCTAGCTCGGTTGTGAACCTATTGGCCCGGGACCCCTCAGCCCTCTCTCCACACCCTGCCACCCCACCACACCACACCACTGACCCTTAACCCTGACCTCTGACCCAGCACTGAAAAGTTACTGAACTCTCCCAGACCTGCTACTGCAGAGGGTGCTGGGAAAGTGGCCTTCGGGGTCATGGGGGGTCAGGGGGTGTGACAGGGTGTCATGAATAGAGGTCCCTTTGACCTTCTTGGTCCCCTGTCCAGAGAGCAGGGCAACACTTGATTGTCCCTCCAACACCCTGAGTGCTTTGGCTGGCTCATTGATTGAGGCCCTTCCAAAGCTCCCTAAATTCAGTTTAGATCCCTGTCATCCTCCACCTTCTTCTCTTCTCCTTTGATCTGTGCCATGCCATTCTCTCTTTCTTTCTGTCTGTCTTTCACTCTCTGGCTCTGTTTTCTTTCCTGATTATACCCTCTTTCACAGCGTTGCTTGGTCTGTCTTTCTGTCCTTGAATAACTAACTGTTCATTGATGAACTGATTTTGGAATGTTAACTCAATGCTCCCCTCTACAGGCAATAGGTTGAAATTGATAGAAACAAATATTGTTCTAAATTTGTAAATATAATTTATCCCGTATAGACAATAAGGGGATGTGTGCTGTTAGATTATGGCCACTATTCAGCTGTTAAAGGCATTCATACATTGTGTGTTGTAGCCTAAATTGCAAAGGCATAAAAATATGAAAGTGTGTATTCTTATTTAAAATGTATGTAGTTCTGTACGTGTCTATTAATGCTTTGTATAGCTTTTTTTATTTGTTTGATTATTTATTTATGTAGTTCTTTAGCTGTATATTCATGTTATGTATTATGTCATTTATGTAGTTCTGTCCACCAGCTGTAAATGGTGGAGGTAAAATAGTGACATAAGTGTACAACCATGTAAAGTATGATTTGCACATGTCAAATATGAGTTATATAGTTGCAAAAAATATTTGCAAACATGTAACTTATTTGGAGAATAAATGCAACAACACTTGAAAGCACATAACGTGACTATAACGACACAGGATTTGACCCAAATGCAGACACAGGAGGCTGATGGTTCGAGTCTCTGATATTTATTAAAATACAAGGGGCAGGTCGAGGACAGGCAGAAGTTTGTAAACCAGGTCTGAGTCCAAAAGGTACAGGGCGGCAGGCGTGCTAAAGGTCAGGGCAGGCTGAATGGTATGGCAGGCGGCCTCAGTGTCAGGGTAGGCTGAATGGTATGGCAGGCGGCCTCAGTGTCAGGGTAGGCTGAATGGTATGGCAGGCGGCCTCAGTGTCAGGGTAGGCTGAATGGTATGGCAGGCGGCCTCAGTGTCAGGGCAGGCTGAATGGTATGGCAGGCAGCCTCAGTGTCAGGGTAGGCTGAATGGTATGGCAGGCGGCCTCAGTGTCAGGGTATGCTGAATGGTATGGCAGGCGGCCTCAGTGTCAGGGCAGGCTGAATGGTATGGCAGGCGGCCTCAGTGTCAGGGTAGGCTGAATGGTATGGCAGGCGGCCTCAGTGTCAGGGCAGGCTGAATAGTTTGGTAGGCGGCCTCAGTGTCAGGGCAGGCAGAAAAGGTTAGGACCGGGAGGACATGAAAACAGGGACTAGGGGAAAAAAACAGGAGTACGGAACAACACCCTGGTAGGCTTGACGAGACAAGACGAACTGGCAACAGGCAGACAGACAACACCGGTATAAGTACAGTCGTGGTAAAAAGTTTTGAGAATGACACAAATATTAATTTTCACAAAGTCTGCTGCTTCAGTTTTTATGATGGCAATTTGCATATACTCCAGAATGTAATGAAGAGTAATCAGATTAATTGCAATTAATTGCAAAGTCCCACTTTGCCATGAAAATGAACTTAATCCCCCCAAAACATTTCAGCCCTGCCACAAAAGGACCAGCTGACATCATGTCAGTGATTCTCTCGTTAACACAGGTAAGAGTGTTGACGAGGACAAGGCTGGAGATCACTCTGTCATGCTGATTGAGTTAAAATAACAGACTGGAAGCTTTAAAAGGAGGGTGGTGCTTGAAATCATTGTTCTTCCTCTGTTAACCATGGTTACCTGCAAGGAAACACGTGCTGTCATCATTGCTTTGCACAAAAAGGGCTTCACAGGCAAGGATATTGCTGCTAGTAAGATTGCACCTAAATCAACCATTTATCAGATCATCAAGAACTTCAAGGAGAGAGGTTCAATTGTTGTGTAGAAGGCTTCAGGGCGCCCAAGAAAGTCCAACAAGTGCCAGGACCGTCTCCTAAAGTTGATTCAGCTGCGGGATCGGGGCACCAACAGTGCAGAGCTTGCTCAGGAATGGCAGCAGGCAGGTGTGAATGCATCTGCACGCACAGTGAGGCAAATACTTTTGGAGCATCGACATTTTGGGTCCATGGCCAGGAAACTCCCCAGACCTTAATCCCATTGAGAACTTGTGGTCAATACTCAAGAGGCGGGTGGACAAACAAAAACCCACAAATTCTGACAAACTCCAAGCATTGATTATGCAATTATTTTATTTTATTTTATTTTATTTATTTCACCTTTTTTTAACCAGGTAAGCCAGTTGAGAACAAGTTCTCATTTACAACTGCGACCTGGCCAAGATAAAGCAAAGCAGTGCGATAAAAACAACAACACAAAGTTACATATCGGGTAAAACAAAACATAAAGTCAAAAATACAACAGAAAATATATATACAGTGAGGGAAAAAAGTATTTGATCCCCTGCTGATTTTGTACATTTGCCCCCTCTGCAAAACATGACTTACTACTTGGTGGCAAAACCCTTGTTGGCAATCACAGAGGTCAGACGTTTCTTGTAGTTGGCCACCAGGTTTGCACACATCTCAGGAGGGATTTTGTTCCACTCCTCTTTGCAGATCTTCTCCAAGTCATTAAGGTTCAGAGGCTGACAATTGGCAACTCGAACCTTCAGCTCCCTCCACAGACTTTCTATGGGATTAAGGTCTGGAGACTGGCTAGGCCACTCCAGGACCTTAATGTGCTTCTTCTTGAGCCACTCCTTTGTTGCCTTGGCAGTGTGTTTTGGGGCATTGTCATGCTGGAATACCCATCCACGACCCATTTTCAATGCCCTGGCTGAGGGAAGGAGGTTCTCACCCAAGATTTGACGGTACATGGCCCCGTCCATCATCCCTTTGATGCAGTGAAGTTGTCCTGTCCCCTTAGCAGAAAAACACCCCCAAAGCATAATGTATCCACCTCCATGTTTGATGGTGGGGATGGTGTTCTTGGGGTCATAGGCAGCATTCCTCCTCCTCCAAACACGGCGAGTTGAGTTGATGCCAAAGGGCTCGATTTTGGTCTCATCTGACCACAACACTTTCACCCAGTTCTCCTCTGAATCATTCAGATGTTCATTGGCAAACTTCAGACGGCCCTGTATATGTGCTTTCTTGAGCAGGGGGACATTGCGGGCGCTGCAGGATTTCAGTCCTTCACGGCGTAGTGTGTTACCAATTATTTTCTTACTTGTACAGTGTGTGCAAATGTAGCAAGTTATGGAGGTAAGGAAATAAATAGGCCATAGTGCAAAATAATTACAATTAGTATTAACACTGGAATGATAGATGTGCAAGAGATGATGTGCAAATAGAGATACTGGGGTGCAAATTAGCAAAATAAATAACAATATGGGGATGAGGTAGTTGGGTGGGCTAATTTCAGATGGGCTGTGTACAGGTGCAGTGATCGGTAAGGTGCTCTGACAACTGATGCTTAAAGTTAGTGAGGGAGATAAGAGTCTCCAGCTTCAGAGATTTTTGCAGTTCGTTCCAGTCATTGGCAGCAGAGAACTGGAAGGAATGGCGGCCAAAGGAGGTGTTGGCTTTGGGGATGACCAGTGAGATATACCTGCTGGAGCGCATACTACGGGTGGGTGTTGCTATGGTGACCAATGAGCTAAGATAAGGCGGGGATTTGCCTAGCAGTGATTTATAGATGGCTTGGAGCCAGTGGGTTTGGCGACGAATATGTATTGAGGACCAGCCAACAAGAGCGTACAGGTCACAGTGGTGGGTAGTATATGGGGTTTTGGTGAAAAAACGGATGACACTGTGATAGACTACATCCAATTTGCTGAGTAGAGTGTTGGAGGCTATTTTGTAAATTACATCGCCGAAGTCAAGGATCGGTAGGATAGTCAGTTTTACGAGGGCATGTTTGGCAGCATGAGTGAAGGAGGCTTTGTTGCGAAATAGGAAGTCAATTCTAGATTTAACTTTGGATTGGAGATGCTTAATTTGAGTCTGGAAGGAGTGTTTACAGTCTAACCAGACACCTAGGTATTTGTAGTTGTCCACATACTCTAGGTGAGACCCGTCGAGAGTAGTGATTCTAGTCATCAGTCAGGATGTGGCCTAGAAGTTAATTGACAGCATGCCATGGCGGATTGCAGAGGTCTTGAAAAAGAAGGGTCAACACTGCAAATATTGACTCTTTGCATAAACTTAATGTAATTGTCAATAAAAGCATTTGACACTTATGGAATGCTTGTAATTATACTTTAGTATACCATAGTAACATCTGACAAAAATATCTAAAACCACTGAAGCAGCAAACTTTGTGAAGACCAATACTTCTCAACTTTTGACCACGACTGTACACAGGGGATAATGGGAACAAATGGGAGACACCTGGTGGGGGGGTGGAGACAAGCACAAGACAGGTGAAACAGATCAGGGTGTGACAGTGATGTGTGAATAAATACAACAACACTTGCAAACATGTAAGTTGATATGTGAATAAATTCAATAAGATTTGCAAGCATGCAGCAACATTTGAGAATGAATGAAACTCATTTACTAAACTTGCGACTGGTGAATCTTCTTCTGTGAATCCAATCCACCACCACTTTTCTAATGAACACTCCTCAATCTATTATACATGGAACACCACGTTTTCTATGTATTTATGATTCATATTCCCTTTTCTCAATAACAGCTTCTACACATCGTGGCAACATGCTTGACTAAAAAAAAATATTTAAACTTGTCTTTAGACTTTATGGGGGTGATGCTGTTGCCCATTCTTCCTGTGAGATATTCACTGTCCTGCCCATTCCCCACCCCTTTCCTCTCCCTCCCTATCAGGATCTTGTTCCTGATTAGCCTGATCCTGTGGGTGGAGGGCCTCTTGGCAGTCATCCCCTTCGACACACTGGTGGCCATCTTGGCTTTATGGTTTGTCATCTCGTGCCCCTTACCTTCGTGGGCGCCAAGCCTACTTCAGCTTCAAGAGGCCTGTGAGTTTCACCGATCAATCACACGTTCTGTATGAATAACTCTTTCAGGTCATCTCACATCATGTGCATTTCCCCCCTGTGTTTGCAATCGCTTTCACACTGGCATAACAATCAGAGAAAACATAGCACACTAACAAGGGACTAACAATGTCTTGATGAGTTTCTATGCTATTCTCTGTGTTCCAGGCGATTGAGCAGCCAGTGCGAACCAACAGGATCACTCGGCAGATCCATGAACATTCCTTCTTCACCAAGCCCGTGCCTTCGGCTGTATCTTCTTCAACCTCCACAGCATCTGGTAAGAACAAGGGTCAAGTCTGCCACTCAACCATGACCCTGAATTAGCCTAGTGGTGCTTGTATAATTAATCATAAAGAAACAAACAAGTAATTAATTGATTATTAATGTGTAATTAACATTTATAATCGAACAAATAAGTAAATACCTAATAATTTATTTGAATCAAGGTCAACTCCGCTTCTAAGCAAGGAGACGTAATTTGATTGATTGTTGAGTATTTTCTCAAGATTTTATCTCACCAGATGTACTACATGTTTGGGTTCCTGTTCCTGGTGTTCATCCTTTTCCTCCTCACCTGCTCCAAGGCCACCATCCTGCTGTGCTACTTCCACTTGTGTGCAGAGATGGGTGGAGCCATACATACACGGAGCACAATAATGTGTAATATTTGTAAAACAGATTTCCAGTTTGCCAGATTATCTGTGCCGGTATGTTTAACTACCAATTGTGAAGTCTTCATGTCCACAGTAAATCTGTTTTAGTTTTATGAATACATACTAAATGATGCAAATGCTTCTTTCTCATATCACTCAATTTATCTCTGCTCAACGATCCAAGCACTTAGCACAGTGTCAAAGAAATGTATTGAGCCGAAGCTAAAGAGTGTGTTGTGTTTTGTATAGGACTCGCTGGTGGTGGCGCTCCTTCCTGACCAGTCTCTTCATGGCAGTCTACCAGTTTGTCTATGACGTGAACTCCTTCCTGACCAGTCTCTTCATGGCAGTTTACCAGTTTGTCTATGACGTGAACTCCTTCCTGACCAGTCTCTTCATGGCAGTCTACAAGTTTGTCTATGACGTGAACTCCTTCCTGACCAGTCTCTTCATGGCAGTCTACAAGTTTGTCTATGACGTGAACTCCTTCCTGACCAGTCTCTTCATGGCAGTCTACCAGTTTGTCTATGACGTGAACTCCTTCCTGACCAGTCTCTTCATGGCAGTCTACAAGTTTGTCTATGACGTGAACTCCTTCCTGACCAGTCTCTTCATGGCAGTCTACAAGTTTGTCTATGACGTGAACTCCTTCCTGACCAGTCTCTTCATGGCAGTCTACCAGTTTGTCTATGACGTGAACTCCTTCCTGACCAGTCTCTTCATGGGAGTCTACAAGTTTGTCTATGACGTGAACTCCTTCCTGACCAGTCTCTTCATGGCAGTCTACCAGTTTGTCTATGACGTGAACTCCTTCCTGACCAGTCTCTTCATGGCAGTCTACCAGTTTGTCTATGACGTGAACTCCTTCCTGACCAGTCTCTTCATGGCAGTCTATGACGTGCGCTAATTCTTCTCCAAGCTGCAGATCATCAGCCACTACCATCCTCTACTTCACCATGATCATGGTGCTCATATTCTTCCTCTTCACAAGGGAGTCAACAACAGCGTCACACTACGTAAGGCTAGACTCTGTAACAGGTCTTTGCAGAGGAGCTTAAACAAATAGGGTATCTCCTGATTTTCACTTTAACAAACACAGGGCTGGAGCTTTTGGCAGACTTTGGCAGATTCATCGGCTGTATCCAGCCACCCCTTTCAATAGGAATTGAATCCGCCTTTAATAAATGGAAATTGGTGGCGCTGTAATAGCGAGCCGAGCCAATTGAAAATATTGATGGCAGGGATATTTTTGGTGTCTGTGTGCTCGTCCATTAGTTTTGTGTTTTTATTCATTTATTTATTCTACCCTCTTACCTGAGCGGTATGTGGCCTGTGTGGCGTCGCACTGACATTTACTGATCATAGTCTAGCCCAAAACGAATGACTGTTTCAGCATGTACAAAGTAACAATACGAAAAGGCATTTAAAAAGGCAACATAAAATAATCAAAGTGACTGGTGACAATATACACTAGCGTTCAAAAGTTTGGGGTCACTTAGAAATGTCCTTGATTTCGAAAGAAATGCAATTTTTTGGTCCATTAAAATAACAACGCTGTGTACTACTCCCTTCACAGAACAGCGCAAACTGGCTCTAACCAGAATAGAAAGAGGAGTGGGAGGCCCCAGTCTCAACATCAACAGTGAAGAGACGACTCTGGGATGCTGACCTTCTAGGCCGAGTTGCAAAGAAAAAGCCATATCTCAGACTGCCCATCTTGATCTTTTATTTTTATTGGCCAGTCTGAGATATGGCTTTTTCTTTGCAACTCTGCCTAGAACGTCAGCATCCCGGAGTCGCCTCTTCACTGTTGACGTTGAGACTGGTGTTTTGCAGGTACTATTTAATGAAGCTGCCAGTTGAGGACCTGTGAGGCGCCTGTTTCTTAAACTAGACACTAATGTATTTGTCCTCTTGCTCAGCTGTGCACCGGGGCCTCCCACTCCTCTTTCTATTCTGGTTAGAGACAGTTCGCGCTGTTCTGTGAAGGGAGTAGTACACAGCGTTGTATGAGATCTTCAGTTTCTTGGCAATTTCTCGCATGGAATAGCCTTCATTTCTCAGGACAAGAATAGACTGACGAGTTTCAGAAGAAAGTTATTTGTTTCTGGCCATTTTGAGCCTGTAATCGAACCCACAATTACTGATGCTCCAGATACTCAACTAGTCTCAAGAAGGCCAGTTTTATTTCTTCTTTAATCAGCACAACAGTTTTCAGCTGTGCTAACATAATTGCAAAAGAGTTTGCTAATGATCAATTAGCCTTTTAAAATGATAAACTTGGATTAGCAAACACAATGTGCCATTGGAATACAGGACTGATGGTTGCTGATAATGGGCCTCTGTACGCCTATGTAGATATTCCATTATAAATCAGCCGTTTCCAGCTACAATAGCCATTTACAACATTAACAATGTCTACACTGTATTTCTGATCAATTTAATGTTATTTTAATGGACAAAAAATTTGCTTTTCTTTCAAAAACAAGGACATTTCTAAGTGACCCCAAACTTTTGAACGGTAGTGTATATTTAATAAACATAAAAAAATAAATACATTATACTATAGACCTGCTAAATTACTCACATCCAGCATTTAAATTTTTTTTAAAAAATTTTTTATTATATATTTATTTATGAAGATTGTTCATGACGCCAACACTTGGTGACGGTATAGTCAGAAGCTGTCTGTTTTCCTCCCCCTCCTTCATCCGTGGTTCTCGTTCAACATAGCATTAGGAGAGTCCTGTGAACATCAACAGTAATGAACATGTCATTCTGAACAGCACCATCTTCCTAATTTATAACTTTTACATATTGGCATAATATATTAAATCTGATGGGCAACATCATCACCCCCATAACCTCCATAAAGTCTATAGACATGTTTAAAGATTTTTCAGTCAAGCATGTTGCCATGATGTGTAGAAGCTGTTATTGACAAAAGGGAATATAAATCGTAAATACATAGAAAACTTTGTTCAATAGATTGAGGAGTGTTCATTAGCAAAGTGGTGGTGGATTGCATGTGGATGGTAGTCATGGATAATGATGGTTGTTAGTCATCCTAGCAAATAATTTAAATTAAAATGTAGTCCAGATCAGCTAAACGTTCACATTTGCAAAATAAGGATAGACAACCCCAACACAACACTCACTATTCTTGCTACAAATGCATGACTATTGTCTCATGTTAATCAGGACAGCCCTGATCAACAGTCACAAAGTGCTTTATAGATCCCTAGCCTAAAACCACAAAGAGCAAGAAATGCAGAGGCAGAAGCACAGAGACTACCTGGCTAAACTTAATCAGCATGGGTCTGGGACAAGGTAGAATGCCCTGTGAAATCAGGCCACAGCTCCATAGTCCACTGTAGCTCAGTTGGTAGAGCATGACGCTTGCAACGCCAGGGTTGTGGGTTCGTTTCCCACGGGGGGCCAGTATGAAAATGTATGCACTCACTAACTGTAAGTCGCTCTGGATAAGAGCGTCTGCTAAATGACTAAAATGCTAAATGCATAGCTGCAGTGGGAACGGCAGCACGACCAGGGGCTCAGGTCCTCCGGGAGGAGAAACACAGAGAGACAAACTGGGGGGAGGGGTTAGTAGGAGCATGCCTAAGATCACGCATTACAACAGGGCCCACATTCACAAAGCATCCAATACTGCTTTTAGACTAACATCGATGATACACTAGTGGATACACCCTTATGTTATACTAGGGAAATTGTTTCCATAGCTAAGGCTGGCAGGGAGGAGTGGCGCAGTGGCACTCCCGAGTGGCGCAGTGGTCTAAGGCACTGCATTGCAGTGCTAACTGTGCCACTAGAGATCCTGGTTCGAATCCAGGCTCTGTCGTAGCCGGCCGCGACCGGGAGACCCATGGGGCGGCACGCAATTGGCCCAGCGTCGTCCAGGGTAGGGGAGGGAATGGCCGGCAGGGATGTAGCTCAGTTGGTAGAGCATGGCGTTTGCAACGCCAGGGTTGTGGGTTCGATTCCCACAGGGGGTATTTAAAAAAAATAATGTATGCACTAACTGTAAGTCGCTCTGGATAAGAGCGTCTGCTAAATGACTAAAATGTAAATGTAAAATGAGGACTTGTGAAGAGAAGAATCAACAACCTCTGCATAATCAAAACAGTTGCTTTGTGAGAAGGTGTTAAAGTTCACAGTTGTTATGTAAATGCAGGCCGAAAAGTACCAGTGGCCTGGCTTTGGCCCCAAGGGAGAGCAGGTCCGCCGGAGCCATGGCCCAGTGAGACACTGAAAAGTCTGAGCCTTTTGGGTAAAACACTGAGGTAAATCCTGAGTCCTGATCTAGGGTCAGGTGGTCCCACCAGTCAATATAATTTGATTCATTATGATCTAGAAGTAAAAATAAAAACAAATCCTAGATCAGCACTCCTACTCTAAGATGCTTTGTGAATACGGGTCCAGATAAGACAAGTTGACCGTAGCCCCCCGGCACATAAGCTATTGCAGAATACACAAAAGTATGTGAACATCTCATTCAAAAATCATGGGCATTAATGTGGAGTTGGTCTGCCCTTTGCTGCTATAACAGCCTTCACTCTTCTGGGAAGGCTTTCCACTAGATGTTGGAACATTGCTGCGGGGACTTGCTTCTATTCAGTCACAAGAGTATTAGTGAGGTCGGGCACTGATGTTGGGCGATTAGGCCTGGCTCGCAGTTGGTGTTCCAATTCATCCCAAAGGTGTTCGATGGGGTTGAGGTCAGGGCTCTGTGCAGGCCAGTCAAGTTCTTACACACCGATCTCGACAAACCATTTCTGTATGGACTTCGCTTTGTGCACAGGGGCATTGTCATGCTGAAACAGGAAAGGGCCTTTCCCAAACTGTTGCCACAAAGTTGGAATCACAGAATCGTCTATAATGTCATTGTATGCTTTAGCGTAAAGATTTCCCTTCACTGGAACTAAGGGGCGTAGTCCGAACCATAAAAAACAGCCCCAGACCATTATTCCTCCTCCACCAAACTTTACAGATGGCAATATGCATTCGGGCAGGTAGCGTTCTCCTGGCATCCGCCAAACCCAGATTCGTCCGTCGGACTGCCAGATGGTGAAGCTTGATTCATCACTCTGGAGAACGCGTTTCCACTGCTCCAGAGTCCAATGGCGGCGAGCTTTACACCACTCCAGCCGACGCTTGGTATTACGTATGGTGATCTTAGTGTGCGGCCATGGAAACCCATTTCATGAAGCACCCTAGGAAAGTTATTTTGTTGATGTTGCTTCTAGAGGCAGTTTTGAACTTGGTAGTGAGTGTTGCAACCGAGGACAGACGATTTTTATGCGCTACACGCTTCAGTACTCGGCGGTCCCGTTCTGTGAGCTTGTGTGGCCTACCACTTCGCGGCTGAGCCGTTGTTGCTCCTAGACGTTTCCACTTCACAATAACAGCACTTACAGTTGATCGGGGCAGGTCTAGCAGGGCAGAAATGACTTGTTGGAATGGTGGCATCCTATGACGGTGCCACATTGAAAGTAATTAAGCTCTTCAGTATGGCCATTCTACTGCCAGTGTTTGTCTATGGAGATTTTATACACCTGTCAGCTATTCAAACAGAATTCAGTATTATTCACGCTGATGATTTGTACACCTTGAGACGGATAGCAATACAGTAAAAAATATATTAAAACATAATACGGATTGTAACACAGATACAGATTATGTGCATGTGGTGGTTTCAAATAATACAATTACTACAGATAGCTAGATCTATCCATGCTTTTCCTGAAAATGTTTATCTGATATTATAACTAGCTAGTTGATGTTCTAACTAGCTCACCCAAAAGCAGGCTTTTTCTCGCTGGTCTGCAGATGATTGACTACATGATCGTGTTGTGGCTGTATACTAGAACAACTAGCTATATCAGATAGACATTTTCAGGGAAAGCAGCTCATAAAGCAAGCCAATAAAATGAATATCACTGCATTGGTTTGACATTGACATCTAGCTAGCTAGCTAATCAATATATAATCTGAGAGATCTCACCTTTTTATCTCTGTAACAGTTAGCTCTCATCTAATCTAGACACTGCATCAACCAGTTCTGAAAGAGCTGCAAAATCTGGACCCCTACAAATCATCTGGGCTAGACAATCTGGACCCTTTCTTTCTTAAAACTAGCCGCCGAAATTGTCGCAACCCCTATTACTGGCCTGTTCAACCTCTTTTTCGTAACGTCTGAGATCCCCAGAGATTGGAAAGCTGCCGCGGTCATCCCCCTCTAGATCCAAACTGTTACAGACCTATATCCATCCTGCCCTGCCATTTCGAACGTTTTTGAAAGCCAAGTTAACAAACAGATCACCGACCATTTCGAATCCCACCGTACCTTCTCCGCTATGCAATCTGTTTTCCGAGCTGGTCATGGGTGTACCTCAGCCACGCTCAAGGTCCTAAACGATATTATAACCGCGATCGATAATAGACAGTACTGTGCAGCCGTCTTCATCGACCTGGCCAAGGCTTTCAACTCTGTCAACCACCGCATTCTTATTGGCAGACTAAATAGCCTTGGTTTCTCAAATGACTGCCTCGCCTGGTTCACCAACTACTTCTCAGATAGAGTTCAATGTGTCAAATCGGAGGGCCTGTTGTCTGGACCTATGGCAGTCTCTATGGGGGGTGCCACAGGGTTAAATTCTTGGGCCGACTCTTTTCTCCGTGTATATCAATGATGTCGCTCTTGCTGCTGGTGACTCTCAGATCCACCTATACATCTGGCCCTTCATTGGACACTGTGTTAACAAACCTCCAAACGAGCTTCAATGCCATACAACACTCCTTCAGTAGCCTCCAACTGCTCTTAAACACTAGTAAAACTAAATGCATGCTCTTCAATCGAACGCTGCTGGCACCCGCCCACCCGACTAGAATCACTAGTCTCGACGGGTCTGACCTAGAGTATGTGGACAACTACAAATACCTAGGTGTCTGGTTAGACTGTAAACTCTCCTTCCAGACTCTCCAATCCAAAGTTAAATCTAGAATCGGCTTCCTATTTCGCAACAAAGCCTCCTTCACTCATGCTGCCAAACATGCCCTCGTAAAACTGACTATCCTACCGATCCTTGACTTCGGCGATGTCATTTACAAAATAGCCTCCAACACTCTACTCAGCAAATTGGATGTAGTCTATCACAGTGCCATCCGTTTTGTCACCAAAGCCCCATATACTACCCACCACTGTGACCTGTACGCTCTTGTTGGCTGGTCCTCACTACATATTAGTCGCCAAACCCACTGGCTCCAGGTCATCTATAAATCACTGCTAGGCAAATCCCTGCCTTATCTTAGCTCATTGGTCACCATAGCAACACCCACCCGTAGTATGCGCTCCAGCAGGTATATTTCACTGGTCATCCCCAAAGCCAACACCTCCTTTGGCCCCCATTCCTTCCAGTTCTTTGCTGCCAAAGCCTGGAACGAATTGCAAAAATCTCTGAAGCTGGAGACTCTTATCTCCCTCACTAACTTTAAGCATCAGTTGTCAGAGCACCTTACCGATCACTGCACCTGTACACAGCCCATCTGTAATTAGCCCACCCAACTACCTCATCCCCATATTGTTATTTATTTTGCTCATTTGCACCCCAGTATCTCTATTTGCACATCATCTCTTGCACATCTATCATTCCAGTGTTAATACTAATTGTAATTATTTTGCACTATAGCCTATTTATTGCCTTACCTCCATAACTTGTTACATTTGCACACACTGTATATATATTTTCTGTTGTATTTTTGACTTTATGTTTTGTTTTACCCCATATGTAACTCTGTGTTGTTGTTTTTATCGCACTGCTTTGCTTTATCTTGGCCAGGTCGCAGATGTAAATGAGAACTTGTTCTCAACTGGCATACCTGGTTAAATAAAGATGAAGCAACTGCACATCTAATCTTCTTCCCCACCCCCTCTTGTCTTGATTCTACAGGGAGCTACACTGTTCTCCTCAAAACATTATTAGCAAGCTAGTTAAAGTTAGCGAACTTGAGTAGAGATCTCAGCTTGCTAACTAGCAAAGCCAACTAACTACACACCAAATATACACAGAGCAAACAATTTTCTAAACTACTGTTAGTCTCAACCAAATTACAAGTACATAGCTAGACCTATTGCTCTGTTACACAACGTAAAAACCACTAGATACAGGCTAGCCAGAAGGCTCAAATGGTAGCTAAGAGGCCATGTAATGTCAATAGAAAAGAGGCTAGCTAGCTAGCATCAGCTTTGTAGCAGTTAGGCCTATGCCAGGGATGGGCAACTTTGATGGGGGTGAGGGCCACAAAAAAACGGAACTCATCATGAGGGGCCACAGTGGCTCGTGGGTCTGCGTACCCACATCCATACAATTTCCTGCAATTCTACAAATTTTGCCATAGGGTAGAGGCAAATGTTTGCAGTTTTTAATATGATGACTGATGATCAATGTGCTCCACCCCAGTCGGTAATTCGACAATGCTTACGACAAATTTAGATAGCTGGCCGCTTGACTAATTTACCAATCTAATTTTTTTGGGCTGACATGGGCTAATTGAGTGAATGCTGATGCACAACTACATTTCGAAATTGCATCTTGTGTATTATATTATTCTAACTCTCAACAGTAAATTGAGACCACGACTGAGTTACAAAAAATATATATATATGTATATATTTTTTAATAATTTGCCCATCCTTAGCCTATGCTATGTGGAAACACTTGTTTTAATCCATCTCGCTCCATCTTCTCCCACTGCCAGCCACTGGGCTTCCTCTCACTACCATATTTGGTGGTGAGTGGAAATGCCAACCAGATGCTTCAGATTTATACATCTGAAGCTGGAGACACTTATCTCCCTCACTATCTTTAAGCATCAGTTGTCAGAGCAGCTTACCGATCACTGCACCTGTACACAGCCCATCTGTAATTAGGCCACCCAACTACCTCATCCCCATATTGTTATTTACATTGTTATTTATTTTGCTCATTTGCACCCCAGTATCTCTATTTGTTCATCATCTTCTGCACATTTATTACTCCATTGTTAATACTAAATTATAATTGTAATTATTTTGCACTATTGCCTATTTATTGCCTTACCTCCATAACTTACTACATTTGCACACACTGTATATAGATTTTCTATTGTGTTATTGACTGTACATTTTGTTTATTCCATATGTAACTATGTTGTTGTTTTTTCCGCACTGCTTTGCTTTATCTTGGCCAGGTTACAGTTGTAAATGAGAACTTGTTCTCAACTGGCTTACAGTGAGGGAAAAAAGTATTTGATCCCCTGCTGATTTTGTACGTTTGCCCACTGACAAAGAAATTATCAGTCTATAATTTTAATGGTAGGTTTATTTGAACAGTGAGAGACAGAATAACAACAAATAAATCCAGAAAAACGCATGTCAAAAATGTTATAAATTGATTTACATTTTAATGAGGGAAATAAGTATTTGACCCCCTCTCAATCAGAAAGATTTCTGGCTCCCAGGTGTCTTTTATACATGTAACGAGCTGAGATTAGGAGCACACTCTTAAGGGAGTGCTCCTAATCTCAGTTTGTTACCTGTATAAAAGACACCTGTCCACAGAAGCAATCAATCAATCAGATTCCAAACTCTCCACCATGGCCAAGACCAAAGAGCTCTCCAAGGATGTCAGGGACAAGATTGTAGACCTACACAAGGCTGGAATGGGCTACAAGACCATCGCCAAGCAGCTTGGTGAGAAGGTGACAACAGTTGGTGCGATTATTCGCAAATGGAAGAAACACAAAATAACTGTCAATCTCCCTCGGCCTGGGGCTCCATGCAAGATCTCACCTCGTGGAGTTGCAATGATCATGAGAACGGTGAGGAATCAGCCCAGAACTACACGGGAGGATCTTGTCAATGATCTCAAGGCAGCTGGGACCATAGTCACCAAGAAAACAATTGGTAACACACTATCCCGTGAAGGACTGAAATCCTGCAGCGCCCGCAAGGTCCCCCTGCTCAAGAAAGCACATATACATGCCCGTCTGAAGTTTGCCAATGAACATCTGAATGATTCAGAGGAGAACTGGGTGAAAGTGTTGTGGTCAGATGAGACCAAAATGGAGCTCTTTGGCATCAACTCAACACGCCGTGTTTGGAGGAGGAGGAATGCTGCCTATGACCCCAAGAACACCATCCCCATCGTCAAACATGGAGGTGGAAACATTATGCTTTGGGGGTATTTTTCTGCTAAGGGGACAGGACAACTTCACCGCATCAAAAGGACGATGGACGGGACCATGTACCATCAAATCTTGGGTGAGAACCTCCTTCCCTCAGCCAGGGCATTGAAAATGGGTCGTGGATGGGTATTCCAGCATGACACTGACCCAAAACACACGGCCAAGGCAACAAAGGAGTGGCTCAAGAAGAAGCACATTAAGGTCCTGGAGTGGCCTAGCCAGTCTCCAGACCTTAATCCCATAGAAAGTCTGTGGAGGGAGCTGAAGGTTCGAGTTGCCAAACGTCAGCCTCGAAACCTTAATGACTTGGAGAAAATCTGCAAAGAGGAGTGGGGACAAAATCCCTCCTGAGATGTGTGCAAACCTGGTGGCCAACTACAAGAAATGTCTGACCTCTGTGATTGCCAACAAGGGTTTTGCCACCAAGTGCTAAGTCATGTTTTGCAGAGGGGTCAAATACTTATTTCCCTCATTAAAATGCAAATCAATTTATAACATTTTTGACGTGCGTTTTTCTGGTTTTTTTTGTTTTTATTCTGTCTCTCACTGTTCAAATAAACCTACCATTAAAATTATAGACTGATCATTTCTTTGTCAGTGGGCAAACGTACAAAATCAGCAGGGGATCAAATACTTTTTTACCTCACTGTACCTGGTTAAAAAAAAATATTAAAAAAAATAAAAAAAATGTGTATACATCCAGTGAAACATCTGGCTCATTGTTCTATCTGTGGTGAAAGCTCGTTCCAGAATGACACCTCAACTGATTGGTCAGAAGAAAAAGCCCTGTCCACTAGAGCTCCTGTTTTTCTCTGCTGCTTGCTTGCAGATTTTTTTTTGCTTAAACTACAAAACTTGGGCAGAGGTCAGTCGCTAAATTAGCGCACAGATTCGACATCGGCAAATATAGTTTTGATTCACAGAAGAAGATTCACCAGTCACAAGTTTAGTAAATTAATTGCATTCATTCTTACATTTAATTGCATGCTTGCAAATCTTAATTTATTCACAAAATAAGTTATATGTTGCAAATATTTTTTGCAAATACAAAACTGATTATGCAACTCATATTTGACATGTGCAAATCATACTTTACATGCTTGTACACTTATGTCACTATTTTACCTCCATAGTTAATGTTATGCATTATGTCATGTTTTATGTTTGTGTGGACCCCAGGAAGAGTAGCTCGGGGATTCTCATGAAACCAACTGAAACCATGTCTGTGATGAATTCAGCTATACAGACTAATTTACTCACTATGCTTTGTTTCTGTTTCTTTAACTTGTTTTGGGCTTAAATCTTTTTCAGGTGTTTTTTAAATGAAATGCTTACTCAAAATCTCATTACCGTAATGCGTCCAAGTCCATTTTTTAGGACTTTACATGCATTTAATTTATAAAATTAATTAATAAAAAACGTTTAATTAAAACCAATTAAATATTGTTTAAAGCTAGTCTTTTCTCTTTTATTATGTTTACATTTAATAATTGTCCTCGTACACCCCATTTACCCATTTTAGATTGTCATTACCGTAACTGTAATACTTGATGTTTGAGCAAAAACATTGATAAAACTATTTACAGTATAATAGAGCATGAATTGATGTAATTTTTTTTGCTGAGTCATAATGGCTTCTGCTTGTGTTAGCTAAAGGGCTTCTCATTACCGTAATGACCAATTCTCATTACCATGCCATATGGTTGTTTGTTACGGTAAATAGAAGTTCAGTTACGGTAATGATAAAAACTGTTTCTGATGCATGTTCAATGTAACTGGGCTCCCGAGTGGCGCAGCGGTCTAAGGCACTGCATCTCAGTGCTCGAGGCGTCACTACAGACCCCCTGGTTTGATTCCAGGCTGTATCACAACCGGCCGTGATTGGGAGTCCCGTAGTGCGGTGCACAATTGGCCCAGCGTCGTCCGGGTTTGGCCGGTGTAGGCCGTCATTGTAAATAAGAATTTGTTCTTTACTGACTTGCCTAGTTAAATAAAGGTTAAATAAAATAAAAAAATAACTCCATCGCACTATGTGCGCAACAGATACACCGCTAACCAAACAGTGCAAGGTGCATGCACACTTGAATTAAAGGGTAACTACACTCAAAAATGGTCTCCTGCTGTGGTTTAAGCCTAGTTAACATCCAATTTTCTTGTTTTTCTATTAGAAAACCCCACCCCACCTCCACAAAACACGCAATCAGGGGTCTCTTCACAGTCCCCACGTCCAGAACAGAGGCTGGGAGGCACACAGTACTGTATTGAGCAATGACTACATGGAGTTCTCTTCAACCTCCGGTAATTCAGGCAAGCAATAAAATATATATATATATTTTTTAACAGATAAAACACCTCAAGTAACAATGCAGACACACACACACATTCTTAGTATTATTAATTTCTGTATTTTTCTTTTTCTCTTCTTGTTATTACTTTTTTAAATAGTTGTATTGTTCTTTAGTGTTCTTAGTTAAAATGTTTGTTGCTGTTCCTATCCATTAGTGTTCTGTATTTTGTCATGATTTATACATTTGCATGGACCCCAGGAAGAATAGCTGCTGCTTCTTTAACAGCTAATGGTGTTCCCAACAAAATAATTAAAAATATACAAAACATTTAAGGTTCAGGAAGTATTCATTTCCCTTGACTTATTCCACATTTTGTTGTGTTACAGCCTGAATTGAAAATGTATTAAATGGATTACTCTCTCACCCATCTACACACAATACCCTATAATGACAAAGTGAAAACATGTTTTAAGACATTTTTGCTAATTTATTGTAAATTAAATACAGAAATATGTAATTTACATAAGTATTCACATCCCTGAGTCAATTCTTTGAAGAAGCACATTTGGCAGCGATTACAGCTGTGAGTCTTTCTGGGTAAGCCTCTAAGAGCTTTCCACACCTGGATTGTGCAACATTTGCCCATTATTATTTTCAAAATTCTTCAAGCTCTGTCAAATTGGTTGTTGATAATTGCTTTAACACTTGCTGACAGTCACATTGGGTACACATACTGCTGTAATGATATGCTATGCCTAACGTAACTTATTTGAAAAGACATTACTTTATTACATTGCTCAACATTTTGCATTATGGGGCCTAAAAGCACGGAAATAGTGTCAACAGCTTGTATACTTCGTATTTTGGCGAATGTAGTACGACATCCGGGAACTTTTGACATACTAACTATATGCATACTATGACCAATAAGCATAATACATACTCAATTTACGTCACAAATAGTACGGTTAGTATGAGTATTCGAACACAGCTAATGTTTAAAGCTCACTATGGATCTACAAACAGGTTAGCCTCTATAAAGTCTTTGGATATACATTTATTTGCAGTGTGATTATAGTTTGTTCTGTGTTATTTCTTTGTCTTTTCCAAAAGTAATGGAATGGTGAATGAATGTAGCTACATGCAGTGTGATGTGTGTTCTGTGTTATTCCTTTCTTTATCCAATACTAACTGAATGGTGAATGAATGTATTTACAGTGTGATTATTGTTTGTTCTGTTAGTCTGATGTCTTTGTCTTTTCAAATACCAACTGAATGGTGACTTAATATATTTACAGTGAATCAATCAATCAATACATTTAGATTATTGTGACTTCTGTGTAATTCTTTAGTCTTTTCCGATAGTAACTGAATGGTGAATGAATGTTTATTTTTATTTATTTTACCTTTATTTAACTAGGCAAGTCAGTTAAGAACAAATTCTTATTTACAATGACGGCCTACACCGGCCAAACCTGGACGACGCTGGGCCAATTGTGCGCCGCCCTACAGGTCTCCCAATCACGGTTGTGATACAGCCTGGAATCGAACCAGGGGGTCTGTAGTGACGCCTCAAGCACTGAGATGCAGTGCCTTAGACTGCTGCGCCACTTACAATCAATCAATAAAGTACACTATATATACACAAAAGTATGTGGACACCCCTTCAAATTAGTGGATTTGGCTATTTCAGCCACACCCGTTGTTGACAGGTGTATAAAATTGAGCACACAGCCATGCAATCTACATAGACAAACCTTGTCAGTAGAATGGCCTTACTGAAGAGCTCAGTGACTTTCAATGTGGCACCGTCATAGGATGCCACCTTTCCAACAAGTGGTAGGCCACACAAGCTCACAGAACGGGACCGCCGAGTGCTTAAGCGCGTAAAAAGCATCTGTCCTCGGTTGCAACACTCACTACCGAGTTCCAAACTGCCTCTGGAAGCAACGTCAGCACAAGAACTGTTCATCGGGACCTTCATGAAATGGGTTTCCATGGCCGAGCAGCCGCACACAAGCCTAAGATCACCATGCGCAATGCCGAGCGTCGGCTGGAGTGGTGTAAAGCCATTGGACTCTGGAGCAGTGGAAACGCGGTCTCTGTAGTGATTAATCACTCTTCACCATCTGGCAGTCCAACGGACGAATCTGGGTTTGGTGGATGCCAGGAGAACGCTACCTGCCCGAATGCATAGTGCCAACTGTAAAGTTTGGTGGAGGAGGAATAATGGTCTGGGGCTGTTTTTCATGGTTCAGGCTAGGTCCCTTAGTTCCAGTGAAGGGAAATCAAAACGCTACAGCATACAATGACATTCTAGACGATTCTGTGATTACAACTTTGTAGCAACAGTTTGGGGAAGTTCCTTTTTCAGCATGACAATGCCCCTGTGCACAAAGTGAGGTCCATACAGAAATGGTTTGTTGAGATCGGTGTGGAAGAACTTGACTGGCCTGCACAGAGCCCTGATCTCAACCCCATTGAACACCTTTGGGATGAATTGGATCGCCGACTGCGAGCCAGGCCTAATCGCCCAACATCATTGCCCGACCTCACTAATGCTCGTGGCTGAATGGAAGCAAGTCCCCGCAGCAGTGTTCTAACAGCTAGTGGAAAGCCTTCCCAGAAGAGTGGAGGATGTTATAGCAGCAAAAGGGGGACCAACTCCATATTCATGACCATGATTTTGGAATGGGATGTTCGACGAGCAGATGTAGTGTATTATTGCGTGTTCTGTGTTATTCCTTAATCTTATACTAACTGAATGGTGAATGTCTGGTGTCATTTTGTCTTCTTTTTGTATGTGAGAATAGAAGTTGTTTCATAGGGGAAGGGAAATGTTTATTTTCCATTCTGTATATTTGAACAAAATTCAACTCCAGTTTAAGAACTGGGATAAGCTACAAATATCATTGTGGGGTAGGCCACATGTTATGAAGATGGTTAAAGCTCCTAAACTGAATTACGTCATCAGCATGTTTCCACTGTCCATACCTGCCTACACCTTTAACACCATAGACAAAATGATTACTCAGTTTATTTGGACTATTAAAAAGGGCAAGGATGAACCTAGCTAGATTACAGGCAAAGACTTAGAAGGGAGGATTAAAGCTCCCTAACATGTAATTATATCAAGAAGCCTTTATAACTGCCAAAATAGGCTCTCTCTTTATTGAGAACTTTAATAGGCCAATTTGGGTTTACACTGAAGAAGAACTTAATGCCCCATTTGGAGCATCATAGTATCTAAGTCAACACTTAAATGTGGGACTGCAGAATCCCATAATGTCCCATACTAAGAAATATGGTGTCAGATAAATAAGAGCGACATCTTCACCTTTCCTAACAAGCTCTGCATCGTTATGGAACAACCATAAATACAAATTAGGAGGACATGTGGTTGTCTAGAAAGAGTGGTATAGGTTTTGTTTTAGCCTCAACACTAATACATTTTACTTTTGCTTTTAGCGTCAACTTGAGTGTGGCTGTGGAAGACTGGTCCCTTGATGATGTCTGCAAGTGGCTGAGTACCAATGATCTCCATGATTCCATCTCATCATTCCAAGGTTCACAATCTGTCTGAAGAATGCCAACTCTATTCAATTGTCCACGTTGCAACAAACATTCGCTGTGTACAGACTACTCACACATATTGGCCTCTATCACCAGCATGAACCACATTTCCTAATTACCTGTGGACTTAATGGGTGTGGGAAAACAAATGGATGTTTCAGCGCCTACCGGTCACACATTTACTGAAACCACAGAGAGCTTTTAAGCTCCAACTTAGATGACAATTGCCCTCATGATGAATATGAGACTGGGACTGATCCCATTGAAGATGACGTGAGCGATGTATAGAGTCTGCCAGAGGCTGAATATGTTCAAGCCACAGAGATCAATACTGAGCAGCTAATTGAAGGTCTCAAAAATAATATCTGTCTTTTTATTTTGAAAATTAGGGAAGATCACTGAATCCCAGCTACGGTACAGAATAGCATTGTTGAGGACCTCAGAACCATTTTTGATGCATTTATGACACACTAGTGATGCCCTCAGGTTTTACCTTATAAATAAGCTAATCAATGTGGATGAAGATGGGACTTGCTTAACAACTCTGCAGTATTTGAGGAATGCATTATTGGCATAAGCTCTGAGTGGATGCTGGAGCATTACTGTGTGAAAGAATTTGGCATGGTCAGGCCAATTGAAGTACCCCTGAGCAACTAAGGAGGTTATAAAACAAGCTAATTTCAATACATCCCATTGGTCAGCATACTGCAAAAAATGGCAAGTAATGAAGAGGTCTGGGCCACCTTTAATCTAGACCAAAAGCCACATAATGATGAAATTCTGGAAGACTTTACTGACGGTGAATTGTTCAAATCAAATCCCAACCTAACAAAGCAGAGCCTCCGTCTGCAGTTCTATGTAGATTAATTTGAAGTGTCAATCCACTGGGCTCTAGAAAAGGCAAGCACAAATTGACCACAGTGTACTTTACTGTAGATTAGGAAATTTTGACCACAAGGATACTTCCCAACTTCAAAATATATACCTCTCCACACTGGTTAATCAATGCCTCATTCAAAAACAAGTCACCACTTACGAAGAAGTATTCAAGCCTTTGATATGTGACATCCAGGAATTGGAAACACAGGGTGTGAAGTTATCACGCAATGGTGAAAACAAAACCTTCTGAGGCACAATCACAACAATCTCAGCAGATAACCTCTCTGCATATGCAGTTGCAGGGTTGAGCAAAAACTTTTCCTCTGGTCGCATTTGTCGCTTCTGCTTGGCTACCAATGGGATAGTTTGCTCAAAAATCACTGAAGAGGAATTCAACATGCGTGACCCAGACAACTACAAGTACCATCTGCAGGCTGTGGAAGAAAAACCAGACAATGCATTGATGTATGGTATCAAAAAAGACTGTTGCTTCTCTGCTGAATCATGTGCCATCTCCAATTACCTATCTGTTTCCACCAGACGTCATGCATGACATTCATGAGGGCATCATACCCACAATGCTCAGACTAGTGCTGCAACAACTGGTTCAAGAGAGGCATATTACTCTTGGCCAGATCAACTATGAGATTGAGAACTTGTCTTATGACAAATGAGATGTGTCTTCTAAACCTGTGCCACTATCTGAGAGAGTCCTAAGGAAGAATGGCCATCTATCCGGAAGTGCATCGGAAAAATGAACACTTCTGTTTACTCCCCCAAATGATTGGTAGTCAAATACAACATGGCAGTGCTTGGGATCTGTACCTCCTGCTTCGAGAGATATCCGACATCTCAAATCAAATCAAATTGTATTTGTCACATGCGCCGAATACAACAGGTGTAGTAGACCTTACCGTGAAATGCTTACTTATAAGCCCTTAACCAACAATGCAGTTGAAGAAATAGTTAAGAAAATATTTACTAAATAAACTAAAGTAAAAAATGAAATCAAAAGTAACACAATAAAATAACATTAACAAGGCTATATACAGGGGGTACCAGTACCGAGTCAATGTGCAGGGGTACAGGTTAGTCGAGGTAATTTGTACATGTAGGTAGGGGTAAAGTGACTATGCATAGATAATAAACAGAGTAGCATTAGTGTAAAAACAAAGGGGGGGGGCCCAGTTTTAAAAAGATCCTGGATCCCATATCTGGCCCCAGTTTTAAGAAGATCCTGGATCCCATATCTGGCAGAAAAAAAAAGAAAATCACAGAATTTCAAGCTCTCTTCCAAGAGCTGTTTCCAAGGAAGACAATCCCAAAGATGCACTACCTCGTCCCCTAGCCTGCTACTTGCCTATGGACCTTTGATACACCAGTCCACCATGCGATTTGAAGCAAAACACCAATATTTCAAGTGGCTCTCAGCAGTTGTGGGAAACTTCAAAAATATAACGAAGACCCTGGCAAAAAGACATCAGCTCAGACAATGCTGGGAGCAAACCAACAACAACACACTGTGCGGACACAAGAGACGTCCCACTGCATGCACTTCCAAACTCTGCCTGTGCAGTTTTAAGTACCAGATTCGGAGAAGCCATCAGAGCAAAATGTGTCACCAAGACAAAGTCCATTGCAGTGAACAACGTGCAATACAACGGTGGTAGGCCTGAAGACCAACAACGATGAGACAGCCTATAGGAAGGAGGTCAGAGACCTGGCAGTGTGGTGCCAAGACAACAACCTCTCCCTCAACGTGATGAAAACAAAGGAGATGATTGTGGACTACAGGAAAAGGAGGGCCGAGCACACCCCCATTCACATCGATGGGGCTGTAGTGGAGCAGGTCGGGAGCTTCAAGTTCCTTGGGGTCCACATCACCAACAAACTATCATGGTCCAAACACACCAAGACAGTCGTGAAGAGGGCACGACAATGCCTATTCCCCCTCAGGAGACTGAAAAGATTTTGCATGGGTCCTCAGATCCTCAAAAAGTTATACAGCTGCACCATTGAGGGCATCCTGACTGGTTGCATCACCGCCTGGTATGGCAACTGCTCGGCATCCGACTGCAAGGCGCTACAGAGGGTAGTGCGTATGGCCCAGTACATCACTGGGGCCAAGCTTCCTGCCATACCAGGCGGTGTCAGAGGAAGGCCCTAAAAATTGTCAAGGACTCCAGCCACCCTAGTCATAGACTGTTCTCTCTGCTACCGCACGGCAAGCGGTACCGGAGCGCCAAGTCTAGGTCCAAAAGGCTCCTTAACAGCTTCTACCCCCAAGCCATAAGACTGCTGAACAGTTAATCAAATATTATTTTCAAATCTGAGAATAAATAAAGCCTAATATATTGATAAAAATCACCTTGTCCGAGAGAGATTTACATGGTTATCAAAACGTCACGCCAGGGTAAGCCTACATGAAACACAGCCCTTATTTTAAGTGTTTCTAAAATCCCCTATGGGAAAAATGAATGGTGGAAAAACGATTGGAACCATTTCCCTGTTTGACCGCTAGGTTTTATGGGTATTATGAAACCTCCACTGTGGGGCTCTATGTGCCTTCTAATGTGCTGGTCTAGTGATGGTTCTGTACTGATGCTGCTCATTTCATGGCAAAGTTTGCAAATAACAAATAGGTTTTGAGGAAACTATTTCTGTCAACCCACAAGATGGTTATTACTGGTTACACACAGAGTGATAGACAAACACACCACACAGACAGGGGTGGGATAATGTCAATGTTGCCTGGATTATATAGTAGCTGGGAGCTTGTGGTGTCTGATATTTGTGAGATTTGTTTATGACAGTTTGTGGTGGGACAAGTGAAAATTGCATGTACTTTCAGAATTGTTTGGCCAGCTACTCATAGGTAGCATGCGAGATCCCTTTACTAGGCTAATAAATAAACCATTTTATTTTCATTATTTCATGAACCTATATGTTATTTCAAGTTATCCCTTTGGATCAGAGTTGTTGAACGGGAGTGAGGAGTGTTTTGATTAAAGGTAATAAATATGATAAAAATCCTGCTTTCAACCGGCATGATACTGTCATTCAAATTATCAGAATTGGTTAAATAAGGTTATGCATGCCAACATATTAGGCCAGAATTAAGAGTAGGCAAAGTTATCGTGTCAGGCGAAAATTATAGTTATCAAACGTTTTACCATTGCAACATTCACTGTCGTTGAAGAGTGCTTTAGAGTTCACATCTGGCGATGCCTCATAACAATTGGTTATTCCTCATTATTTGTAACAACGTCATTACTATCTTTCCGTACACAAAAAAATGTATGCACGCATGACTGTAAGTCGCTTTGGATAAAAGCGTCTGCTAAATGGCATATTATATTATATTATTATTATTTCCTTTGCCGTACCTCAAACCTTCATGATTACCAGCTGAGATAAACTTGTATTAGTTGATTTTACTCCTGGCTCAGTTTGTCTGAGCAGTGTCTTAACAGCATCCTAAAATCTACTCTGAGCTGGGAGTTTTTGTTGTTGTCTTAAAACAGGGTTTAACAGGATTCCTAGGACATTTTATCTATCCTACTTCACCCATATTTTATATTTGCACAAAAAAGTAGTGTGTAGTTACAGTAGTTAGCAACACTGCTACATACAAAAACATGCATTAACTACTGAAAAGCCTACTTAGATTTGAATGAAGTTCAACTACCACTAAACTACTGTAAAATGTAGTTAAATTACTAGTTAGTTGCACCACATGGATTTAGTTCACTCCTCGCCAACATTTCTGACAAATTTTGGTGCGGAAGCTGTAATAGATGTAATTTAAAACCCTCCGCCGTCACACGTCGGATTTGGGCACGAAAGAGCCTCATCTGTTGCATCTTGAGGGGGTTAAACATTTTGGAGAAAGAAATTTTTTACTTCGTGCTGACGCGGACAAGGAGCTGGAGGTACGTGCAGCAGCCTGGACTGTAAACTCCACCATGTTTCTTTGGGTTTTAGTTTTAGGGGCCTTCGTTTCTAGAACAGAATGTTATTTTTCTGAGGAAAAATATCAAGAAGAATCGAAAATGCAGCCGCCAACGATTGTTATTGCGATCATTGCTCGGAACGCGGCGCATTCCTTGCCATACTACCTCGGAGCGTTGGAGAGGCTGAACTATCCCAAAAACCGCATCTCTGTATGGTAAGTTCAGCCATCCCGCCAGCGCTGTTTCCCTGGACGCTATTTGTTCGAAGGTCCATTTATCAAACTCGCGGGCGATCAAAGGTCAATCGCATTTATTTTAGATTAAGAATACCACCCCTCTTCTCCCCAGTCCCCACAATCCCTTTAGAACCCTCGACCCTCACCTGCAATAGAAAATAATGAGTGCTTCTGCTGCTGTAGGCTACTCTAACTTTGTTTTCCAAGTTTGTCTCTAATGCAGCGTTTATGAAAGTTAAATTGTAGGCTAGGCCTACTGTTGCACTGCATTATGCAATTACATTTTATTTTCATTATAATAGCCTATACTTTACACTACAGTCTGCATGTTACTGTATGTTTTGCACAGATAACATTTCCATGCGATACCACAATAGCCCTAAACGAATTTCCTCTTGTGCATTTCCTCATGTGCATATTGATTATTATGCATTTCATACGGAGTCCCTTCTGCATATTCATTAGCAACTCTTCATTAGGGTAAACGATGTGCATGGCTTTTCTCGATCGCATGTGTAACGTGACCACATTGGTGTATCAGATTTGCAGTGTCTTTGATTCCTAGTTGTGTTGCGGTTGTATGCAAATCAGGCAAACCCAGTGGCCACGTTACACACAGACTACTGTATATTCTAGTGCCAGACAGTGTGTCTTTATTCCCATGTCTGCAGGGCAGCTACAGATCACAATGCTGACAACACTACAGCTGTTCTAAAAGAATGGCTGACTGTCATGCAAAAGTTCTATCACTATGTGGAGTGGAGGCCCATGGAGCATCCTACGTAAGTTCTGTTTCTCTTCAGCATTATCTTGTATTTCCCAAAACTGTGTGTGTGTCTGGGTGAGTGGAGAGCTATAGAGCATCCTACATGAGTTCAACATTATTATGTCATCCAAAAAGCGTGTGTTGTTGATACAGTTGTGTACCTCCCAAAACCTAAGGCCAAGGGCTTAAAAACATCTGGTCAAACATCAGCACCTGCTTAGTTGTATAATCTTACTAGCACACACAGACTGTAATAGTAGACTCAACATGCTGTATTTAAGGATGTAACTTTAAAACAGAGGGTGAAGAGAAAAGAGCTTCAAAAAGATGTTAGGTGATTACAGAGCATACCGATACACATACCGATACACATACCGATACACAGTGCTACCTGACCTCAGGGGACTCTCTAAGTCCAATATATATATACACAACAGTATGCGGACACCCCTTCAAATTAGTGGATTTGTCTATTTCAGCCACACCCGTTGCTGACAGGTGTATAACATCGAGCACACAGCCATGCGATCTCCATAGACAAACATTGGCAGTAGAATGGCCTTACTGAAGAGCTCAGTGACATTCAACGTGGCACTGTCATAGGATGCCACCTTTCCAACAAGTCAGTTTGTCAAATTTCTGCCCTGCTAGAGCTGCCCCGGTCAACTGTAAGTGCTGTTATTGTGAAGTGGAAACGTCTAGGAACAACAATGGCTCAGCCGCGAAGTGGTAGCCACACAAAGTGGTAGGCCACACCGCCGAGTGCTGAAGCGCGTAGCGCGTAAAAATTGTCTTTCCTCAGTTGCAACACTCACTACCAAGTTCCAAACTGCCTCTGGAAGCAACGTCAGCACAATAACTGTTTGTCGGGAGCTTCATGAAATGGGTTTCCATGGCCGAGCAGCCGCACACATGCCTAAGATCACCATGCGCAATACCAAGCGTCGGCTGGAGTGGTGTAAAGCTTGCCGCTATTGGACTCTGGAGCAGTGGAAATGCGTTCTCTGGAGTGATGACTCACGCTTCACCATCTGGCAGTCCAATGGACGAATCTGGGTTTTGGCGGATGCCAGGAGAACGCTACCTGCCCCAATGCATAGTGCCAATTGTAAAGTTCGGTGGAGGAGGAATAGTGGTCTGGGGCTGTTTTTCATGGTTCGGGCTAGGCCCCTTAGTTCCAGTGAAGGGAAATCTTAACGCTACAGCATACAATGACATTCAAGACAATTCTGTGCTTCCAATTTTGTGGCAACAATTTTGAGAAGGCCCTTTCCTGTTTCAGCATGACAATGCCCCTGTGCACAAAGCGATGTTCATACAGAAATGGTGTTTCGAGATCGGTGTGGAAGAACTTGACTGGCCTGCACAGAGCCCTGACCTCAACCCCATCGAACACCTTTGGGATGAATTGGAACGCCGACTGCGAGCCAGGCCTAATTGGCCAACATCAGTGCCCGACCTCACTAATGCTCGTTGGCTGGCCCTCACTACATATTCGTCGCCAAACCCACTGGCTCCAGGTCATCTATAAATCACTGCTAGGCAAATCCCCGCCTTATCTTAGCTCATTGGTCACCATAGCAACACCCATCCGTAGTATGCGCTCCAGCAGGTATATCTCACAGGTCATCCCCAAAGCCAACACCTCCTTTGGCCGCCATTCCTTCCAGTTCTCTGCTGCCAATGACTTGAACGAACTGAAAAAATCTCTGAAGCTGGAGACTCTTATCTCCCTCATTAACTTTAAGCATCATTTGTCAGAGCAGCTTACCGATCACTGCACCTGTACACAGCCCATCTGTAATTAGCCCACCCAACTACCTCATCCCCATATTGTTATTTATTTTGCTCATTTGCACCCCAGTATCTCTATTTGCACATAGTTTTCTGCACATCTATCACTCCAGTGTTAATACTAAATTGTAATTATTTTGCACTATGGCCTATTTATTGCCTTACCTCCATAACTTACTACATTTGCACACACTGTATATAGATGTTCTATTGTGTTATTGACTGTACGTTGTGTTTATCCCATATGTAACTCTGTTTTTGTTGATTTTATCGCACTGCTTTGCTTTATCTTGGCCAGGTTGCAGTTGTAAATGAGAACTTGTTCTCAACTGGCTTACCTGGTTAAATAAAGGTTAAATAAAAAATAAAATAAAAATAAATAACAAAATTGAAGAAAGTCCCCGCAACGATGTTCCAACATCTATTGGAAAGCCTTCTCAGAAGAGTGGAGGCCATGATAGCAGAAAAGCGGGGACCAACTCCATATTAATGCCCATGATTTTGGAATGAGATGTTTGATGAGCAGGTGTCCACATACTTTTGGTCATGTACTGGGTACCTCGAAGCCATGCAGGAGGGATACTGTAGCGTGTGTGTGCACGTGTTTGTGTGCGCGAATGTGATTGTGTGCGTCTTGTTCGGACTCCCTCCATTGCAGGTCCTACCCAGGAGAGATGGGGCCTAAATACTGGAGCAACGGCAGATATGAATACCTGATGAAACTCAAACAGGCTGCTCTCAACTTCGCCAAGCAACGCTGGGCTGACTACATACTGGTACAGTCCCAAATCTCTACTCTGTCCACTGACTAGAAGTTATAGGTTTATCTCATTAGTTTATCCACAGCCTAGAAGTAGAAATCAAGGATTGTTGGGGTCAATTCCATTTCAATTCAGTCAATTCAGGAAGTAAATTAAAATTCCAATTCTCCTCATTGGTTTTCAATAACCCTGCCTCTCTATCAAGATAATCTCTGACTCTTTACTCTCACCTGAACACTCGCAACAAACCCAGACCTCTCTTATAATCCTCCAGTATGCAGACACAGACAACATCTTGACCAACCCAGAGACCCTCAACCTCCTCATAGCAGAGAACAAGTCTGTGGTCGCCCCCATGTTGGACTCCCAGGGAGCCTACTCCAACTACTGGTGTGGCATCACTCCACAGGTAAGAGAGTGTGTGTGCGCGTGTGTATGTGTCAGATTACAAATGCCTGTGTGAAAATTAAAGGTGTATAATATTGCACACTAGGTTTTGTTTGAATGAAGGATTGATCTGTGTGTCTGTTCTCAGGGTTACTATCGGCGTACAGCTGAGTATTTCCCCACCAGACACCGCCACCGGCTGGGCTGCTACCCGGTGCCCATGGTCCACTCTACCTTCCTGCTGGACATGAGGAAGACAGGCATGAAGAAGCTGGCCTTCCATCCCCCTCACCAGGACTACTCCTGGCCCTTCGATGACATCATTGTCTTCGCCTTCTCCTGCCGCGTCTCAAGTAGGGGTCTACAGTACAGCATGTACATTAAAGCACACACACATCACAGGCATATGTACACACACACACTCTCTGATAACATATAATCGCAAACATCCATGGCCCTGGCAAGTGCAGGGGTGAAATCAAAGTGTTCAAAGTAAAAGGCAAGATGATTACGTTACGATTATGTTGATGGTACTTCAAGGCCATGTCAACGTTAACTGTTTGATAACAGAGTTGACTTTGCGATTCCAGAGGTGCAGATGTACCTGTGCAACAAGGTGAGGTATGGCTACCTGAACGTCCCAGCCAAGCCTCACCACACCATAGAGGACGACAGCATCAATTTCAGCCATCTCATCCTGGAGGCCATGAGTAAGAAACTTTATTTCATATTATTATAGTTATGAGAGTAGGTGTTGTATTCTGTATGTTTATTATGGTATATAACTAACAGTAAATATCTGTAATACTAAAGGTAGTAACTTATAGATGTGTCTTAATAACACAGCTCTGTGTTCTCCCTCCAGTTGAAGGTCCCTCCATGGCCCCCTCCAAATATGTCAGCCTCTTCCCCAAACGGAGAGACCTCATGGGCTTTGATGAGGTGAGTCCGAGGCCAGGGGTGCCCAAACCTCTCAAGGACTAAAATAGATCAAAGAAGTAGAACTGGTTTGGGGAAAACTGCTGTAGACGAATGGTGTTATACTCTCTCACTCAATATATGGATCATTGTGTCTGAGTTGACCTCTGACCCTGGCTCTCCCATAATGTAGGTGTACCTGATCAACCTGCGTCGCCGTCAGGACCGTAGGGACAGGATGCTGTACTCTCTCAACGAGCTGGAGATAGACGTCAAAGTGGTGGACGCCATAGATGGAGGGTGAGAATTAGCCTGGTAATGCAGACTCAATCATTCTAAACAGAGCTGAATTCACTCTGATTTCCAGGCTAGGTGAGGATGCAAAGCTTGGCAAATGTTCCTACAAGAGAAAGATGGACACAATGTGTGTGTATCCTGCAGAGCTCTGAACAGCAGTGATATAAAGATCCTTGGAGTGGACATACTACCTGGTTACTATGACCCATTCTCTCGCCGCACCCTGACCAAAGGAGAGGTTGGATGCTTCCTCAGCCACTATTACATCTGGAAGGAGGTGAGGATCAGACACACATACACTTGCACATCCCCAACAAGAAACCAAAAATTGTCGCTCAAACAGAACGGGGAACTAACAAAGTCACTAACAATCAAAACGAAACAGGTGGGGTGCTAGGAGGTGTCCTCAAAGATACTCATGGGGGTGTCCACTGAATGTTGACTAGCAACATGAATGACTAAATGACTAAATGTATGACTAAATGTAAATGAAAGTGGGACCTAAAAGACACCCACCAGGTGTGCCAACTAAATTTGCCCCAGACAAGGCAAATCAAAATAAAAACCTATAATATGGAGTTAAAAATAAGTGGAGCAAACCAAACCTGGGGAGATGTAAGACAGAAAGGCTTTGTCGATCAACTTAAAGAAGCAAAGCTATAAGGAGGTGCAGCTCTTCCAACATCTCTCATCCCAACTGGAGCATTGGGCCAGCCGCTCTTAAATATCACACTTGACTAACGAGATGACAAGCAAGCACAGGTGTAACACATGTCTGTACATAATGCCCTGAATCTATTCTACAACGCCCGGAGAACTGCCCCCTTTATTCTCTGTACCCAACGCATTAGAAGACATTTACATTTACATTTTAGTCATTTAGCAGACGCTCTTATCCAGAGCGACTTACAGGAGCAATTAGGGTTAAGTGCCTTGCTCAAGGGCACATTTACGTCATTTAGCAGACGCTCTTATCCAGAGCGACTCACAAATTGGTGCATTCACCCTATAGCCAGTGGGATAACCACTTTACAATTTTTTTTGGGGGGGGGGGTAGAAGGATTACTTTATCCTATCCCAGGTATTCCTTAAAGAGGTGGGGTTTCAAATGTCTCCGGAAGGTGGTGAGTGACTCCGCTGTCCTGGCGTCGTGAGGGAGCTTGTTCCACCATTGGGGTGCCAGAGCAGCGAACAGTTTTGACTGGGCTGAGCGGGAACTATGCTTCCGCAGAGGAAGGGGAGCCAGCAGGCCAGAGGTGGATGAACGCAATGCCCTCGTTTGGGTGTAGGGACTGATCAGAGCCCGAAGGTACAGAGGTGCCGTTCCCCTCACTGCTCCATAGGCAAGCACCATGGTCTTGTAACGGATGCGAGCTTCAACTGGAAGCCAGTGGAGTGTGCGGAGGAGGGGGGTGACGTGAGAGAACTTGGGAAGGTTGAACACCAGACGGGCTGCGGCGTTCTGGATGAGTTGTAGGGGTTTAATGGCACAGGCAGGGAGGCCAGCCAACAGCGAGTTGCAGTAATCCAGACGGGAGATGACAAGTGCCTGGATTAGGACCTGTGCCGCTTCCTGTGTAAGGCAGGGTCGTACTCTCCGAATGTTGTAGAGCATGAACCTGCAGGAGCGGGTCACCGCCTTGATGTTAGCGGAGAACGACAGGGTGTTGTCCAGGGTCACGCCAAGGCTCTTCGCACTCTGGGAGGAGGACACAACGGAGTTGTCAACCGTGATGGCGAGATCATGGAACGGGCAGTCCTTCCCCGGGAGGAAGAGCAGCTCCGTCTTGCCAGGGTTCAGCTTGAGGTGGTGATCCGTCATCCATACTGATATGTCTGCCAGACATGCAGAGATGCGATTCGCCACCTGGTTATCAGAAGGGGGAAAGGAGAAGATTAGTTGTGTATCGTCAGCGTAGCAATGATAGGAGAGGCCATGTGAGGATATGACAGAGCCAAGTGACTTGGTGTATAGGGAGAAAAGGAGAGGGCCTAGAACTGAGCCCTGGGGGACACCAGTGGTGAGAGCACGTGGTGCGGAGACAGCTTCTCGCCACGCCACTTGGTAGGAGCGACCGGTCAGGTAGGACGCAATCCAGGAGTGAGCCGCGCCGGAGATGCCCAGCTCGGAGAGGGTGGAGAGGAGGATCTGATGGTTCACAGTATCAAAGGCAGCAGACAGGTCTAGAAGGACAAGAGCAGAGGAGAGAGAGTTAGCTTTAGCAGTGCGGAGAGCCTCCGTGATACAGAGAAGAGCAGTCTCAGTTGAATGACCAGTCCTGAAACCTGACTGGTTTGGATCAAGAAGGTCATTCTGAGAGAGATAGCAAGAGAGTTGGCTAAAGACGGCACGCTCAATAGTTTTGGAAAGAAAAGAAAGAAGGGATACTGGTCTGTAGTTGTTGACATCAGTGGGATCGAGTGTTGGTTTTTTGAGAAGGGGAGCAACTCTCGCTCTCTTGAAGACGGAAGGGACATGGCCAGCGGTCAAGGATGAGTTGATCAGCGAGGTGAGGTAGGGGAGAAGGTCACCGGAGATGGTCTGGAGAAGAGAGGAGGGGATGGGGTCAAGCGGGCAGGTTGTTGGGCGGCCTGCAGTCACAAGTCGCAGGATTTTATCTGGAGAGAGAGGGGAGAAAGAAGTCAAAGCATAGGGTAGGGCAGTGTGAGTAGGACCAGCAGTGTCATTAGACTTAACAAACGAGGATCGGATGTCGTCAACCTTCTTTTCAAAGTGGTTGACGAAGTCATCCACAGAGAGAGAGGAGGGGGGGGGGGAGGGGGGAGGATTCAGGAGGGAGGAAAATGTGGCAAAGAGCTTCCTAGGGTTAGAGGCAGATGCTTGGAATTTAGAGTGGTAGAAAGTGGCCTTAGCAGCAGAAACAGATGAAGAAAATGTAGAGAGGAGGGAGTGAAAAGATGCCAGGTCGGCAGGGAGTTTAGTTTTCTTCCATTTCCGCTCCGCTGCCCGGAGCTCTGTTCTGTGAGCTCGCAATGAGTCATCAAGCCACGGAGCTGGAGGGGAGGACCGAGCCGGCCGGGAGGATAGGGGACACAGAGAGTCAAAGGATGCAGAAAGGGAGGAGAGGAGGGTTGAGGAGGCAGAATCAGGAGATTGGAGGGAGAAGGATTGAGCAGAGGGAAGAGATGATAGGATGGAAGAGGAGAGAGTAGTGGGAGAGAGAGAGCGAAGGTTGCGGCGGCGCATTACCATCTGTGTAGGGGCAGAGTGAGTAGTGTTGGAGGAGAGCGAGAGAGAAAAGGAAACAAAGTAGTGGTCGGAGACATGGAGGGGAGTTGCAGTGAGATTAGTAGAAGAGCAGTATCTAGTAAAGATAAGGTCAAGCGTATTGCCTGCCTTGTGAGTAGGGGGGGACGGTGAGAGGGTGAGGTCAAAAGAGGAGAGGAGTGGAAAGAAGGAGTCAGAGAGAAATGAGTCAAATGTGGACATAGGGAGGTTGAAATCCCCCAAAACTGTGAGGGGTGAGCCATCCTCAGGAAAGGAACTTATCAAGGCGTCAAGCTCATTGATGAACTCTCCAAGGGAACCTGGAGGGCGATAGATGACAAGGATATTAAGCTTAAATGGGCTAGTGACTGTGACAGCATGGAATTCAAATGAGGAGATAGACAGGTGGGTTAGGGGAAAAATTTAGAATGTCCACTTGGGAGAGATGAGGATTCCTGTGCCACCACCCCTCTGACCAGATGCTCTCGGGGTATGCGAGAACACATGGTCAGACGAGGAGAGAGCAGTAGGAGTAGCAGTGTTTTCAGTGGTAATCCATGTTTCCGTCAGCGCCAGGAAGTCGAGGGACTGGAGGTTAGCATAGGCTGGGATGAAGTCAGCTTTGTTGGCAGCAGAACGGCAGTTCCAGAGGCTGCCTGAGACCTGGAACTCCAGGTGTGGGGTGCGTGCAGGGACCACCAGGTTAGAGAGGCAGCAGCCACGCGGTGTGAGGCGTTTGTGTAGCCTGTGCAGAGAGGAGAGAACAGGGATAGGCAGAGGCATAGTTGACAGGCTGTAGCAAATGGCTACAATAATGCAGAGGAGATCGGAATGAAATGAACTAAACATCTGGAAGAAGAGAGAGCAGGGCCTCCCTCACCAAAACTTCCACCTCAGAAACTATAATTGTTTCACTGAACCACCCGAACAAAAACTCTCCCAACTTCCACCTTTAGAAATCAGAATTGTTGTGAACCACAGCGGTTCAATGTTTAAAGGAGTAGACTCAACCCACTTTATTCAGCTAGCTAACTATGACACCATAGCTAACTAGCGTGCTAGCATCCAATAACACACAGTTTAGCACCAACACTTGGTCACAACAAACCACCAATAGTGTGTTAACACACTAAGCAGATAATTCGTGTCCGTGTCTAGTTCTTAAAGCCTTTAGCCGTATCCTTATTCTAGTCCTCCTCTGTTCCTCTGGTGATGTAGAGGTTAACCCAGGCCCTGCAGCCCCCAGTATCACTCCTACTCCCCAGGAGCTATCATTTGTTGACTTTTGTAACCGTAACTGCATTAGCACTCTACCAACCCTGATGTTCTAGCAGTGTCTGAATCCTGGCTTAGGAAGGCCACCAAAGATTCAGAAATGTCCATCCCCAACTACAACATTTTCCATCTAGATAGAACTGCCAAAGGGGGTGGAGTTGCAATCTACTGTAGATAGAGCCTGCAGAGCTCTATCATACTATCCAGGTCTGTGCCCAAACAGTTTGAGCTCCTACGTCTAAAAATCCACCTTTCCAGAAATAAGTCTCACTGTTGCCACTTGCTACAGACCCCTCTCAGCCCCCAGCTGTGCCCTGGACACCATATGTGAATTGATTGCCCCCCATCTATCCTCAGAGTTCGTATTGCTTGGTGACCTAAACTGGGATATGCTTAACACCCCGGCCATCCTACAATCCAAACTAGATGCCCTCAACCTCACACAAATTATCAAGGAACCTACCAGGTACAATCCTAAATCCGTAAACATGGGCACCCTCATAGATCTCATCCTGTCTAATTTACCCTCTAAATACACCTCCGCTGTCTTCAACCAGGCACTGCCTTATTGCCTGCGGCCGTAATGGGTCCGCGGTCAAACGAATACCCCTCATCACTGTCAAACGCTCCCTAAAACACTTTAGCGAGCAGGCCTTCCTAATTGACCTGGCCCAGGTATCCTGGATGGATATCGATCTCATTCCGTCAGTAGAGGATGCCTGGTTGTTCTTTTAAAAGTGCTTTCCTCTCAATCTTAAATAAGCATGCCCCATTCAAAAAATTCAGAACTAAGAACAGATATAGCCCCTGGTTCTCCTCAGACTTGACTGCCCTTGACCAGCACAAAAACATCCTGTGGTGTACTGCATTAGCATCGAATAGCCCCCGCGATATGCAACTTTTCAGGGAAGTTAGGAACCAATATACACAAGCAGTTAGGAAAGCAAAGGCTAACTTTTTCAAACAGAAATTTGCATCCTGTAGCACTAACTCCAAAAAGTTTTGGGACACTGTAAAGTCAATGGAGAATAAAACCACCTCCTCCCAGCTACCCACTGCACTGAGGCTAGGAAACACTATCACCACCGATAAATCTACAATAATCGAGAATTTCAACAAGCATTTTGCTACGGCTGGCCATGCTTTCCACCTCGCTACCACTACCCCGGCCACCAGCTCTGCACCCTCCGCTGCAACTTGCCCATGCCCCCCCCCCCCCCCCCCCACTTCTCCTTCACACAAATTCAGACAGCTGATGTCCTGAAAGAGCTGCAAAATCTGGAACCCAACAAATCATCTGGGCTAGACAATCTGGACCCTTTCTTTCTAAAATTAGCAGCCGAAATTGTCGCAACCCTTATTACTAGCCTGTTCAACCTCTCTTTCGTAACATCTGAGATCCCCAGAGATTGGAAAGCTGCCGCGGTCATCCCCATCTTCAAAGGGGGTGACACTCTAGATCCAAATTGTTACAGACCTATATCCATCCTGCCCTGCCTTTCGAAAGTTTTTGAAAGCCAAGTTAACAAACAGATCACCGACCATTTCGAATCCCACTGTACCTTCTCCGCTATGCAATCCGGTTTCCGAGCTGGTCATGGGTGCACCTCAGCCACGCTCAAGGTCCTAAACGATATTATAACCGCGACCGATAATAGACAGTACTGTGCAGCCGTCTTCATCGACCTGGTCAAGGCTTTCGACTCTGTCAACCACCGCATTCTTATTGGCAGACTAAATAGCCTTGGTTTCTCAAATGACTGCCTCGCCTGGTTCACCAACTACTTTGTCACGATCGTCATAAACAGCGGACCAAGGCGCAGCGTGATAAGCGTACATTCTTTTAATGAGTACACACATGAACAAAACAATAAACGATACGTGAAGTCCTAGGGTTAAACACAAACCTTACGGATCAAGATCCCACAAAACAAAAGTGCCAACAGGTTGCCTAAGTATGGGTCCCAATCAGAGACAACGAGCCACAGCTGTCTCTGATTGGGAACCACCCTGGCCAACATAGAAATAAACGATCTAGAACACAACATAGAAACTATAACAAAGAAAATCCACACCCTGGCTCAACATTAAAGAGTCCCCAGAGCCAGGGCGTGACAGTAACCCCCCCAAAGGCGCGGACTGCGACCGCGCCAACCAAACACCACAGGGGAGGGGCCGGGTGGGCATTCCGCCTCGGAGGCGGCTCCGGCTCCGGGCGTGACCACCACTCTCTCTCTCGCCCTCGTGGTCTGGCCCTGCTGACCGGAGCTGGACTGAACACCGGTGGAGCGGATTGCTCTGGCGCCGGTGTGGAGCAGCTGACTGGTGCCGGACCAGGCACAGGTGGAACAGGCACGGACCGTGCCGGACTGACGACGCGCACCACTGGCTTGGTGCGGGGAGCAGGAACGGGCCGGACCGGGCTGGCTTGGTGCGGGGAGCAGGAACGGGCCGGACCGGGCTGGCGACGCGCACCACTGGCTTGGTGCGGGGAGCAGGAACAGGCCGGACCGGGCTGGCGACGCGCACCACTGGCTTGGTGCGGGGAGCAGGAACAGGCCGGACCGGGCTGACGACGCGCACCACTGGCTTGGTGCGGGGAGCAGGAACAGGCCGGACCGGGCTGGGAACACACACCACTGGCCTTGTGCGGGAATCAGGAACGGGCCGGACCGGACTGGTAACACACCCCAGTACCTCTCGCCGTGCCTCTACACTACCCTTCTCCCTCGTGACCAGTGGCCCCCGTAACCTGGCGGCCTCCTCTGCAAACCTGCCGAACCGCTCTATCGCGGCCTCCCGCTGCCTCGCCGTCCACGGTGTGAGCCCCCCCCCTAAACATTTATTGGGCTTGTCTCTCCCCCGTGCTCAAGGCCTTCATCCCTCTTGCCAGACTCGCACTCATCTCCTCCCAAGTCCATCCTCTCTCCTCGTCACGCTGCTTGATCCAGTCGAGGTGGGATCTTCTGTCACGATCGTCATAAACAGCGGACCAAGGCGCAGCGTGATAAGCGTACATTCTTTTAATGAGTACACACATGAACAAAACAATAAACGATACGTGAAGTCCTAGGGTTAAACACAAACCTTACGGATCAAGATCCCACAAAACAAAAGTGCCAACAGGCTGCCTAAGTATGGGTCCCAATCAGAGACAACGAGCCACAGCTGTCTCTGATTGGGAACCACCCTGGCCAACATAGAAATAAATGATCTAGAACACAACATAGAAACTATAACAAAGAAAATCCACACCCTGGCTCAACATTAAAGAGTCCCCAGAGCCAGGGCGTGACATACTTCTCAGATAGAGTTCAATGTGTCAAATCAGAGGGCCTGTTGTCTGGACCTATGGCAGTCTCTATGGGGGAGCCACAGGGTTCAATCTTCGGGCTGACTCTTTTCTCTGTGTATATCGATGATGTCGCTCTTGCAGCTGGTGACTCTCAGATCCACCTCTACGCAGATGACACCATTTTGTATACATCTGGCCCTTCATTGGACACTGTGTTAAGAAACCTCCAAACGAGGTCTTAAACACTAGTAAAACAAAATGCATGCTCTTCAATCGAACGCTGCTGGCACCCGCCCACCCGACTAGAATCACTACTCTCGGCAGGTCTGACCTAGAGTATGTGGACAACTACAAATACCTAGGTGTCTGGTTAGACTGTAAACTATCCTTCCAGACTCACATTAAGAATCTCCAATCCAAAGTTAAATCTAGAATCGGCTTCCTATTTCGCAACAAAGCCTCCTTCACTCATGTTGCCAAACATGCCCTCGTTAAACTGAATATCCTACCGATCCTTGACTTCGGCGATGTCATTTACAAAATAGCCTCCAACACTCTACTCAGCAAATTGGATGTAGTCTATCACAGTGCCATCTGTTTTGTCACCAAAGCCCCATATACTACCCACCACTGTGACCTGTACGCTCTTGTTGGCTGGCCCTCACTACATATTCGTCGCCAAACCCACTGGCTCCAGGTCATCTATAAATCACTGCTAGGCAAATCCCCGGCTTATCTTAGCTCATTGGTCACCATAGCAACACCCACCCGTAGTCTGCGCTCCAGCAGGTATATCTCACTGGTCATCCCCAAAGCCAACACCTCCTTTGGCCGCCATTCCTTCCAGTTCTCTGCTGCCAATGACTGGAACGAACTGCAAAAATCTCTGAAGCTGGAGACTCTTATCTCCCTCACTAACTTTAAGCATCAGTTGTCAGAGCAGCTTACCGATCACTGCACCTGTACACAGCCATTCTGAAATTAGCCCACCCAACTACCTCATCCCCATATTGTTATTTATTTTGCTAATTTGCACCCCAGTATCTCTATTTGCACATAATCTCTTGCACATCTATCATTCCAGTGTTAATACTAAATTGTAATTATTTTGCACTATGGCCTATTTATTGCCTTACCTCCATAACTTGCTACATTTGCACATACTGTATATATATTTTCTGTTGTATTTTTGACTTTGTTTTGTTTACCCCATATGTAACTCTGTGTTGTTGTTTTTTATTGCACTGCTTTGCTTTATCTTGGCCAGGTCACAGTTGTAAATGGGAACTTGTTCTCAACTGGCTTACCTGGTTAAATAAAGGTTAAATAAATAAAAATAAACACATACTGACAAACAAGGTGACACCAATCAGTGCTAATGTCCAACCTCGAAATATAAATGGAAAAGACAAAGCCTGTAACACCTTCCCACATATTTTTGTTGGACAAGTTTGCTCACAACGAACAGAAAACAACTCCCATTTCACAACAAGATCAACTTTAAATGCGTTGCTACTTAAATGTTAATTGGAGGTCTCACATACAAGACAAAACAGCCACTTATTTGTATATATATATATATATATACTGTATACACAGTGTACAAAACATTAAGAACACCCCCTCCTTTTGCCCTCAGAACATCCTCAATGCATCAGGGCATGGACTCTACAAGGTGTCGAAAGCGTTCCACAGAGATGCTGGCCCATGTTGACGCCAATGCATCCCACAGTTGTGTCAAGTTGGCTGGATGTCCTTCAGGTGGTGCACCATTCTTGATACACACGGGAAACTGTTGAGCGTTAAAAACACATCAGCATTGCAGTTCTTGACACAAACCGGTTCACCTGGCACCTACAACCATGCCCCGTTCAAAAGCACTTAGATCTTTTGTCTTGCCCATTCACCCTCTGAATGGCACACATACACAATCCATGTCTCAATTGTCTCAAAGCTTAAACATCCTTCTTTAACCTGTCTCCTCCCCTTCATCTACATTGATTTGAAGTGGATTTAGCAAGTGACATCTAAGGGATTATAGCTTTCATCTGGATTCACCTGGTCAGTCTATGACATGGAAAGAGCAGGTGTTCATCATGTTTTGTACACTCAGTGTATATACACACTTTTTATATATATATATATATATATATATATATATATATATAGCTGCCTAAAAACAGAGGTTAAATGTAGATCTTTGTACCTTTCTATTACTCTCACCCCCTTGGTACGAGCCCAACCAAAACAAAACTAGTCTCCAATACGGAAAAACGTGCAGTCAAAACAAAATGTGTGCCAGGGCTACACACTGGCTAAACACAAAACAAAAGTTATACCCACCCTTGAAAGACAATCAGCAACCAAGTTGTCAAACCACAGACGTTTGATTTCAAAGGGAAATTCCTGCAATATCCGTAGTAGCTATCCTCTCGTGAATTTCCTCAGTCGAATAGCCTAGAAATGAGTGGCAGCACACATGATGGTAAAGAGAAACTGGTTAAAACTCTTTGCTTTGGGCAAAGGACCAACACAGTCCACCAGAACCCTGCTGAAAAGTTAGTCATAAGCAGGAATTGGCTGCAAAGGTCCAACCGGTACGGTTTACCTGTCCACTGGGAAACGTAACAGGATTTATAGTAAGCCACAACATCCTGTTTCAGACCAGGCCAGAAAAAGTTATGCAAGATACGGTCAAGATGGCCTGTCATACTACAATTGTGAGCCAACCTCAGTATCTCTTGTTGAAGTGTAACTGGAACGACAATTTGAGATACACTGGGCCAATCGTCTTGCTCAGAAGTGGCGAGAGAACTTGATTTCCTCATCAGAACACCATCTCTATCAAAGTAACCCAGAAGAACTTCTTCAAACTCTTCTGGACCTTTCTCAGCAAAAAGAGGGGAGAGGGAAGCATCTTTACTCTGCTCAGCAATCAGCTGCTTCCTAGACATCGAAGCAGGCGGTCAACTGTAGGGACTCTCTCTTCCTTCAGTGGTCCTACAAACTCGCTCACCTTTGGGGTTTTCAAAGGAGAGGTCCACTCAGTAGGTTTACCGAAATCAGGACCACACATAAACGTCTCAGACAGATTGAACATGATGGAATCACTGACATCCTCCCCAACACTAGACTTGCTCTCTGCAATCTTTTTAGACCTAGCACGTGTAACCTCACATGCTAGGAACACTCTAGGGTACTTTTCTGATAACCAATCAGGTTCCTCTAATCAGGGTTCCTTACAAACGACAGGATTTGGCACGAACTTCCCTCAAGCCAATTCACAAAGACAAATCTGCCCGATTCCAGCCTTGCTGAAGCACCCCCAGATCATCACCAATCCTCCACCAAATTCACAGTGAGTGTGAGACACTGTGGCTTGTAGGCCTCTCCAGGTCTCCGTCTAACCATTAGACGACCAGATGTTTGGGCAAAGCTGAAAATTGGACTCATCAGAGAAGATGACCTTACTCCAGGCCTCTACGGTCAAATCCTTATGGTCTTTTGCAAACCTCAGCCTGGCTCTTCTTTGCTTCTCATTGATGAAGGGCTTTTTTCTAGCTTTGCACGACTTCAGCCCTGCCCCTAGGAGCCTGTTTCGAACCGTCCTCGCCGTGCACTTCACCCCAGCTGCCGTTTGCCATTCTTTTTGTAGGTCACTTGATGTCATCCTACGGTTGTTGAGTGACATTCGAATGAGTCAGTAGAGAGTCGTTTTCGCCCCTACTTTTCCTCGTTAAATAAGATTTGGTTCATGTGATCACCTAATCAGTACCTAATTCAGTAGAATGTTGGAATTCAACAGACACTGGAATGGAATGGCTGTCATACATGTAGAGATGCTGATTTAAGAACAATTTGCAGTGGTCTCTTAATTTCTTCCACAGCTGTATATTAGCCTGTGTGTTTATACAACTTTCTAAATTATTTCACCAATCTTATAACCCCTCTGAGTCGTTGTCAGTGACAGAAACTCTACCACAAAAGTGTATTTTGAACACTAAAATATATGGGAACAGTAGAGCTTCAGAATAGATGATTAGAGCGACTACCATACTCATGGGAAACAAGATCCTGGATGAGCACACACACACACACACACACACACACACAAACGAGACCTGGGGGTGTTAGAAGCTGCTTAATTGACTCGTTCAGTGAAGTAGAAATGCCTCTGTGGTCTGTCATTAGAGCTTTTCTTAACTGCTAGTTATCACCCATTCTCATCCCTCTTTGTCCCTCTCCTTTCTCCCCTCTACCTCTCTTATCTCCTACTCTCTCCCCCTTCCTTTCTCCCTCTCTCTCCCCACCCTTCTCTCACCCTTCCATCTCACTCTCTCTCCCTCTCTCTCCCCCCTCCCCATTCTCTCTCCCCCTTACTCCTCTATCCCCCCCTCTCTCGCTCTCTGCCCCTTCACCCCTCCATCTCCCCCCTCCCTCCCTCTCAGATGGTAGACCAGCAGATGGATAAGGCGCTGATCTTCGAGGACGACGTGCGTTTCCAGGCCAACTTCAAGCGGCGCTTGCTCCGTCTGATGGAGGAGGTGGGCATGGTGGAACTGGACTGGGACATCATGTGAGTCAGTGTCACGGTCACCCGCGTTGTCATGGAGCTGGAGAGGAACGGGCCGAGCTGCCCTGGAGTCATTTTATATGATGAGCTAAACTGCGTTGGGAGTCGGAGGGGGGGGGGGGAACATGCCGTTAATTGTTACATATAATGTAATGATTGCACATTAAGTTGATTGTTTCTTTTATTATTACACAAGTGGAATAAAGAAAAGTCAAATTCCAAAACAGTTACTACACTACCAATACATCATCCTCTGCCTGACCTGTCTCTCTCCGTCCTCTGTCCGTAGTTACCTGGGCCGTAAGCAGGTGAAGCCAGGTGATGAGGAGGTGGTGGAGAACGTGAGGAATCTGGTGGTAGCAGACTATTCCTACTGGACCCTGTCTTACGCCATCTCTCTCCAGGGGGCCCAGAAGCTGCTCAACGCTGAACCCCTCTCCAAGATGCTGCCCGTCGACGAGTTCCTACCCATCATGTACGACAAACACATCAAGTAAGTATAAAAATACATTTGAAATGTCTTTATTTCTTCATTTCTTTAGCCATTCTCAAGTCATTCTTAAGTCATTGAGACCAAACACACCAAATAAGTGGAACTGAAACCTGAAGAATTGTGTTAACTACACCCAAGATAATCCCTTGACTTTAGCTCAAAGGGATAACAGTCTTGTGGATTGCAGGAGACCCGGGTTCAAAACCCAGTCAGTTTTGAAGTATGACACCAAATATGACAACAAGACTGCCTAAGTGAGCGAGCCAGTGATACAAGTATCCAAACTGTCTTTGATAAATACTGTCGCTCTCCTCAACGAGCCAGCTCCAAGAGTCCAATACTAGGTTGAGTTTCCTGAAAGCTTTGTATCACTAAGATCATCCATTGCCAACAATGGACTTATAAGGATCATGCTACAAAGCTGTAACTCTGCTTTGTGCCACTCAATATTTCAGTGCATCATGAGAGGTAAACTATGTCCTGTTAAGGCTTGAACAGCTATGTCTTGAAATATGCAGACAGACAGATTAAAAGTAAGTTTACATTGTAATACTTCTGACAGCCAACTTTCTAGATCCGCCCATAACTTTTGGACTTTATAACATAACTGCGGAAAGTAGGGGTGCTGAATCAGAATCCATTTATTTATTTATTATAATAAAATAAAATAAATTTTTTGAAGAAAACATTTGTATTCACAAAAGTAGTGCACTGGGCCTTTACTAGTCCTGTATTAGCGGACCGATATAGCTGTCTGTAGGGCGGGCAAATTATAGCAGTCTGTAGCCCCCCCCCCCCCCCCCCCCTAATCTACATTGGTCAGTCCAAAATGACTTTTTTTAATTCTGTCATGGAAATAAATGTATTTCCTGTTACCAAGTCATTTACGGTTTCGATGCCTTTAGTTGTCCATGTGGACCAATTTATAGGTGAATTCTGAAAAGCTATCCAAGGATTGTTCCATAAGGTTGTGTTTTTAGGGAGTGATATTGATTTCTTGTACAATAAGTTACATTTTCTTCAATATTGCCACAATTTCTTAAACTTCATGACCCCTTTTTTCTCCCCAATTTCGTGAAATCCTATTACAATCTTGTCTCATCGCTGCAACTCCCCAACGGGCTCGGGAGAGGCGAAGGTTGAGTCAGGTTGTTTTATGTTGCACCTACCCCACATTTTCAGGAATATTCTTATCATGTTACTGAATGTATGTGGCGAAAAGTACCGTAAATGTAAAATGCACCTAAAATCAATAGTGTAATGTTTGGATTCAGTCTCGTGTCAGGTGAACTGTAGTTGTGTCGTCAACTTTGGTCTAATAATTTTACCATAATCTCCAAACTGTTCCCTTTCAATTACCACCATGCTTATGCATACGCTTTTCATATTTCTTCTGTAAGAAACATTTCAATTTAGCTCTATACCTATAGGCCAATTCCCACACGTATTTTGTTGCACATTCTCATTTTAGTTCAATCAAAAAGCGCTGCTTTGTTCATGCGAGTGTGTCCAGTCGTTCTGCAGACTGACTTGGCTTGTTGTAGCATTCCAGTTTCATGTGGTCAACTCTCTCTCTCTCTCTGGCTGCTAGACCAAGTTAATAAAGCCCAGAGACTTTCTTCTGAGCCTTGGGAGTCAGGCATACATCCAGAAGGCTGTTAGAATGCTTTGTTGTCCTTTTGAGAATGCCTTAGTGTTCCGTCATGTGTGGAAACCTGGCCAGGTGCCATAATCTTCATTCCCTGCTCCACCTTTCCATCTTCCCATTCTCTTTTTCCATCAGTGGTTCTTCTGATTCGTTAAGCTTGACTTATTCACTAGAACCACATGGAGTTGAATCTAGGCATTCTGATGCATTCCTATAGAAATCTGCTATTCCCAGTACTTGTGTTATAATAACCTTGTTTCCACAAAATATTGAACAAGTTCTCACTTGCTTGTATTAATCTCTCGCACAGAATGTTCTTTTGTCATTTTTAGAGGTCACTTTCAAAACTCTTATCCTCCGTAAGATTATAGTTTGTTTAGAGTAGCAATGAATTGTGGCCAACAATAGGCTTCTATACTAAACAAAATGTAATCTTATGAAGTGTGTCCATGATCTTCTAGACAGTACTCTCAACCATGTAAATGCTAGTTTTATAGTGGGATTTTACATTTCTCAATGTCATCATTGTCTATAGCCTTGGACCACTAGTAACTCTTGACTCTCAATTAGAGGTTTTAATATGTTAATATTGTCATCTGACCTGTTCAACAGTGAGGACTACAAATCCCACTTCCCCAGTTTTATTTATTTAATAAAAGTTGTAACAATAAAAATGTTGTATTGTTATATGACCTGATATCTGACCTCCCTATCCTCTTCTGTTCCACAGTGAGGACTACAAGTCTCACTTTGCTAACCGTAACCTGCAGGCGTTCTCCACACGCCCTCTATTGGTGCAACCAGCCCACTACGCTGGGGACCCCGAGTGGGTGAGCGACACAGAGACCTCCACGCTGTGGGACGACGACAACGTACGAACAGACTGGAGGGGTTCCCACAAAACCCTGAAGGGGGCACCCCAATCTGACATGCTGCAGGCCACGTATAAGGATGAGCTCTAGTTAAACCATATTCGTGCCTGATTCACACTGTAGGGCCAACTCAAACCATACTGGGCTGACTTGGATATTGTCTTTTCACGTTGTTCTTTTACAGCACTGTTCCAGAAACTGTGGTAGCCAGCACAGCTTGGCTCGGTGTGGCTCAGTAGTGTGAAAAGGGTAATAGGTTACTGGTTATAGTGTCACTGCTGACAGAGAGGACGATATCTGCTATTCATAAGTACCTTCATTTCTGACTGTATATATCGCCATTTTGTATTTGGTATGTCTGCCCATAATCACTGGGAATGACTGGATATACATACAGTAGTGAAGCCGGCTGAGGTTTCAGAGACTTGGTCTGCTCACATCAGGTGCCCCCAGGCCTGTTTTCAAAGTGTTTGTGTTTGTGGCTTTGTTTGTGTAAGGATGCTGTTTTTGTATGGCTTGTGGACATTGTCCTTGGCTGTCCATCTGTGTACCCACTGAGCACTCCAGGGTCTGGGCTCACTTCACTGTACACTTAGTCCCTGGGGGTCGGAGGACAGAAATACTGGAGGAAACCATTCTCTTTTATATCACATTCTACTCTTATTCAGTAAATTGTGAGAACAGTCTTAGTAAAGGTTTTCTTGACTTTAGTAAAGTAACTACATACAAGTTGAAGTGCAAGCACTCACACAAGGTAAGGATCTGTGGCTAGCAGTGTAAATGATATATGATAGGAGCAGTGTCTCTCTCAATGCCTGACCTCATGGTAGTCTCCCACTAGAGCAGACGGAAGTCAACAGACCAGAGAGAAGCCTGCCAATTTAGGTGTCGTTAATGGTGCCAATTGCTACGACAATCATGTTACAATCTGACTGAGCTCATTGGTATTGGTTTGTGTTGGTGTTTTATAAATGCGTACAAATTCCATGATTCCATTATTTGTACAATTCTTATTTACAGTTTTCCTAATTTATTTATAGCATTATATTGTGCTTTTTGAATGCACAATATTAAACCCAAGTGCAATGTCTTAATGGTAGTGAAATTCCCTTTTTTGTCAAATAAATGAATATACAATGAGTGTACAAAACATTTATACATGAATACAAATCTACTTCATTCTTTTATTATGTCTTTATTGATGTGTACTCATTACATTTTGAAGATACATTATGTACTGACATGAAAGCACCACAAGAAGGCATACATACCCCTTTAACCAATCAACATGTTGGCTGTTCAAAAAATGGATGTTCAAAATATTGATTAATCTGTTACTTATTAAAACATTGCTCTGCAATGATGGCATTATGTAAACCTTGACCATTAGGGCAGGAATTTAGAAAAGTGAAATTATATTTTTCCCTTTGGGCAGTGTCTATGAATTAAGCATTTTTAGGGAAGTGTAGTAACTCTGAAATGAGTGTCTTCTACTCACACCGAACTTGGCACAGGAGCTGGAAAACTATAAAAAAAAAAAAAAAAATGGCCACTCACTATTTGCTGTTCCCACAAGAGCTAGCTCTCTCTCTCTCTCGCTCGCTCTCTAACACTAACCACGCTGTGGAACAAGTTTGTCCATCCATGTTACCATATTAACCCCCCTCCCCCCCTTTCTCTCTAGATAATACTTGCCTAAGCTGAGTAGAGATGGGTCTGAAATAGGCGAGTACATTCCTTCCCAGACATTCCTGAGACGACTCCCACACGCATGCATGGTAACCTATATGCCAGGGTGCACTGAACTGCACACATGCATAGTAACCTTTAGTTAGGGACATTCTGTGAACTGCATATGATTCAGTGAACTCTATGACCTAATTTCTCTTTCTCCAGAGCCAATAGTCAGCAGAAGGTCCCGGAATAACATCTCCAAACGAAATCTATCATCAGAACGTTATATAATTTATTAGAAAATAACTGTAGCTGTTCTTCAGGAGGAACTTGATTGAACCAGCTCTGAGTGTTCCCTGTGGCATGGGGTGTGGCCAATACCTACAAATGTAGGTGTGCGGGCATGTGTGTGCATATTGGCATAGTACGTATGTGCACGTGTGTGTTATTTAATGCGCGTGTGTGTTTATTCATGTGCATGTGTGTGTGGTTTGTGTTTACATGCATTCATGCACACAGCATGTGTGCTTATTCAAGTGTGTGCACGTGGCACAGTTTCCAACAACCTCCTCTCTTCATGCACACTCCTCTCTATGCTGTATCTTATACGTGCATGTGTGTTTATTCAAGTGTGTGTGCGTGCGTGTGCATGCGTGGCACAGTTTCTGTGTTGCAGCCAGTTCTGAGTTCACTGCTCTGCACTGCTCCTTCATGTCTGGACTGGAGAGAACCCGCTTCCAGGGGTGGAGACATCACCAAGCTCTCCAATTGGCTCTTAGGGGAAGGCAGGGTTCCGTGAGGTCACAGAAATATGGGGCGGGATAAGGCAACTTTCTCAGATGTCCTTATATGATCACTGCAGAAAAACAATGCCTGAGCATAATGGTACTGTATTATAGGTAATCCACATACCTTTGGAGGTTGTGATTGTAGGTGTGATCCGAGCCATAAATTTATATATTTTATATAATATACCTGCATATATACAGTCAGGTCCATAATTATTGGCACCCTTGATAAAGATGAGCAAAAAATTATATAAATAATATTTTATACTAATACACTTGCTCAGAGAAAATCATTTTGTTGACTTTCTGGAAAAAAATCTAAAAAATAAAGGGATTGAAATTATTGGCACGGTGGCACCCCTGTTTTCAATACTCCAGCACCCTCCCCTTGTGAGAATAACGACGCTGAGCCTTTTTCTAAAATGTTTTATGAGGTTGATTGGAGAACACATTGGGAGGGATCTTAGACTATTCCTCCATACAGAATCTTTCCAGATCCTTGATATCCTTTGTCTGCTCTTATGGACTGCCCTCTTCAATTCAAACCACAGGTTGTCAATGGGGTTCAAGTCCGGAGACTGAGATGTCCATTGCAAAATGTTAATTTTGTGGTCAATTAATCATTTCTTTGTGGATTTTGATGTGTGGTTGGGGTTATTGTCTTGCTGGAAGATTCACTTGTGGCTAAATGTCAGCCTCCTGGCAGAGGCAACCAGGTTTTTGGCCAAAATGTCCTGGTACTGGGTAAAGTTAATTATGCCGCTGACCTTTACAAGGGCCACCGGACCAGCGGAAGCAAAATAGCACCATAACATAAAAAATGCACCACTATATTTTACTGTAGGTATAAGGTACTTTTCTGCATATGCTTGTGTTTTTCAACACCAAACCCACCACTGGTGTGCGTGGCCAAAGATATCTATTTTCATGTCATCTGACCAAAGCCAGTGCTTGACTTGGACAGAAATAGGTGCTGGTACTCATTTTGGCACCTGGTACTGTTTATATTTGGTGCAGGAGCGCCAAAATACTTTTGAGCTAATATTCTACAAGAGGAACAGGAGCTCAAGCAGTAGAACATTTGAGGTGGCGGTACTCCACTCCGGTGAGCTCCTGCCCAAGTCAAGCACTGACCATAGCACCGCCTGGAGTTTGATAAACGGCATTGGCACTTGGATTGGAACCGGTGCTATGGTCAGATGACATGAAAATAAAGCTCAAAGTGGAATGATGTTTTTCAACATTTTTACAAATAATTAAACATTAAAAGCTGAAATGCCTTGAGTCTATAAATATTTGCTTAATAAGTTGCATGGACTCTGCAATAATAGTGTATAACATGATTTTTGAATGACTACAGTACCTCACCTCTGTACCCCACACATACAATTATCTGTAAGGTCCCTCAGTCGAGCAGTGGATTTCAAACACAGATTCAACCACAAAGACCAGGGAGGTTTTCCAATGCCTCCCAAAGGAGAGCATTGACATTGAATATCCCTATTAATTACACTTTGGACGGTGTATCAATGCACCCAGTCACTACAAAGATACAGGCGTCCTTCCTAACTCAGTTACCGTAGAGGAAGGAAACCAGTCAGGGATTTCTGGGGAGTTTTTCAGGATAAAAAATAAACGGAATGGAGCTAAGCACAGGAAAAATCCTAGAGGAAAACCTGGTTCAGTCTGCTTTCCACCAGACACTGGGAGATAAATTCACCTTTCAGCAGGACAATAACCTAAAACATAAGGTCAAATCCACACTGGAGTTGCTTACTAATAAGACAGTGAATGTTCCTGAGTGGCCGAGTTTTGACTTAAATCTGCTTGAAAATTTGCTTGAAAATCTATGGCAACCAATTTGACAGAGCTTGAAGAATTGATAAAAAAAAAAAAAAACATCTATATAATCCATTTTAAATTCAGGCTGTAACGCAACAAAATATGGAATAAGTCAAGGGGTAGGAATACTTACACCACCCCGTTCATGAAAAGTGTTTGTTCCTACAGACAGTGAGTCACGTGGCCATAGCTTGCTATATAAAGCAGGCAGACAGCCATCAAGGCATTCATTTCCTGTTCGATTGAACGTTTGAATGGGCAAAACGAGTGACCTAAGTGGAACGCACAACTCGTCGGTATCTTGTCACGGATGAGTCAGGATTTGGCGTAAGCAGCATGAGTCCATGGCCCCATCCTGCCTGGTGTCAACGGTAAAGGCTGGTGGCGGTGGTGTAATGGTGTGGGGAATGTTTTCCTGGCACACGTTAGGTCCCTTGATACCAAGTGAGCAATGTTTCCTTGCGCTGAAGAATTCAGGCTGTTCTGGAGGAAAAAGGGTGTCCGACCCGGTACTAGCCACTGAGTGTATATATACACTGAACAAAAATATAAACGCAACATGTAAAGTGTTGGTCCCATGTTTCATGAGCTGAAATAAAATTTTCCATATGCACAAAAAGCTTTTTCTCTCAAATTTTGTGCCAAATTTGTTTATATCCCTCTTAGTGAGCATTTCTCCTTTGCCAAGATAATCCATCCACCTGGCAGGTGTGGCATATCAAGAAGCTGATTAAACAGCATGATCATTACACAGGTGCATCTTGTGCTGGGGACAATAAAAGGCCACTCTAAAATGTGCAGTTTTGTCACACAACACAATGCCACAGATGTCACAAGTTTTGAGGGAGCGTGCAATTGGCATGCTGACTACAGGAATGTCCACCAGAGCTGTTGCCAGAGAATGTAATATTAATTTCTCTACCATAAGCTGCCTCCAACATTGTTTTAGAGAATTTGGCAGTCCGTCCAACCGGCCTCACAACCGCAGACCACGTGTAACCACACCAGCCCGTATGGTACGTAAGAAGTGCCCATCAAGCCAATCCAACTTGTGGGAGGTGCTTCAGGAAGCCTCAACAAATTGACAACTAGAATGCCAAAGGTCTGCAAGGCTGTAATTGCTGCAAATGGAGGATTCTTTGACGTAAGCAATGTTTGAAGGACACAATTATTATTTATATTAAAAATCATTATTTCTAACCTTGTCAATGACTACATTTCCTATGCATTTTGCTACATTTTCATGGAAAACAAGGAAATGTCTAAGTGACCCTCAAACCTTTGAACGGTAGTGTAATATATATATATATATATGGCTCTAGTGTCATTACAGTAACTGTAGTAATGGTAAGAATTTACAGTATGAGGAACAGTTCAGCCATGTTCAGTGGGCAGACATTGTGGAACGTTGCGGATTGAAACGTCATGAATAGAGAGGACACGATTCCTTATTCTACATGTGAGAACATATTTCTATCTGAATTCCACATAATGATGTGCCCTGCTGAACACACACCAGGTCTCATTCAGTGGCAGTGCTAATCGGCATGTAACCCTAATCCAAGTCACTCCAACATTCTTGACTTATTTATGAAGTTCACATTAATCATTCTAAAGTGTAGCAGTTTAGAGGACTGGACTTCTCCATGGAACTAGATATGGCCTTGGGGCAATTCCACAGTAAACATGCTAAACAAAAACCATTGATTCAAAGTTTAACTAACCATACAACTCTATGCACAAGGGCTACTTTTAACAATTTTCACTGAACATTTTACAAAAACACATTTACTGGAAGAACTGTGCAGATTGGTTCGGTAACAGAATTTCAGTAAAATCTCCCTCAGTTGTTTATGTGTCCTCGTTTTCAAAAAACTCTGTTAAATATCTGGTCCGAATTAAGATTCTACGATGTCTGCAGAAAGAATGTGTTGTCAACTATGACATGACACATTGACTTGGTGATGTATCCTAAATAGGTACACAAAGGTATAAATATGCAAAATCCTCATTTGCATATTTTGATATTGTTCTACACACTGGCTATTATTTTAATGAGCTCTGCCCCCAAACAAGACCATATTTCGTTGGTCCGGAACAGCTGGTGCTCTCATGCATGGTTCAGTGTTGTTTGCCTCGAAACGAGTATAGAAGGCATTTGGCTCATCTGGTAGCCTTTGCTTATTCCACATTTTTTAGGATGGAAATTGTGGGGAAAAAGTATTTGATCCCCTGCTGATTTTGTACGTTTGCCCACTGACAAAGAAATGATCAGTCTATAATTTTAATGGTAGGTTTATTTGAACAGTGACAGACAGAATAACAACAAAAAAATCCAGAAAAACGCATGTCAAAAATGTTATAAATTGATTTGCATTTTAATGAGGGAAATAAGTATTTGACCCCCTCTCAATCAGAAAGATTTCTGGCTCCCAGGTGTCTTTTATACAGGTAACGAGCTGAGATTAGGAGCACACTCTTAAAGGGAGATCTCCTAATCTCAGCTTGTTACCTGTATAAAAGACACCTGTCCACAGAAGCAATCAATCAATCAGATTCCAAACTCTCCACCATGGCCAAGACCAAAGAGCTCTCCAAGGATGTCAGGGACAAGATTGTAGACCTACACAAGGCTGGAATGGGCTACAAGACCATCGCCAAGCATCTTGGTGAGAAGGTGACAACAGTTGGTGCGATTATTGGCAAATGGAAGAAACACAAAATAACTGTCAATCTCCCTCGGCCTGGGGCTCCATGCAAGATCTCACCTCGTGGAGTTGCAATGATCATGAGAACGGTGAGGAATCAGGCCCGAACTACACGGGAGGATCTTGTCAATGATCTCAAGGCAGCTGGGACCATAGTCACCAAGAAAACAATTGGTAACACACTACGCCGTGAATGACTCAAATCCTGCAGCGCCCGCAAGGTCCCCCTGCTCAAGAAAGCACATATACAGGCCCGTCTGTTTTTTGTTGTTGTTATTCTGTCTCTCACTGTTCAAATAAACCTACCAATAAATTATAGACTGATCATTTCTTTGTCAGTGGGCAAACATACAAAATCAGCAGGGGATCAAATACTTTTTTCCCTCACTGTATATATTCCTTATGTTAAAAAGATATAGACTCTTAGCTTTCATTTGATAACCTATTTGACATGCTCCTATGAACTTCACATGTTTGTGCTCATGCGTCCTTTTACACTGAACAAAAATATAAACGCAACATGTCACAATTTCAAAAAATTTACTGAGTTACAGTTCATATAAAGAAATCAGTCAATTGAAATAAATAAATAAAGCCCTAATCTATGGATTTCGCATAGAGATGATCAGGTTGTTGATTGTGGCTTGTGGAATGTTGTCTCACGCCTCTTCAATGGCTGTGCGAAGTTTCTGGATATTGATTTGAACTGGAACACACTGTCGTACACGTCGATCCAGAGCATCTCAAACATGCTCAATGGATGACATGTCTGGTGAGTTTGCAGGCCATGGAAGAACTGGGACATTTTCAGCATCCAGGAATTCTGTACAGATCCTTGCAACATGGGCCGTACATTACCATGCTGAAACAGGAGGTGATGGCGGCGGATGAATGGCACGACAATAGACCTCAGGATATCGTCATGGTATCTCTGTGCATTCAAATTGCCATAGATAAAATGCAATTGTGTTCGTTGTCCATAGCTTATGCCTGCCCATACCATAACCCCACCAACATGGGGCACTCTGTTCATAACGTTGACATCAGAAACCGCTCGCCCACACAACGCCATCTGCCATCTGTCTGCCATCTGCCCGGTACAGTTGAAACCGGGATTCAACCGTGAAGAGCACACTTCTCCAGTGTGGCAGTGGCCATCGAAGGTGAGCATTTGCCCACTGAAGTTGGTTACGACGCCAAACTGCAGTCAGGTCAAGACCCTGGTGAAGACGACGAGCACGCAGATGAGCTTCCCTGAAACAGTTTCTGACAGTTTGTGCAGAAATTATTTGGTTATGCAAACCCACAGTTTCATCAGCTGTCCAGGCGGCTGGTCTCAGACCATCCCGCAGGTGAAGAAATCGGATGTGGAGGTCCTGGGTTGGCATGGTTAGACGTGGTCTGTGGTTGTGCGGCCATTTGGACGTACTTCCATATTCTCTAAAACGACGTTTGCTTATGGTAGAGAAATGAACATAAAATGATCTGGCAACAGCTCTGGTGGACATTCCTGCAGTCAGCATGCCAATTGCACGCTCCCTCAAAATTTGAGATATCTGTGGCATTGTGTTGTGTGACAAAACTGCACATTTTACAGTGGCCTTTTATTGTCCACAGCACAAGGTGCACCTGTGTAATGATCATGTTGTTTAATCAGCTTCTTGATATGCCACACCTGTCAGGTGGATGGATTATCTTGGCAAAGGAGAAATGCTCACTAACAGGGATGTAAGCAAATGTGTGCACCAAATTTGAGAGAAATAAGCTTTTTGTGCATATGGAAAATGTATGCAAACTTTTATTTCAGCTCATGAAGCATGGGACCAACACTTTAAATGTTGAGTTTATATTTTTTGTTTAGTATACATGGAAATTACCCCTGGGAGAATATGGGACATCTCACATACTTAGGGTTTGTCTTAGGGTTTCCCAAAATACATTTTCTTGTGGAATTAATGTAGATAATGTCGTCAGGAGCATTCCTAGAGAGAGCATAATTTTCAAGGAACTGTGCTATTACGTTAGCCTCGTGTGACCATCCTGATCTCGCACGCTTACCTTATGTTTAGCTAAACAAAGTGAAGTGAATCAAAAAGAAAGCGCAGCGGTCAGGCTGGTGGATCAGGCTACTGTTATGTCAATTCATATGGTGAAACCTTGTGTCTTTGGAAACACATTATAGCCTGCCGGTATAATGCCTTATAACTTGTGATATAACCATGTATGAGTCTTTATAATAAGGCCAATAATCTCTCTATGTATCAAGCTGTCAACTGACTGAGCTAGAGTCATGCCCAAATAACACGTGAACACCCCACTACACCCACATTACGTAGCTTGTCTGGTTTCTTAATGTGAGTTATGGAACTCACTGTGCTGGAAATACCCTCTCAAGACACCCCCTCTCCCCCCCTCCTCCCATTCTTACCTCCCGACACTCGCCCCTCAGCACAGATTGGGTTACAAGCTGAGACCACTACATTTTACTCTCAGCCCGACGATACAGCCTACAGTGTGGAGGTGAGGGTCCTGGAGGAGTGGTGCCAGGAAAATAACCTCTCCCTCAATAAAACGAAGGAGCTGATTGTGGACTTCAGGAGTCTGCAGAGGGAGCACGCCCCCATCCACATCGATGGGGCCGGCCATAGTGGAGAGGGTGCAAAGCTTCAAGTTCCTCGGCGTGCACATCACTGACAACCTGAAATGGTCCATCCACAGACAGTTTGGTGAAGAATGAGCAACAGTGCCTCTTCAACCTCAGGAGGCTGAAGAAATTCGTCTTGGCCCCTAACACCTCGATCTCACCGATAGCATCATTGCATTTCAGTACACCAGAAGTACACTCATTTCCAATAGAACGCTGCGTTTGCCTTGCAGCAATGCGTTGCAGAGGCAGTTGCAGTGCGTTCTGTGTGGTGCATACGTTGGATTTATCAAACGTATGCATCAGACTGTATGCGTAGACAGCTTGACAGAAATGATAGCATGTTGAACGTTTGTTGCACACATATCCAGATGATGCCGCGTACCATTTTGCGCAATGATGCTGTCAGTGTGATCAAGGCGTAAGACCTTCACGAACTGCTACAGATGCACCATTGAGAGCATCCTGTCAGGCTGCACAGCAACTGCACCGTCCGCAACTGCAAGGCTCTCCAGAGGGTGGTGCGGTCACCCTAATGCACACTGCATGCCCTCCAGGAGATCTACAGCACCTGGTGTCACAGAAAGGCCAAGAAGATCATTAAGGACCTCAGCCACCCGAGCCATGGCCTGTTCACCCCGCTACCATCTAGAAGGCGGAGACAGTACAGGTGCATCAAAGCTGGGGCCGAGAGACTGAAAAACAGCTTCTATCTCCAGGCCATCAGACTGTTAAACAGTCACCACTTGCTGGCCTCTGCTCAGTCCCCTGCCCTGAACTTTAGTCACTGTTACTAGCCGGCTACCACCCGATACTCTACCCTGCACCTTAGAGCCTGTTGCCCTATGTACATAGTAATTGAACACTGGTCACTTTAATAATGTTTACATACTGTTTTACCCACTTCATATGTGCATCCTGTATTATAGTCAAGGCCCATCCTATATAACTACTGCCGTCCACACCTTTTCAATTAATTTACTGCCCATAATGTCAATGCAGACAGTCATATAGATTACTTTTATATTTATATTCCGGACTCTGACATTGCTTGTTCTAATATTTCTATATTTCTTAATTGCTTTCTTTTTCTTTTGGGGATTTGCCTGTATTATTTTGTATTGTCAGGTATTACTGCACTGTTGGAGCTAGAAACATAAGCATTTCGCTACACCCGCGATAACATCTGCTAAATACTGTATGTGTACGCGACCAATAATATTTGATTTGATTTGGATTTGATATCCACAACTCTGGAGGGTGCACACCTTGTGTAAACATCTCCCAATAATCTCCCGTATTCACAATACAGGTAATACAATGCACAATACACTATAGCCTACACAATACAGGTATTGCAATACGCAATACACTATAGCCTACACAATACAGGTATTGCAATACGCAATACATTATAGCCTGCACAATACAGGTAATACAATATTTCCATTAGTTCTTTGCTTTAACTACCTCCCACGGTCTTAGCATATTCAGCCAATTTGTTATGGTTATTCAGTCATGTTGAGAGAGAGTGGCTGATTGAATCCCACACATCCCACACATCCAGATGTGACCCTACTGCTGCTTTTGTAGCTCTATTTCTGCATGGTTTGGTCTGGGCTCTGAGAAGAGGAGGGGAGGAGAGAAGAAACAGCTGTGGCCCCTGCTGGGGGCCTCTCCTGCCATGTGCAGGGTTAACCCCATCCCCCACACACACAAACTGCTCTGCTCTGGCTAGCAAAATATATATATATGTTTTATGGTCACATGCAGTGAATTGTGTTGTTTTACAGGGTCAGCCATATTAGTACAGCACCCCTGGAGCAAATTATGGTTAAGTGCTTTGCTCAAGGGCACATCGACAGATTTTCAACTTGTCGGCGCAGGTATTAAAACCAGCAACATTTCAGTTACTGGCCCAACACTCTAATCTTTAGGCTTCCTGCCGCTAGGGGGATAGAGATTGCATCACATGCATGATGCGCATACCTCCAGTAGAATTAAACGGAACGAAACGGGGCGTGACCTACCTGAATTTGTCCAATAGAAACTCTCGTTTTGCTTCCGTTTGGTTCATAAACGGTTAACGGTTTCCGTAATGAATACACCCCAGGAGTCACAAATTATCCTGGCTCTAACCAATTAACATTTATTTTTAGACGGTTACTTACATGGTCAAATATGGTGTACAAAAAGTTAAGTGTATTTAAATGACAACTATATATTTCAAGATAGTCAAAAGTTTTCAGCAGTTTGTTTCCCACACTCCCAGCGGGCAACATTGTCTCTGCATCCTTACTTCTTGTCATCGAATGTTTCAGTGCTGATTAACCAACATTCTACTCCTGAAGTCGTGTCTGTGATGATCTAGCCTCTGCAGAGATATTAGAGAAAGGAGATAGGAATCCCATTGGCAAGGAATGAAAGAACATATAACGCTTCAAACAGCAGACTGTAGACCAATCGCGTTCAATCGGTAATCGTCAAAGTCAGGGTATGAGTCGAAAATAAAATATTGTTGTACTTCTTGTTGACGAAATTCATGCTAATGTTGGGTTTTTGAGCTAGCGCCCAATTGAGTATGGTTACATGCACACAATATTGGGATTATTGTAGATAGTCAGATTAATATAATAGTTCGATTACAACGTTTACAGGCTTTGTAAGAAGAACGATTTCCCTAATCATCATTTTTACATGGACACATCTGAAATCAGGCTACCTGATGGCACTCTGATAAATGCAGAACATCCCCAATCAAAATAAACGTTCTACCACAGACCATGTTATTTTTGGAAGCATAGCTATCTGATTTTGCGTTCGGACATATAAAGTTTGTATATGAAAAGTACCTCTAAAACGCATACTCAGTTGTTTCGAACTCACTTCACTCATGCTTAAGAGGCTCACTTGACTGCAAATATATGCTAGAACGCGCCAATAGGATCTCGCTAGCTCATGCTGCCAACTTCCTCTTTGTTCTGGCTGCTATGATACATTTGCTCCCATTAGAAACGACGGGCTGTGGTCTATCTTGGGTTAGCTATAAAACATATTTGTTAACAAGGCGACACTCCAATTTAACTCCTCCTCCACGTTTACTGGATTGGTTGAACAGGTGCAGAAGACAATCTCCCACGAAAGTTTTTCTTCTTCTCGTCAACACTAGTACTTAGTGGATCTAGTTTCAGGCGTTTCTTTTGCGCCTGCTACGTTAAGTTAGTGATGATCATACTGCTGCCACAGCTGTCAGCGATAACCACGCTTTGAGCACGGCCATTTTCGAGTGAGTTCCACTCTCCATCATTTAAGCGGTCTCCGGCTGTATACTTTCCCCCTCGTATTGCATTTTTGGGGATCATCTTTCATCAAGAAGAGAAGCCTATAGGAGCTAAGTAAGTGTTTGCGTGTAGGGGAGCACCCAACACAGTTAACTGACTTTATATTATACAACCGGTGTGTCTAATCCTGGATGCTGATTGGTTAAAACCGCATTCCAGCCGGTGTCTATTCCACAAATTACCACCTGCTAAAGCTATGATTTTGAAATGCCTATTTACTCTGTTCCATCTCACTGCATAATACACTGTTTCGTCAACCCAGCCAGACAATTTGTAAACTTGGTCTCCACTGTAAAAAGCACCTAGACATTGTCTCCCATTTCTTTTAGACTAGCAATTGGTTTTCAATAGCAGAGATTTGTATAAACCATGCTGTCTGTTTCTCTGACATTTGCAACATTGTTTCAGTATTGAAATTCGATCTCCAGTTGTATAGTTAAGCAATAAGGCACGAGGGGGTGTGGTATATGGCCAATATACCATGGCTAAGGGCTGTTCTTAGAGTGCCTGGATACAGCCCTTAACTGTGGGATATTGGCCATATACCACAAACCCCTGAGGTGCCTTATTGCTATTATAAACTGGCTACCAACGTAATTAGAGCACTAAAAATAAATGTTTTGTCATACCCGTCGGCTCGAACCACCCAGTTTATAATTGCATATATACCTTTCTGGATAGTTTATTGCACACACACACAGTAGGTTACAGCCCTTCTAAGGGTAGGCCTACCAAATGTTATCGAATGTTTAATAGGCATGACACGGAGTACAAGGAAAACAGGTACCGGATTTCAGGCTACATTGGTAAAAGATTTACTCTGTTTATTTGCAAAGGCCTACATGCAAACATTGCCCATAGCAACGTCCTGGCTAATATGCTAATCAAGTCTGTGTGGCTAATAACACATCAAAGTCAAGCGGAACATTTTCACTAGGCTATTCCATTTCGACTAAAGTGAATGTTGTTTCTGTGGATGCACAATGCAGTGCTGCAGGGTCTCCCATTGGGGCACCAGGTCAAGTATTGGTAGCTGCCAATGGCACTGTTCAAATTTAAATAAAGATTGAAGTACATTTTAGAACGCAACACACTTTACAGTAAAACAACAAAATTAAGGAGATACAAGAAAAACAAGCAGGAAGAATGTTTGTATCATGGCTGTGATGTCACTAGTGTTATTGGGGTGTCCAGGTTGAGCGATTTTATTGACAGGTATCTTTCAGGTATTTGGGGGGGGAGGGGGAGGAGGAGAGGGAGAGTTATCCACACTCTTGCTTTGACCACCACGTGACAGAAAGAAAACAGTTATGAGCTGAGCCATTCTGTTACAGATTTGGGAACAGAATTAAACATGTTAATCACTTAATAAATCACAAACCAAATGATCACTTAACTATACTGAACAAAAATATAAACGCAACATGTAAAGTGTTGGTCCCATGTTTCATGAGCTGAAATAAAATATCCCAGAAATTGTTTCAAATTTGTTTACATCCCTGTTAGTGAGCATTTCTCCTTCTCCTTTGCCAAGATAATCCATCCACCTGACAGTTGTGGCATATCAAGAAGCTGATTAAACAGCATGATCATTACAAAGATGCACCTTGTGCTGGGGACAATAAAAAGCCACTGTAAATTGTGCAGTTTAGTCACACAACACAATGCCACAGATGTCTCAAGTTTTGAGGGAGCGTGCAATTGGCAAGCTGACTGCAGAAATGTCCACCAGAGCTGTTGCCAGATAATGTAATGTTAATTTCTCTACCATAAGCCGCCTCCAACGCCTCACAACCGCAGACCACGTGTAACCACGCCAGCCCAGGACCTCCACATCTGGCTTCTTCATCTGCGGGATCGTCTGAGACCAGCCACCCGGACAGCTGATGAAACTGTGGGTTTGCACAACCGAAGAATTTCTGCACAAACTGTCAGAAACTGTCTCAGGGAAGCTCCTCTGCGTGCTCGTTGTCCTCACCAGAGTCTTGACCTGACGGCAGTTTGGCGTTGTAACCGACTTCAGTGGGCAAATGCTCACATTCGATGGCCACTGGCACGCTGGAGAAGTCTGCTCTTTACAGCTGAATCCCGGTTTCAACTGTATCGGGCAGATGGCAGACAGCATGTATGGCTTCATGTGGGCGAGCGGTTTGCTGATGTCCCATGGTGGGGTTAAGGTATGGGCAGGCATAAACTACGGACAACGAACACAGTTGCATTTTACATTTTATCGATGGCAATTTGAATGCACAGAGATACCGTGACGAGCTCCTGAGGCCCATTGTCATGCCATTCATCCGCTGCCATCGCCTCATGTTTCAGCATGATAATGCAGAGCCCCATGTCGCAAGGATCTGTACACAATTCCTGGAAGCTGAAAATGTCCTAGTTCTTCCGTGGCCTGCATACTCACCAGACATGTCACCCATTGAGCAAGTTTGGGATGCTCTGGGTTGATGTGTACGACAGTGTGTTCCACTTCACGCCAATATCCAGCAACTTCGCACAGCCATTGAAGAGGACTGGGAAAACATTCCACAGGCCACAGTCAAGAGCCTGATCAACTCTATGCGAAGGAGATGTGTCGTGCTACATGAGGCAAATGGTAGTCACACCAGATACTGACTGGTTTTCTGATCCACGCCCCTACCTTTTTTGTAAGGTTTCTGTGTCCAACAGATGCATATCTCTATTCCCAGTCATGTGAAATCCATAGATTAGGGCCCAATGAATTTATTTCAATTGACTGATTTCCTTATATGAACTGTAACTCAGTAAAACCTTTGCAATTGTTGCATGTTGCGTTTTATAATTTTAAGTGTAATTGGTATTAGAAAATATCTTAAAGATATGTGGGGGTTTTTGTAACAGAATGACAAGACACTAGGCAAAATGTCTTACATTTACAGAAGGAAAATTTAAATATAAATGTTGATTTTAGTTGGCAGGAGTCTTTACTTCAACATTATTGTGTTTTGATGTATTTCTAATACCTTTTAAGACTTTTTCTACTAGATGTTTTCTAAGACCCCTTTTCCATCTGTTTGACCAGAAATCAAAGCCTTTGATCATTCCAAATTTGTAGGATGGAAAATTATAGAAAATATATATATATATGCCTTAATTTCTAAAAAAGATAGTCCATTTGCTTTCATTTGACACCGAATTTGATGTGCTCCTATGAACTTCACATGTTAGTGGTCATGGAGCCTTTTACGTGGAAATGCCCGTATCTGCCCCTGGTCTCGGGGCTGGCTTCCTGTCTCTCTGTTGGCTTGGGTTGACGGTGTATGTCAGGAAATGCACAACTAAATATTCCCTTTCTTCCAGTAATATTTGTTTTTTGACCAAGGTCTTGATTTTCAGAGATTGGTGGATGTGTAACTTGGTTGGGTAATAGAAAATATGGGAATCGTTAAGCTCTTCCCCCACTGCCATTTCCTATCTGTCAGTCAATGGGGGTTTTGGTCAATGTCTCAGTCTCATGTAACCAGACAAGGATGTCTCTGAATATTGAGGCAGCACCCCTCACCTCTCTGATTCAGAGGGTTAAATGTGTAAGACACATTTCAGTTGAATGCATTCAGTTGTACAACTGACTAGGTATCTCCCTTTACTAGCTGTAAAGTCTGACATAAGAGATTGGTCTATGGCTAAAGGGTTTGTTGACATCCAGAGTCAGGAGGATACATTAAAAACGGCATCCTATTCCCTACATAGTGCACTACTTTTGACCAGAGCCCTATGGAACCCTTGTCAAAAGTAATGCACTATATAGTGAATATGGTGCCATTTGGGACACAGAATAACACTTTCTTCCCAGATTCGGATAGTCAATGCCATGCAGCACAAAGAGAATCAGTGAATGGCTTTGGCCCATGATGTTTGTTTACATGTTGTGCCTCACATCGCGACTCGAATGATGGTTGTCATGGCACAAGGTTCAGGAGCAGATTTCGGCTCAGCTTGGCTTGGCTCTGTAGTATGAGTCAGGCATCTGTATTGTCTTGCAGGGATGACTAGGACTCACACACACACACTATTGCTCCACCATCCCTGCAATAGTGTGTGGGTCCTATTCATCTCCCTATTCGTTTTCCTTAGCCTAGACCGACCCCCTAAAGCACAGGTGTCAAACTCATTCCACGGAGGGCGAGTGTCTGCAGGGGTTTGGCTTTTCCCTTGTACTTGATTTTGATGAATTAAGGTCACTAATCAGTAAAGAACTCCCCTCATCTGGTTGTCTAGGGCTTAATTGGAAGGAAAAACCCAAAACCTGCAGACACTAGGCCCTCCATGGAATGAGTTTGACACCCTAAAGGGATGTGCTTTTGACTATATTGACTGTCTGTCTGCAGGAGTCATAGCCCTGGTAACTGTGTAACCAGGCCAGCACTGTACAGCTTGGCTGGGTTTGGCCCTATAGTGTGGATCAGACCGATATGTGTGCAGGGGCCATGGCCTTCCTGGGGACAGCAGTGCGGAGGGTGGCTAGCTGCCGTCCGGCCCTCTCCCCCCTGTGCCACTCTGCCACCACCTCCCGTTGCTACAGCTCCAGTTCAGAGCCCACCACGGAGAAGAGCGTCCCCTACGAGAATGTACTCAAGGTCTGTGTGACGTTTTTTGTGTCATCCTCTATGGTTATATCTGAAATGGCACCCTAATCCTTAGTCCCTATGGGTCCTGGTCAAAAGTAGTGCATTATACACTGAGTATACCAAACATTAGGAACACCTTCCTAATATTGAGTTGCCCCCCTATTGAGTTGAGTTTTACCCTCAGAACAGCCTCAATTAGTCGGGGCATGGACACTACAAGGTGTCTAAAGTGTTCCACAGGGATGCTGGCATATGTTGACTCCAATGCATCCCACAGTTGTTAAGTTGGCTGGATGTCCTTTGGGTGGTGGACCATTCTTGATACATACGGTGAAAAAACGGCTAGCTGGAGTTCGTCTGAGCGGTTGGCTTCTGAGCCCTCACCTGCTATATACAGTACTTAGTGCTGATTCTGACTTGGATTCAGACCCTCTACAGGATGTCCAGTAAGAACAAGGTGGATGCTTCTCCTTTCATGGTTTTTATTCCCTTTCTTCCTCATCACCACAAATTAGGAACACACTTCGGGTATTTACAGTGGATCTTGGAATAACCTGGAATCTTACTTGTTGTGGTTATTTCGATGTTCGCACAACATTGACATTCTTGTTACTGTCGACAATAAAAAGTATTCAGAAACCGTGCGTCATCTCTCTTCGGACGAAGATAACACTCTGACCTGAGTGGGCGGGTGCAGTGTCCAGATGCGCATTTCCAAGCGCTCTGATTGGTTTGGAATGGTAGCACTATGGCGGTTGAGTGACCACTAAGTTAGACTGAGCAGCCAAACTAACAGCATTGCAGTTCTTGGCACAAACCGGTGCGCTTGGCACCTACTACCGTACCCTGTTCAAAGGCACTTACATTTTTTTGTCTAGCCCATTGAATGGCACATATACTCTCAAGGCTTAAGAATTCTTCTTTAACCTGTCTGCTCCCCTTCATCCATATCAATAAGGGATCATAGCTTTCACCTGGATTCACCTGGTCAGTCTATGTCATGGAAAGAGCAGGTGTTCTTAATGTTTTCTATACTCAGTGAATAGGGTTTTATTTATGTGTGTTGCAAGACCATCATTGTAAATACGTATTTGTTCTTAATTGACTAGCCTGGTTAAATAAAGAAATTAATAGGTTAAATGAGGACCACAATGGTAATGTCTCTAACTTATTTGTGTATGCATCCTCAACAATTTTGGTATATGTATCTGTTGCCTGTTTAAAAAAATATATATTTTATGTATTTTCATTGTGAGAAGAAAATCTAATGAGAAATGTAGTTTTGCAATGTGTGCCTTTTCCTATTCCATTTAAACAAATCTCATGGCAGGTGGAGGAGGGTGGCAGTGGGCCTACCAAGCCCCTTCCCAAGTCAGCAGAGGCTGTGGTAATCGGAGGGGGAAGCCTGGGATGCCAGACCGTCTACCACCTAGCCAAGATGGGCATGACCAACGTGGTGCTGCTGGAGAGAGACCGACTGACCGCCGGAACCACCTGGCACACAGCTGGTAGGTAGTACCCACCTAGAAGCCTATCTGGGCTGTGGCTTATGCAACTATGGATTCATGAATGTGTAGGGTTTGTTTGTAAATGGATTCAAACTGTATATCAGTGTTTTTTAAATCCTGGTCCTGGGGACCCAAAGGGTAATCTGTGACCAACCGGCTCGATTTGGTTTTCTGTAACAAAATTTGAAATGGTGTTTTTTACATTGGATAAAAGTAGAGACTCCGAGATAGAAAATGGTATATCATACACTACCGTTGAGGAACAATGGGAAAGTAATTCTGCTTTGAGAAATGTTGAATGTTTTGATACACCTACTGGAGAGCTCTTCTTTGTCTACACCCATTCAGCATCGTTCACACCCTCTTAAGCTTTAGCCCCACCCATCTCTTTAAGGATTCACATGTGAGGCTATGTACTAAACAACCAAAGATTTCAAGACTAAAGGCTGGTTTATACTACAGGTGTGTTCGTCAATTTAATCTGGAGTGCCAGAGTGTGCTCTGAGCGTTCGTAAGCTCCGAGCGTTGTCAGATTGTCCGTTCGTAAGTTCAGAGTGTTTCGCTCTCGGAGCGCACACTGGACGCTCTGGCCGAGGAGTAGGTTTGATCCGAGTGTTCTGACCTAACAACAGTACCCAAGCTAACTGGCTAACGTTGGCTAGCTTGCTAGCTACAGTACCAGTCAAAAGTTTGGACACACCTACTCATTCAAGGGTTTTTCTTTATTTTTACTATTTTCTACATTGTAGAATAATAGTGAAGACATCAAAACTATGAAATAACACATATGGAATCATGTAGTAATCAAAAATATATTTGAGATTCTTCAAAGTAGCCACCCTTTGCCTTTATGACAGCTTTGCACATTCTTGGCATTCTCTCAACCAACTTCACCTGGAATGCCTACACATACTGACCAGCTCATGTTATGGACAGAAGCGCGCAACATGGCAGACCAATCCGAACTCATCTCTCGGCATGTCCAGCCCACTCATTATCTCAGCCAATCATGGCTAGCGGGAAGGTTGCTTTCTTTTTTCCATGTCTAAACCAACTAGGCTCTTAATTTAACCATTTTATTCATATTTACAGATGCCATACAAGTTTGTTGTTAAGGCACATGAAAGTTCACATGTTCCAGAAGGCATTTCTGCCAAATAACGCATTTTGATAAAAAAAAAAAAGTTTACGTTCAAATGGCGCTCCTGTGAAGTAGTGACGCGCGACATACGCCACGTTTCCTGAAATGAGTCACATGGAGGATGCATTCAAGTTAATGTCACATTCAATTTGGATAGAAAAATAAATGCATTATGATGACCACCAGGGTGTACCCTTCCATGCATAGAGATTTTTTTCACTTTTGGTTACTTGACCTGAATTGCATACTCTATGAATATGACCATAGCACATGATTTATGGCCTTTGGGGGGGCGGTGACGGGCATTCTTATGACATTGCCAGCAGTAAGATTTTAGCTCAATTTCCAAAAAGACATGCCACCGAAATTGACGGAGTGGGTAAAGCACTGCGGACCCGGTACTGGGTCCAAAACAACCACACAGAGTTTAACAGGTTTAAATGAAAAAAATATAACCACTGGGATTGTTAAAGGGGAGTCTAATTGGTTGGAAACCTCATATTATTCTCTGTCTTCGTCTCTCGCTCTCTCTTTTTGTCTGTCTCTCTCGCTTTTTCTCTCTCCTGCTCCCTCACTAATCATCACTATCTCTTATGGTCTTGTGGTGTCTCTGTCCCAGGTCTGCTGTGGCAGCTGAGGCCCAGTGATGTGGAGGTGGAGCTGCTAGCCCACACCAGACAGGTGATCAGCCATGACCTGGAGCAGGAGACCGGTCTAGAGACTGGCTGGATCCAGAACGGAGGCCTCTTCATCGCATCCAACAAGCAGAGGCTGGACGAGTACAAACGCCTCATGTCGGTACGTACATAAAGGCCCAGACTACACTACACTAGACTGGACTGGTGTCTTAGATTTGACTGGTTGGGGTAGAGGTGTCACTCTCTCTCTAACAAGCAGAGGCTGGACAAGTACAAACGCCTCATGTCGGTATGTATTGTAGGCTACTGTATGTGCCCTGCCGCTCCAGACTAGACTGGACTCAACTGAGTGAACTTATAGAACATGTTGGGGTAGAGGCTGGGAACTGTACCTATCAGCCTTACTGGTCCAGACTAGACTGTGTAACCTACCTCTCCAGTAAATTCAGTAAATAGGCCAGAGGTAACTTGTGGGTGTGAGATGAAATGCTCAGTTTGATTTTGATTTATTAGGATCCCCATTAGCTAGTCTTACTGGGGTCCGACATATAACGAAAAAGACATTACAGACCAGACTTTACAATTTGACGATGCAAACAATTAGGATTTTCCAATACATGAATGTTTCTTATAAAAACAAGAAGTGACGCAGTCAGTCTTTCCTCAACTCTTAGCCAAGAGAGACTGGCATGTATAGTATTAATATCAGCCCTCTGATTACAATGAAAAGCAAGATGTGCCGCTCTGTTCTGGGCCAGCTGCAGCTTAACTAGGTCTTTCTTTGGAGCACTTGACCATATGACAGTTTGATTATTGCACAAATAATCTAGAAATCAAATCACACAACTCACATATGGGGCTGGGGCAGGGGGGGACAAGTTAGCAAATATAGAGGGTTTATGAAATGTAATATCGTTGTGTCAACATTTTTCAGTCATTGAACTAGGGCAATTCCACAGTAACAGAATTATGCTGACTTAGATTTTTCACTTTTAAATGTATGCCAAACAAAAACCAATTATTGCAAAGTTAGTCCTACTCCAGTTTCCTTTTCAGCTCATTTATCACCTGATTTACTTAACAAAAGGCACATGTCAATAGGTGGTCCAGGTAAGTCATGACGTAGCACAAGTGGGGGATAAGCCTTCCTCTTTTTGTTCTCTATGGCTCCTCTATTGTTCCTCAAGCAAGGGGGAAGCCGATGACGTCACAAATTTCCATCATAACAAATCCTTGAAGTTTGCAAAAAAACACTTCTTTACTCAACGTCTCTTTTGACCCTTTAGTGTGTGTACGTTACTGTATTTCTACTTGGGATATCACTTTACTACAGTAAAAGTATGTTTTGCTGTAGGACGTCTTTAAGAAACCATACAACTCTATGCATAAGGAGGACTTAACAATTTCCACTGAACATTGTGCATAGAGTTGTATTGTTTGTTTAACTTTGCAATCATTGGTTTTTGTTTGACATACATTTAAAAGTGAAAAATCTGTTGCTGTGGATTTCTATTTTAATTGTTTATTATTTTCCCCTAACCCTACCACCCCTCCCCTAATTGGAGGTAACTAATGGACAACAATAATTAGGCTTCCACTTCCAGCTTATACATTAACTTCACGGACAGTATATTTTACATTAGTTGTCTTTTGTTTGTTTTTAGTCCCAGCCTTCAGCTACCCTCAACCCCTCCCATCTATCTCTGAAAACCATCGTTTTGATTTCTAGCTGCCATATATCTTTCCACTGTGCTGTGATGTTTCACAAAAGTTTTGAACCTTTCTATTCTCATAGTTTCTACCGATTGTAAATGAAAGATAAACACCTTTGCTAAGAGTATTATTGATCGATTGACTATGACTTATCAAATCACCCAGCAGTGCTCTTGGCAGAGTAACTCCAAGTAAATGTTGCATTTTTCAGCCATTCCTGAAGCTGCAACCAAAATAAATCGACATATGGGGAGTACCAAAACAAGTGACCTAATGATTGTCTCTCCGCAGCAAAATCTGCAGAGCTGGGTGGTTGTATCCCCCATATACAGTGCATTCGGAAAGTATTCAGACCCCTTGACTTTTTCCACATTTTGTTACGTTACAGCCTTATTCTAAAATTGATTAAATTGTATTTTCCCCTCATCAATCTACACACAATACCCCATAATGACAAAGCAAAAACATGTTTTTAGAAATGTTGCTAATTTATTAAAAATCAAAAACGGAAATATCACATTTACATAAGTATTCAGACCTTTTACTCAGTACTTTGTTGAAGCACCTTTGGCAACGATTACAGCCTCAAGTCTTCTTGTGTATGACGCTACAAGTTTGGCACACCTGTATTTGGGGAGTTTCTCCCATTCTTCTCTGCAGATCCTCTCAAGCTATGTCAGGTTGGATGGGGAGCGTCGCTGCACCAGCTATTTTCAGGTCTCTCCAGAGATGTTAGATCGGGTTCAAGTCCGGGCCACTCAAGGACATTCAGAGACTTGTCCCGAAGCCACTCCTGCTTTGTCTTGGCTGTGTGCTTATGGTTGTTGTCCTGTTGGAAGGTGAACTTTCACCCCAGTCTGAGGTTCTGAGTGCTCTGGAGCAGGTTATTATCAAGAATCTCTCTGTACTTTGCTCCGCTCATCTTTCCCTCGATCCTGACTAGTCTCCCAGTCCCTGCCTCTGAAAAACATCCCCAGAGCATGATGCTGCCACCACCATGTGTCACTTTAGGGATGGTGCCAGGTTTCCTCCAATAAAGTTGTAAGATCTCAAGGATGATCAATGAAACAGGATTCACCGGAGCTCAATTAATCAGGGTGATTTTTCCACAAATAGACAGGTGATGTCCTTTCCATGGTAGCCAAATTAGATACGATTTTGTAACTTTCTATTAAAATGTATTGTAGTGAGATCATTTCTTTCTTTCGGGATATGACTACAGAGTATGTCCACTTCACCATCGGATCATTTTATTGGTAAACTACACGGTAATGTAAAAGTTGTATTTTTGGTGCACTTGTCATAATTAGGTTTTAATCCAGAGAGATTAGAAAAATTATATAGATCTTCTATGAGGCTGTGCAGGGATCCAAATTGCGGATTTAAAAGAAAACATGAATCATCAACGTACAATGACACCTTTTTGTTTTTAAACCCTGGATTTCTAGCCCTTGATATTATTGTTGGATCTGATTTTAATAGCTAACATTTCGATAACCATAATGAATAGATATGCCGATAATGGACAGCCTTGTTTCACTCCTCTCAACAGTTTTTAATACTTTCTGAGAAGTAGCCATTATTTACTATTTTACACCTGGGGTTACTATATATAACTTAAACCCATTGTATAAGAGATTCTCCAAAATTAAAATAGTGCAGGCAATTATATATACATTTCAGTCGTACTTTATCAAAGTTATTTTCAAAGTCAGCTATGAATACCAGGCCTGGTTTCCCAGAATTTTCATAGTGTTCTATTGTTTCCAGTACGGTCTTATATTATCTCCAATGTATCGTCCATGTAAAAAATAATGTCTGATTAGGATGAATAATATTCGACAATACCTTTTTAATTCTATGCACTATGCATTTTGCTAGGTTTTTGGCGTCACAACACAGAAGTGTAAGGGGTCTCCAGTTATTTAGGTGGACTGGATCTTTATATTTTCCATCTGGGTTCTGTTTCAGTAATGGTGAAATCAGACCTTTTTGCTGAGTATCTGATAGTCTACCATTTCTTTACAGGAGTGGTTAAAACATGTTAATAACGGACCTTTTGAGTGGAATTGCCCACAATGAGAATAACCTGTATTTAATAGAGGTTCCATGCAAAATGGAAGTGTGGTGCTGTCTCACGATGATGATGATGTCATTTATTGTTATTGTTCCCCTCTCCAGTTGGGGAAGGTGTACGGTATTGAGTCCCACGTCCTGTCCCCCGCTGAGACCAAAGACCTGTACCCTCTGATGAACGTAGACGACCTCTATGGCACGCTGTACGTTCCCAAGGATGGCACCATGGACCCCGCTGGCACCTGTACCACCCTGTCCAGGGCAGCCACTGCCCGTGGTGCCACGGTAAATATAACACGCGCATGCATGCTCACACACACACACACACACACACACACACACACACACACACACACACACACACACACACACACAGACAGACAGACATGTGACAACTCCACCAGTCATACTTATGATATAATTTACAAAGATTATACCCTTTTTAATATACCGAAGGGGGGCCAGTATGAAAATGTATGCACTCACTAAAAAAACTAAGTCGCTCTGGATAAGAGCGTCTGCTAAATGATGTTGGTTTCTCCCGTGGGAGACCAGGGTGACACACACACACAAATATGCCAAGTTACATAAGCATTACATGGCTTGAGTACTGACAATTATTTGCTTAATTATTCCCTTCCCACTTGTGTACTATTGAAGATGCTAAAGATGGAAACATTATCTTGACACCGGCGTACAGTTGCACCTTAATGGCCAGTAAAATACATTGAGTGGGCTATAAACCTGCAGTTCCTAAAGATAACAATGTTTTTTTTCTAGACAGCTCAGAGGCAGAGCATTCTAGTTTCATTCCAGTCTGTGTTATGTAGTGTAGTGAGGTCAGTGAACCCTGAGCATTAACTCGGCAGGGTCCAGTCCACTGTTCCACATTATCTTTCCTGCTATTAGTGATACTAATGAATATTAGACAGTAAAACATTTAGATAAAGCTCTATAGTGCTGTTGTTATGTCTGGCCCAACTGCCAGCTCCTTGTTAGATACTGAGTGGTGTTATGACCAGCGATAGATACCACGCTATGGCACTTTATACTTTGTTGGCACTACTGTTGGCATTGCTCCTGTAACACCCACTCTCAATGGCACAAAAAGCTCCTGAAGAATGAATCTCTATGCTATTATGGTTTTACCATATAACTACTGTGTGATTTGTATGTTATAACCAATGTACCCTCTAAGCTGCGTAGCTCCCCAGAGACTGCCGTGCAGAAGAAAAATCAGCCCGCGCAGAGAAGCACGAGATTTAACTTCACTCAACTTTATAGAGTTTTCCCCGTTAGTTAACACTATCATCGTTTCCCTTTACTTTTGGAATTGTGATCGAATCAATGCAATATTAGCCACTTTCAATGCAACATACCGAAACAAAACGAACTATGCGAGACTTAGTATGCAAAACTAGCTATGCAAGAGATTTTGTTGAAGGCAGAGCGTATCGGAGTAGGATTCTATTGTATTATCAGGCACGACTCAGGCCCGTACTCTACACAGACCGGTGCGCCATAACCAATCAGAGCTGCAGTAGGCCTATATGCAAATACACCATTGCCATATATGGATTTGTGCCATTTACTTTGAACTGGACTGTTTTACAGCATGAGCTGTCGTGATTATTATGCACTTGTTTAGAGATCAAAGCAAGAGCTGCATGTAGCCACGTGTGTACATTTGTTCATATTCTTTGCTAGTTAGTGAGTTATTAGCCCAGTTATAGCTAATTTGTAGTCAGCAATGTGGGAGTGATTGCTTCCTACAAGAGCACAAAACTTGTACATTTCTAGCCATCTTTGAAAAGCTAGTCTGGTAAAGAGCTTACTGTCTTAAAGGGGCAGTGTTTTATTTTGAGACGTGCTTGAATAAGCTAAGTAGCCAGTAGGCAGAGTGTAGCATAATTTGTCTGATTCTTTGTAAAAATTGTATGGGAATAATAATTAATTGTATTTTGTAAAGTCGTTCATGCATCAAACAACACAACAAAATATTTAGTCACCTCCTTGTCTGATAAACCGGTTAATGTCAAGCCCTGCATGTTTTTTTCAAAAGTCTCACACATTGGCTGCTACTGTAGGCTGAATGATAGAACCGCTATTTCCATGTTCAAATGTTATGTGATGCATTTTCTACATTGTTTTTTTATGGTAGGCCACTCTGGTAGGCCTACATTATGATCAAATAGCCACAGTAGCCGACATGGCCACTGTTAAAACAGTAAATTAAAGCGGGTACAGCCTCAGTGTTCACAGTAAACGCGTGCCTGAAGTTGCACAGAAATTTCACAAGGTAAAAGTTTACGCTCAGCAGACCTGAAATTAGCTCGGTGCCGAAAAATATTAGAGGGAACATTGGTTATAACATAATGGGTCGCACTTGGCTCCATCAGTTTTAGTTTTACATCCCTATATAAAAATTGCAAAAAAGTTCAAATGGTTGAGTGACAGGTTGGCACAAAAAAAATCTATCTCCGCTGCGCTGTCAGTACAATGGACAGAGCTCGCCGCGGTGTGTGTGTGTGTGTGTGTGTGTGTGTGTGTGTAAGGGGGCTATGGAAAGCCACTGGGGTGGTTAGGTATGACTCCTTTGGGTTTCCATAAAAAGCGGAAAAAAATGCTTCTCATCTCTGTGGTAGGCTAAATGAATAACGTGATACTTGTAATATTTGATTTTGATACATAAGGGCGGGGTCAAGTTTAGCAGTCGGGCCCTGGTGAGGGCAGCATGTTGGAGGCAAACTCTCTCCTTCCTGCTCCTCTGATGTTCCTATGGGCGGCGGTCTGCAGGAGTGTCTGACCTATGATGGGATGTGTACGGTTTTCCTCCCGACATTGACTGACACTGAATTGATTATGACTGAGCTCTCTCCGGTGCATGGAGAGGGTGTGCTCTGACCCTTTACCCATGCTTGGAGAGAAAATGAATGTGCCGCAAATGTTCCTGGGTGTGGAACGGAACTTGTGTCACTGCTGGGGGGTCAGAAGACAACCCGTGTCCACTGTGCGTCATTCGGGAGAGAATGCTAACCTTACCTGCTTAAACAAAGGCCCATGCGGTCAGGTTTGTGCCTTAAGATCACCAAAAGGTTAGTGGACAGTGTTTAGGGGCAAAGTGTTCATCTGCTATGATGTTCCTTTATTTGCGCCACCAACCTACATTCACCAAATGGACATACCATGTTGGTCAATATGTATAATGTACCCATTGCTTGTTTGGAATGTGCCATTCTGGCTTGCTGTCACATGTCCATTAGTTTGGATAGTGTGTGCCTTTTAAGGGGGGTGGTTAGAAATAGTGAACCGTAATGAATTCAGTTTTAAGGAAAATTACCACTGCTACGTCCTGACAATGTTTGCGGTTACTGCTTATGTGTGAAGAACATGTCTCGAGCATAATTAATAATGTCGAGACCAGAATAAGGGGAGGGGTATGTGGTGAAGGCGTGCTATAGGCATGTCTCTGTCCACTATTGGGAACTGACTCCTGCCAATTTGTGTGCACTATTTGTTTCATTGTGTCAATTGTTTGTCAATTTTTATCAATGCCTTGTGAAATATACACTGAACAAAAATATAAACGCAACATGTAACAATTTCAAAGGTTTTACTGAGTTGCAACTCATGCGGAAATCAGTCAATTTAAATAAATTCATGAGGCCCTAATCTATGGATTTCACATGACTGGGAATACAGATATGCATCTGTTGGTCACAGATACTTTTTTTTTAAGTAGGGGCATGGATCAGAAAACCAGTCCGGATCTGGTGTGACCACGCCTCATGCAGCGCGATGCGTCTCCTTCACATAGAGTTGATCAGGCTGTTGATTGTGGCCTGTGGAATGTTGTACCACTCGTCTTCAATGGCTGTGCGAAGTTGCTGAATATTGGCGGGAGCTGGAACACGCTGTTGTACACGTCAATCCAGAGCATCCCAAACATGCTCAATGGGTGACATGTCTGGTGAGTGGTGGTGATGAGGTTATGGCAGCAGATTAATGGCACCACATTGGGCCTCAGGATCTCATCACGGTATCTCTGTGCATTCAAATTGCTATTGATAAAATGCAATTGTGTTTGTTGTCCATAGCTTACGCCTGCCCATACCATAACCCCACCACTACTATGGGGCACTCTGTTCACAATGTTGACATCAGAGACCGTTTCTGACTGTTTGTGCAGAAATTCTTTGGTTGTGCAAACCCACAATTTCATCAGCTGTCCGGGTGGCTGGTCTCAGACCATCCCGCTGGTGAAGAAGCCGGATGTGGAGGTCCTGGGCTGGCGTGGTTACACATGGTCTGCGATTGTGAGGCCGGTTGGACGTAATGCCAAATTCTCTAAAATGACGTTGGAGGCGGCTTATGGTAGAGAAATGAGCATTACATTCTCTGGCAACAGCTTTGGTGGACATTCCTGCAGTGAGCATGCCAATTGCATGCTCCCTCAAAACTTGACACATCTGTGGCATTGTGTTGTGTGACAAAACTGCACATTTTAGTGGCCTTTTATTGTCTCCAGCACAAGGTGCACCTGTGTAATGATCACTGCTAGAAGGCTCCTATTTTATGCTGACACAGCGCAGCGGAGATGCATTAGGCTACAGATTTTGCGCCAACCTCAATGAAGCACTCAATGAACTTTGTTTGTGGTATAAGCAGAATTCAATATAAATCCAATGCAAGAACCCCCAAAAATTGGGCCCCCTCACCGATTTCAACTACCCCCCCTTAGTCACTTAATCCTGGCGCCGGGTCTGGTATGGATAAGGCTTGGAGTTTCTGGTCAGGTCACACGGTCAGAATAAACTCCTGGCGATAGCCATGAGTTATAACTATATACATACGTATGGATATACAGTATATGGGGTTGTCTTTGACCTTGCTCTGATTGGCTGTCTCTCCTGTCAGGTGATAGAGAACTGTCCAGTGACGGGGATCCAGGTTAGCACAGACGACCTGGGAGTGAAGAGGGTCAAGGCTGTGGAGACCGTCCACGGAACCATCCAGACCCCCGTTGTCGTAAACTGTGCAGGTTAGTCAGTCGTCTATCTCAGTGATTCCCAACCTTTTTTGTTTACTGTACCCCGAATTACATTTTGCTCTATCCGGAGAACCCACAAAGTACCCCCTCGTGCATTTTACCAGCAGGCCTATGATCTGGGCTCTAATCAAGCATCTTGTAAAATATATTGTTATTTATTTTGCTCTTTTGCACCCCAGTATCTCTATTTGCACGTAATCTCTTGCACATCTAGCATTCCAGTGTTAATGTGGTCCTCTGTAGCTCAGCTGGTAGAGCACGGCGCTTGTAACGCCAAGGTAGTGGGTTCGATCCCCGGGACCACCCATACACAAAAAAAAATATGCATGCATGACTGTAAGTCGCTTTGGATAAAAGCGTCTGCTAAATGGCATATTATTATTATTATTATTATTATTATTATTATTATTATTATTATTAATACTAATTGTAATTATTTTGCACTATAGCCTATTTATTGCCTTACCTCCATAACTTGCTACATTTGCACATACTGTATATATATTTTCAGTTGTATTTTTTTTTTACTATGTTTTTTTACCCCATATGTAACTCTGTGTTGTTGTTTTTATCGCACTGCTTTGCTTTATCTTGGCCAGGTCGCAGTTGTAAATGAGAACGTGTTCTCAACTGGCTTACCTGGTTAAATAAAGGTGAAAAAAAAAACCCCCGCTGAAATCACTGAACCATTACAAAAAGCCCTTAACAAGAAATAGAGTTGATTTGGACGGACCATTGATGAGTAGTTAGTTATTTAGGATGAAAGGTAATTTGTAGATCAGTGATGCTGCACAGTCCGACTGCAATGTAGTTGATCTTAAGCACGTACTGTCTCTCTCTTTGCTCTGTCAGGAGTGTGGGCCACTAAGCTGGGTGAGATGGCAGGAGTCAAGGTGCCACTCATCGCCATGCACCATGCCTACGTCGTGACAGAGAGGATCGAGGGCATCCAGGTACGTTCATACGCACGCATGTTGCACGCATGCTGCACACACACACACAAACACATAGCACTATGCTTACCTAGTGATCGAGGGCATCCAGGCAGAGGAAGAGCCTGTCTTGTCTTTACCATTGTGTGTAGTTGTCATAGTAGTATTTTATTGATCCCAACATGGGAAACTGATTTATCACCACAACCATATACACTGTCAGAGGGTAAGTCCAGGTGACATGCTATTTGACCGGAACTTTGACCTGCAATATTATCCAGCTTGCTCATGCATGTACAGTGCATTCGGAAAGTATTCAGAGCCCTTGACTTTTTCCACATTTTGTTACGTTACAGCCTTATTCTAAAATTTATTACATTTGTTTTCTTTCCCCTCATCAAGCTACACACATTACCCGATAGTGACAAAAACATATTTTTAGATTTTGTTTGCAAATGTATAAAAAATAAGAAACTGAAATATCACATTTACATAAGTATTGAGACCCTTTACTCAGTACTTTGTTGAAGCACCTTTGGCAGCAATTACATCCTCAAGTCTTCTTGGGTATGACGCTACAAGCTTGGCACACCTGTATTTGGGGAGTTTCTCCCATTCTTCTCTGCAGATCCTCTCAAGCTCTGTCAGGTTGGATGGGGAGCGTCGCTGCACAACTATTTTCAGGTCTCTCCAGAGATATTAGATCGGGTTCAAGTCTGGGCTCTGGCTGGGCCAATCAAGGACATTCAGAGACTTGTCCCAAAGCCACTCCTGCGTTGTCTTGGCTGTGTGCTTAAGGTGAGCCTTCGCCACAGTCTCAGGTCCTGAGCGCTCTGTACTTTGCTCCGTTCATCTTTGCCTCCATCCTGACTAGTCTCCCAGTCTCTGCCGCAGAAAAACATCCCCACAGCATGATACTGCCACCACCATGCTTCACCATAGGCATGGTGCAAGGTTTTCTGCAGACATGATGCTTGGCATTCAGGCCAAATAGTTCAATCTTGGTTTCATCAGACCAGAGAATCTTGTTTCTCATGGTCTGAGAGTCCTTTAGGTGCCTTTTAGCAAACTCTAAGCGGGCTGTTATGTGCCTTTTTACTGAGCAGTTGCTTCCGTCTGGTGACTCTACCATAAAGGTCTGATTGGTGGAGTGCTGCAGAGATGGTTGTCCTTCTGGAAGGTTCTCCCATTTCCACAGAGGAACTCTGGTGCTCTGTCAGTGACCATCGGGTTCTTGGTCACCCCCCTGACCAAGGCCCTTCTCCCCCGATTGTTCAGTTTGGCCGGGCTGCCAGCTCTAGGAAGAGTCTTGGTGGTTCAAAACATCTTCCATTTAAGAATGATGGAGGCCACTGTGTTCTTGGGGACTTTCAATGCCGCAGAAATGTTTTTGTTCCATTCCCCAGATCTTTGCCTCAACACAATCCTGTCTCGGAGCTCTACGGACAATTCCTTCGACCCCATGGCTTGGTTTTGCTTTTACATGCACTGTCAACTGTGGAACCTTATATAGACAGGTGTGTACCTTTCCAAATCATGTCCAGTCAATTGAATTACCACATGTGGACTCCAATCAAGTTGTAGAAACATCTCAAGGATGATCAAAGTAAACAAGATGCACCTGAGCTCAATTTCGAGTCTCATAGCAAACGGTCTGTAAATAACCGTAAAAATACTTATGTAAATAACATGTTTTTGCTTTGTCATTATGGGGTATTGTGTGTAGATTGATGAGGAAAACAAACAATGTAATACATTTTAGAATAACGCTGTAACGTAAAAATGTGGAAAAAGTCAAGGGGTCTGAATACGTTCCGAATGCACTGTAGTACTGCTGACTAGAGGGCCAGCTGAGGCTCCAGTTTGCTCTCGGTTGTCACTATCTGGCCAAGCTGCAAAGCTGGAAGTTCTACAATTTATCTTCTTAAAATCAGATTTTTTACCTAACCTCAACCACACTGCTAACCTTATGCCTAACCTTAAATTAAGACCAAAAAGCTTATTTTACTTTTCATAAATTGTTACGATATAGCCAATATTGACTTTGAAAAAGAGAAACGTCCCTTTTTCAGGACCCTGTCTTTCAAAGATAATTAGTGAAAATCCAAATAACTTGACAGATCTTCATTGTAAAGGGTTTAAACACATGCTTGTTCAATGAACCATAAACAATTAATGAACATGCACCTGTGGAACGGTCGTTAAGAAACTAACAGCTTACAGACGGTAGGCAATTAAGGTCACAGTTATGAAAACTTCGGACACTAAAGAGGCCTTTCTACTGACTCTGAAAAACACAAAAAGAAAGATGCCCAAGGTCCCTGCTCATCTGCGTGAACGTGCCTTAGGCAAGGAGGCATGAGGACTGCAGATGTGGCCAGGGCAATAAATTACAATGTCCGTACTGTGAGATGCCTAAAACAGCGCTACAGGGAGACAGGACGGACAGCTGATCATCCTCGCAGTGGCAGACCACGTGTAACAACACCTGCACAGGATCGGTACATCTGAACATCACACCAGTGGGACAGGTACATGATGGCAACAACAACTGCCGAGTTACACCAGGAACGCACAATCCCTCCATCAGTGCTCAGACTGTCCGCAATAGGCTGAGAGAGGCTGGACTGAGGGCTTGTAGGCCTGTTGTAAGGCAGGTTCTCACCAGACATCACCGGCAACAACGTCGCCTATGGGCACAAACCCACCGTCGCTGGACCAGACAGGACTGGCAAAAAAGTGCTCTTCACTGACTAGTCGCGGTTTTGTCTCACCAGGGGTGATGGTCGGATTTGCGTTTATTGTCGAAGGAATGAGCGTTACACCGAGGCCTGTACTCTGGAGCGGGATCGATTTGGAGGTGGAGGGTCCGTCATGGTCTGGGGTGGTGTGTCACAGCATCATCGAACTGAGCTTTTTGTCATTGCAGGCAATCTCAACGCTGTGTGTTACAGGGAAGACATCCTCCTCCCTCACGTTGTATCCTTCCTGCAGGCTCATCCTGACTGACCCTCCAGCATGACAATGCCACCAGCCATACTGCTCGTTCTGTGCGTGATTTCCTGCAAGACAGGAATGTCAGTGTTCTGCCATGGCCAGCAAAGAGCCCTGATCTCAATCCCATTGAGCACGTCTGGGACCTGTTGGATCGGAGGGTGAGGGCTAGGGCCATTCCCCCCAGAAATGTCTGGGAACTTGCAGGTGCCTTGGTGGAAGAGTGGGGTAACATCTCACAGCAAGAACGGGCAAATCTGGTGCAGTCTATGAGGAGGAGATGCACTGCAGTACTTAATGCAGCTGGTGGCCACACCAGATACTGACTGTTACTTTTGATTTTGACCCCCCCTTTGTTCAGGGACACATTATTCCATTTCTGTTAGTCACATGTCTGTGGAACTTATTCAGTTTGTCTCTGTTGTTGAGTCTTATGTTCATACAAATATTTACACATGTTAAGTTTGCTGAAAATAAACGCAATTGACAGTGAGAGGACGTTCATTTTTTTGCAGAGTTTAGTGGGATCCAGTCCTTTCCTCTCTCCCACCACCAGGTCTCCCCAGCAGGGGGCACTGTGACACTGCAGGCCCCTGTCTGCCTTCTTCCCTCCAGTGTAGAGGACTGAGGAAAAGATGGTTTAGTATAAAGATGCCTAGAAACTGCTTCTCCAATAGAAATCTTAGATCAAGCTTGTAGGTGATGTCATGGCCACGTTAGCTAGTCAAGCTCATGAGCAGAAACACGTCATCGGGTCAAACAGTCGTGTTGAGCCGAACTGCGCATGTATATGCAGTCAAACAAAGGCACTCCTTCGAAATAAAGTTGTTTTAGACTAATTTTTTTACGTGTCAGTTGAAAATTATATGGCAAATAGAAATCAAAACTGGATGGCGTTAAGAGATAGATGGGAGGGGTTGAGTGGAGCTGAAGGGTGGGACTAAAAACAACAAGGTAACTAATGTAAAATATACTGTGTCCGTAAAATGTATATAGGTTCAGAACTTTTGTGAAACAGCACAGTTAGAAATATATGGCAACAGGATGGTCTTCGGCGATAGATGGGAGGGGATGAGGGTAGCTGGAGGATGCGATTACAAACAAACAAAAGATAACTATTGTAAAATACTTTGTCCGTAAAATTGCTCAAAAAAATTAAGGGAACACTAAAATAACACATCCTAGATCTGAATGAATGAAATAATCTTATTAAATACTTTTTTCTTTACATAGTTGAATGTGCTGACAACAAAATCACACAAAAATTATAAATGGAAATCAAATTTATCAACCCATGGAGGTCTGGATTTGGAGTCACCCTCAAAATTAAAGTGGAAAACCACACTACAGGCTGATCTAACTTTGATGGAATGTCCTTAAAACAAGTCAAAATGAGGCTCAGTAGTGTGTGTGTGTGTGTGGCCTCCGTGCCTGTATGACCTCCCTACAACGCCTGGGCATGCTCCTCATGAGGTGGCGGGTGGTCTCCTGAGGGATCTCCTCCCAGACCTGGACTAAAGCATCCGCCAACTCCTGGACAGGAGTACATAAAACTGATCAGAACCGATCAGAATTCTGAAGTCTGACAGATTATTTAAAAAAATTTAAACAAGTTTTATGTACCAAATTAATATCAAGTTAATAGTTGGTGGATGGAGCGAGACATGATGTCCCAGATGTGCTCAATTGGATTCAGGTCTGGGGAACGGGCGGTCCAGTCCATAGCATCAATGCCTTCCTCTTGCAGGAACTGCTGACACACTCCAGCCACATGAGGTCTAGCATTGTCTTGCATTAGGAGGAACCCAGGCCAACCGCACCAGCATATGGTCTCACAAGGGGTCTGAGGATCTCATCTCAGTACCTAATGGCAGTCAGGCTACCTCTGGCGAGCACATGGAGGCCCCCAAAGAAATGCCACCCCACACCATGACTGACCCACCGCCAAACCGGTCATGTTGGAGGATGTTGCAGGCAGCAGAACGTTCTCCACGGCGTCTCCAGACTGTCACGTCTGTCACATGTGCTCAGTGTGAACCTGCTTTCATCTGTGAAGTGCACAGGGCGCCAGTGGCGAATTTGCCAATCTTGGTGTTCTCTGGCAAATGCCAAACATCCTGCACGGTGTTGGGCTGTAAGCACAACCCCCACCTGTGGACGTCGGGCCCTCATACCACCCTCATGGAGTCTGTTTCTGACCATTTGAGCAGACACATGCACATTTGTGGCCTGCTGGAGGTCATTTTGCAGGGCTCTGGCAGTGCTCCTCCTGCTCCTCCTTGCACAAAGGCGGAGGTAGCGGTCCTGCTGCTGGGTTGTTGCCCTCCTACGGCCTCCTCCACGTCTCCTGATGTACTGGCCTGTCTCCTGGTAGCGCCTCCATGCTCTGGACACTACGCTGACAGACACAGCAAACCTTCTTGCCACAGCTCGCATTGATGTGCCACTTGATGAGCTGCACTACCTGATCCACTTGTGTGGGTTGTAGACTCCGTCTCATGCTACCACTAGAGTGAAAGCACCGCCAGCATTCAAAAGTGACCAAAACATCAGCCAGGAAGCATAGGAACTGAGAAGTGGTCTGTGGTCGGTCACCACTTGCAGAACCATTCCTTTATTGGGGGTGTCTTGCTAATTGCCTATAATTTCCACCTGTTGTCTATTCCATTTGCACAACAGCATGTGACATTTATTGTCAATCAGTGTTGCTTCCTAAGTGGGCAGTTTGATTTCACAGAAGTGTGATTGACTTGGAGTTACATTGTGTTGTTTAAGTGTTCCCTTTATTTTTTTGAGCAGTGTATATATAGCATGTATAAGCTGGAAGTAGAAGCCTAAGTGTTGTTGTCCATTAGTTTACTCCAATTAAGGAAGGGGTGGTAGGGTTAGGGGAAAATAATAGTGTTCAAGGGGTTTTCTTTTATTTTTTATTATTGTCTACATTGTAGAATAATAGTGAAGACATCAAAACTATGAAATAACATATGTAGTAACCAAACAAGTGTTAAACAAATCAAAATATATTTTATATTTGAGATTCTTCAAGTAGCCACCCTTTGCCTTCATGACAGCTTTGCATGCTCTTGGTATTCTCTCAACCAACTTCACCTGGAATGCTTTTCCAACAGTCTTGAAGGAGTTCCCACATATGCTGAGCACTTGTTGGCTGCTTTTCCTTCACTCTGCCGTCCGACTCATCCCAAACCATCTCAATTGGGTTGAGGTCTGGGGATTGTGGAGGCCAGGTCATCTGATGAAGCACTCCATCACTCTCCTTCTTGGTAAAATAGCCCTTACACAGCCTGGAGGTGTGTTGGGTCATTGTCCTGTTGAAAAACAAATGATAGTCCCACTAAGCCCAAACCAGATGGGATGGCGTAATGCTGTGGTAGCCATGCTGGTTAAGTGTGCCTTGAATTCTAAATAAATCACAGACAGTGTCACCAGCAAAGTACCCCCACACCATAACACCTCCTCCATGCTTTACGGTGGGAACTCACAAAGACACGGCGGTTGGAACCAAAAATCTCCAATTTGGACTCCAGACCAAAGGACACATTTCTACCGGTCCATTGTTCGTATTTCTTGGCCCAAGCAGGTCTCTTCTTCTTATTGGTGTCCTTTAGTAGTGGTTTCTTTGCAACAATTCGACCATGAAGGCCTTATTCACACAGTCCACTCTGAACAGTTGATGTGACTTGAACTCTGAAGCATTTATTTTGGCTTGAATTTCTGAGGCTGGTAACTCTAATGAACTTATCCTCTGCAGCAGAGGTAACTCTGGGTCTTCCATTCCTGTGGCGGTCCTCGACAGCCAGTTTCATCATAGCGCTTGATGGTTTTTGCGACTGCACTTGAAGAAACTTTCAAAGTTCTTGAAATGTTCCGTATTGACTGACCTAAAATGTCTTAAAGTAATAATGGACTGTCGTTTCTCTTTGCTTATTTGAGCTGTTCTTGCCATAATATGGACACTGTCTTTTACCCAATTGGGCTGTCTTCTGTTTACCCCCCACCTTTTCACAACACAACTGATTGGCTCAAACGCATTAAGAAGGAAAGAAATTCCACAAATTAACTTTTAAGAAGGCACACCTGTTAATTGAAATGCATTCCAGGTGACTACCTCATGAAGCTGGTTGAGAGAATGCCAAGAGTGTGCAAAGCTGTCATCAAGGCAAAGGGTGGCTATTTGAAGAATCTCAAATATAAAATATATTTAGATTTGTTTAACACTTTTTTGGGCTCTACATGATTCGAAATGTGTTAATTCATAGTTTTGATGTCTTCACTATTATTCTACAACGTAAACAATAGTAAAAATAAAGATAAACCCACAAATTAGTAGGTGTGTCCAAACATTTGACTGGTACTGTATATATATTTGTATTAATATATTTGATTGTGATTTTTCAGGGGGTGCTGCAGAACCCTCAGCACCCCTACTTCATTTCATGTGGCTCTGGGGCTGGGTAAGGACAATATGTAATAAATATGGCAACTTTGATAAAATATTTCTCGTTATGCTTTTAGATAGAAATGTCAAATATATGACAACAATCTTTCCTCCAAAGGACTTATTGTAAATCCTAAAATAAATATTCAAAATCCTGGACTTTTTGTCTGAGTTTCTTGAGGAATTACAACAAATGTACAACTAATGCTGGACAATACACTACACGACTTCTAAAATCTTTACAACTTGGACGTGCTCACACTTCCCGATTTCCTGGTCTCAAATCTTTCATTCCGTCCACCCTAAACCCCAGGATGTGGGTGCTCACATTACACAATGATTTCCTAGTTGATCCTGCCCTATGTTTCTCGGTTGTCATAGGAAAAAAATGCTGAACAGCGAGCTGCTTTATTAGTGTGCACATTTTTATGTGCAGAAACATAAAGAAAAAGAGACTCAGAATATAAACTTAATATTAAATTATATTTTAGATTTCTGTCATGGTAGGACGCAGAGGTAAAATTGAATTTGGCAGCAGCGTTCTCTCCACAGCTCCACCAATCGGTCTAACCAGTGTTGCCGACTCCTCAGTAAGGAAAGTAGCTATTGGCTGTCCTAGAAGTCGCTAAATGACGTCATCACCTAATTTGCATAATTTGCCATGTGCATGTAATTGTGATGGACGCTGTAGGAGAGAGGAATAACGTCGTGGGAGAGACAAAAAGTGAGTAAAAAACACTAAATATGTTTAGAACTACAAATGAACTTTCTTCTGTCGGTTCTTGTTTTTTTTTTATGTCACAATTCCAACCCTCCTCCTTTATCCGGGCTTGGGACTGGCAAAAGTGACCCAAAAGAGACACTCTGGCGGAGTTACTTAATTTTGTATTATTTATTTTTTACGTTTGTTTTGTTTTTTGACCTTATGGTCCACTTAGGAGCCTACAACAAGTCACAGTAAAACATGAACATTTTTAACCATAACATTTGTAACATTTTTTTTGTATACAATCTACATTAACAATCTAAATGGACAAAAAAGAGACAATAGAAAAAATTGTCAATGGCAATGTGAGAAAACGATGGTAACTAGTCTGGCCCTAATCCACACACACACAGGCTGTGCTGGCTCACAGAAAGAGTGGGTCATTGTCATTTTGGTCAAGGCTCTCTATGGCAGGTTCAGCAACTGAGGGAGCTGACTTAAAGGAGTACGCAGCTGATGTGCCAAAAAGCTGCAAAACATTATCAGGCAGCTGGTGCTCATAGCAAGCCTCACCAGACAGCTTCAGTCCATATCGAATGTACAGGATGGAGTTAAGGGTCTGCAAGGACATCCGATTTCTAAGTTTGCTTTTTACCACACTCATCTAGCTGAATACTCTCGACCTCAGCATTCGAGTGTGGCAAGGACAACACAGACACAGCAGCCATGGCAAGTTCTTGAAACGGGTTGATATCAGCTGCATCCCTGAACTTCCAAATCTCACTCCAGAAGCCCAGTGTGCATTTTGTCTCATTCCATTTACTAAGATGGATGGCATGCCATTGCTGGACAATCTTGTCTATCTCTGCAGGGGAGTAGCCAAGGAGCTTGGCTATTTTTTCTATTTCTCCAGGGCTCTTATTGTGCTTTAGAGTTTCCTCCACATTGAAAACTGCTATGTACTGCAATGCTTCGATGTTGTCCGGCAGTCTCACCCTCAACTCATTAGTGAGGGAGATGGTGAAGGCTACACACCGCTTTCAGACATTGTTTTCATCCTCAGGCGCAAGGTGGAGCTCAGCTTCCTTTGACTCAAAAAGGTAACCAAGGTACGGTTTGGGACTGATGTATCCATCTATTGGCCCTTTTGAGTACATCAACATTTGCCAGTGGATTCAGCACCCTGCTGCTCAGACTTGATCAGGCTAACCAAGCTGTCAAGTAGCTTAAGAGGATCTACTTGCTCTCCCTCAAAAGCATTGATTGGCCAACTGTACCTCACCCAGCACTGACTTGGTGACTGCGAAATGCAGCCTAAGCTCCTCCCACTGGTCCAAAATGAGTGAAACTGCGGGTTCAATGGAGAGCCAACGTGTGGCACATACCTTGGTTATCTGTAAAGGTTTCTCCCCACAGTTGATGGTCTCATATATGGCCTTGTAGGCCTCCCTGCGCTTTGGAGACACTGAAAACCAGTTATGTCTCTCATACCAAGTACTCCACACTACGGGGGATGTTGTCATTGGAAGCATGACTTAGAGCAAGCTGCAGAGAGTGGCACACACAGCGAATAAGAACCAGATCTTTGAGGCCATACTCCTCCTTCAGCACTTTATGGACCCCATTGTTAATCCCCGTCATAAGAGGCATTGTCAGTCCATATCCCCAGGAGTTTCTCTTTTTTAAGACCACTTCTCAAGGAAAGCCACAACACCACGGGCTATAGATTTGGCATCTCCTCCCTCCAACTCAACAACCCCCAGAAATGTTGATACAATTGTCTGCTTGGTGTCACTAAAGTACCTTATCACAACCCCCAGGTACTTAGAAACACTTACATCCGTGGACTCATCGAGGAGGAGGCTGAAACGCTGGTCACCCACATCTGCGACCAACTTTTTCAGAAAGTATGTTGCTAGAACATTAATCATTTCTGTGCACTTTGTCCTGTGCATTTTGAAGTGGGTAGCAGCAGTGGAATCTGAGAAAGCAGCTCTACATGCTTCTCCAATGTGATCACATGCCAGCATGGAACAGTGTTCAGCGATAGCTAATGCCATGGTGACCTCAGCCTTTTTTTAAACCATAAATGGCAGCTTGTTTTGGGTGGAACTGTTATAAGGCTTTGTCTTTTGAGTATGTTTTTGAGTTGTCCATGTGTTTTTTTTACATCACTAAGTTTGGCGTAGAAATCAGCCTTACAATACAGGCAGTATGCCCGTGTATCATCTCCAATAAATGGCTTCAACCAGCCTTTGAATTTAGGGTTTGATTCTCACTCCTTTCTGTATTTTTTGAGTGTACAGTTTAGACTGAGACATGATGAGCTAGCCAGCTAGATGTTTAGCTTATGTCACAGAGAGGCACACACACAGTGGACGAGATGAGTAAGTGACTGAGGCTGTGTGAGTCAAATGCAGTGATTTATTTTAGACAAAGGACATTTTACATTTACATCCCGCCCTGAATGTAAGCCAGGGCGGGATCAGCCAGCGGGGGGCTTCCCGCATGCGAGATTCATTTGCAGTCTGGACGCGGAGGGGTGAACATCTCCTGCTCTGACTGCAGCTGGGAGGGACTGCTGTGCGAAGACTGGGAGTGCTTTGGGACGGGGGTGGGGGGAAAGGGGGTAGGGGAAAAGGGTGGGGGTGGGACGGCAGCACCCGCTGCTCGTTGAGAAGAGTAAGAACGATACGTGCTGTTGCTTTCCTCTTCGCCATCATTGGGCAGATTCGGTAATGCTGAGCCGTGGGGTACCGGTCTATGGCCCGTGACGTGAAAGGGCAAAAGCCGTGAGCGAGGAGCGTCCTTCTCAAATCAAACAGTAATCTGCGCCTTTCGGTCATGTTGTCAACACGGCAGCATGGTGCATTGTCTAGAAACATATTTTCCATTAAATATGTTAGAATTTTCAAACTATTGTTAATTAGGAAGGCAGATAAAGCGTTTTTATCAAAAGCAATCACTTTTGCATGTGAACACAGAATCCTACTCATTACTCCACGTGCTTAATTATGTCACTTTTTGTTTTGAGCCGACTTCGCTGTGGGTTTTGAACGGGGCACCTGGCTCACACCCAGGAGGCAGCCCGGTTGCAAAACTAATGCAATCAACTTTCACCCGGTGCAAAACGTGCCCACCACTCATTGTTTTTGTCTGACATGCTGAGTGTTCATTGGATATTGTCAGTAGTCCCTCCCAATCGCATTTTAGCACTGCTCGTACTACAAGATGCATGACCAGAAAATTATCGGGACATCTGACAGGGGTCTGGAGAACGAAACAGACATCATCAGAACTGTGTGTGTGCCCTGAAGGCCTGAGGCTGAGACGTACACTGAAAAAACATACTCCTTCTGCTTTATGCAACGTAGAGCAAACATTACACAGCACGCTGCAAAAACACAACCGAACCTGTGAATCTGCCCTGTGAAACACACGCATGCACACTGACATACAGACACAGAGGTCTAGTGGTTAAGTAACCTGTCAGGTCAAACGCCTCAATCTACAGCAGACTGGAAAATGGCGTGTGTTTGCAAGGCCAGCCTCATATTGATCTGTTCTACACACACCAGTCTATCACCTATAGCTAAAGACAGGCTTTAGACAGCAAAGAGAAGAGAATGCCAACTGTTTGATTTGTGCCCTCCAGTAACTTGCAACAGACTGTTTTCCGTATTGTTTCAACAGGACAGGAACACATTGGGACAAAATAGTCCCACAAAGGTCAATGCTTTAAAAAAAAATGTTTTGTTCACTGGGATTTCAAAGCAGAAATGGAGGAAAGATGTATCGAAAAACATGAGTCAGCATTTCAACTGGTATTCATTCACACAGTTAGCTTGATATATATTTAAACTGTGTATTCGATGTGTTTATAGGTTTTAATTTGGTATTTTCTGGTGGTGTCAGTTCAGTCTCCGTCTTGTGTGTATTTTATTTTTATAATAATAATATGCCATTTAGCAGACGCTTTTATCCAAAGCGACTTACAGTCATGTGTGCATACATTTTTATGTATGGGTGGTCCCGGGGATCGAACCCACTACCCTGGCGTTACAAGCGCTATGCTCTACCAATTGAGCTACAGAGGACCATATTATTATTATTATTATTATTATTATTATTATTATTATTATAATAATAATAATAATAATAATATATACTTTTTTAATCATTGTTGTCTTTTTTCTTATGGCTAAACATTTTTGTAAAGTGCATTGGAATGGTAGACCTGGCTACAGCAATTGGCCAACTTGTGGACTTTTGGGTAGTTTTGTAGCGTTTTTCATCTGCATCTCAGCTGGGCATACTATTATGTTTTGCCCCGGTATCCATGGAGATGAAACTGCCACTAGTCAGCCAGCCAGTGATTTTGAACCTTCTGCCCTACTAGTGGGTCAGTAGTGACCTTCCGTCTGATTCATATCGTCTGATGTCTGTTCTCTATTGTATAGACTGATTGGTTCTGTATGGGGTGGGAGAGAGAGGCTAGCTAGCTACTTCTGTCATCGAGAGGGACAAGTTCTAGACCATAATCAGTACAGTGGAAGAGGACACCGCATGCCGTTGCTCCTCTCTGCTGCTGGTCATGTCCTTGATGAACTATTATCGGGTAAGTCTGATGAGCCGTAACTACAAGACCGCCCAGAACTCTGTTTAGGAGCCTGATGATCGCTGATCTACTGGGGGAGTCCTGCTCTAGGCTAATGCTACTCATGTCTATGACATGTCGTCCTGTCCTTTTGTGTTGTTAAGTGTTATATGTGAAACCCAAGTATACCTAGTAGGCTAGGTCTACTGTGTTTATTTGTGTATATTCTAAGATTATCATTGTGCCTGTGATCTGTTAGGAGTATACAGTTTGTAGATCTAAAGAATGTCTCTCTTCCTGCTACCCTTCTAGAACATGCCCAATGTGAGGGACCATGATGCATCTGTCTACCTTCGCCTCCAAGGCGATGCCCTCTCCGTGGGGGGTTACGAACAGAACCCTGTCTTCTGGGACAAGGTAATGTGTGTGTGTGTGTGTGTGTGTGTGTTCTCACTGTGTTGACATACTGTGAACATGATGTCATTGTGTTTGTGACACAGGAGGTTGGTGGCACCTTAATTGGGGAGAACAGGTTTGTGGTAATAACTGGAGCAGAATCGGTGGAATAGTATCAAATACATCAAACACATGGTTTCCAGGTGTTTGCCATTCCATTTGCTCCGTTCCGGCCATTATTATGAGCCGTTCTCCCCTCAGCAGCCTCCTGTGGTTTGTGTGTATTGATTTGTATGGTACTTGGTGTTGTGTACTGTATGGGTGCTTGTGTGAGTGACTGTGTATACAGTATTTGACCTCTATCTGTGAGAATCTTTATGTTTATGCATGTGGCGTGTATCTGTGTTTGTGTGGTTGTTTGCTTGTATTGCATGTCTCTCTGTGTGTGTTTGTGTGTGTGTTGTGAGGTGCAGTGAAGCTTGCAGAGAGGCATGCTGCTTGTCTTTGTCTCACTTTCACAGGCCAGTTAATTGCATGCTCTCTTCCTCTGGTGTGTCAGTGGATTGTTGTATCCGCTCCCTACTCACACAGCCTGAGGAGAAGATCCAGCAGGATACACACGCACACAGATAAGCACAGACACACTCATTACTTCACCAGCTGCTGAGTGTCTGTGGCTCTACTACAGTCTTATTCTCTCTCTCGCTCGCTCTCTTTTAGCTAGGGGGTATGCAGCCTCATATGAGGTTACAACAGGACACAGATTGAGATCTGCGAGTGTGTTTGTTTGTGTGTGTGCGCATGTGCTGGTCTAGCTGGAGTGTGTGTCGTGTTCTGTCGGTGCAAACCGGCTCTGACTGACTCGATGTCAATATGCCCTCACTCCTCTCTGTGGAGCATGCTCAGTTGGTGTGGTCCTGTTCAGTCTGGAATTACTGTACACAAACACACACCCGCCAGAATCACTTCTGACCCCCAACTGTGAAGCAGAGACCACATCACACAAGCTCATTTAACATTCACATCTAGCCAAACAATTGAACAGCGCTAAATTACCTAACACCTCAACCGGATAAAGGAATGTTTTTGTCCTTTCTGCTCTGTCAGCACCAGCTTTCAAGAGTGGGAAACAACGTGAGAAAATGAAAATGCATTTAGTACAGAGAGAGAAGCTGGGTCTGTGGAACGATATGTTGGCGAAGTTTAAGAGGAGGAGTTCCAAGTTTAATCTGGTGTTGTGAGCTCCCTAGGGGCCAGGGCTCGACTGGTAATGAGGGGCCGTTGTGACGGAAAATCACTGTGTGTGCGTGCGTGCATTCTTGCAGGAAAAGGTCACCGTTACCTGGCTGGCCCTGCAGCCTCCAACCTTTTTAAAAATGTTTTAACTTGATCCCTTTGTACTCTTTAGAGCATCAGTCCATCCACTGTGGCATATTCACACTGTTTCGCGGAGTATTCTGCATCATCTCTCTCTCTGTCTCCCTGTGTGATGTTTGAAAGATGGGATGAACGGTGTGTGCGCTTCCATAACTGTGCACCTATTTGTACTAAGTGTTTGCGAAAGCAGTGTCTTTTGAAGATTGCACAAGTGCAGTGCAGCATTGTTGAGGCCGTGGTGGTGTTAACAGTAACACTGGTTGGTTGTTGTGTCCTTGGTTAACACTGGTGGGTTGTTGTGTGTCCTTTTGTTGCAGGTAGTGCTGAGCGATTAGTGCTTTTAGAGGTCGGTTCGGGTTCAGTTTTTTGAAAAATAGTCACGTTTTTCAATTTTTATTATGCATTGTCTGAATGCTCTAACAACACAGAATAAAACAATTAATAAAGGCCTGATGGTGACTGATCATTACGGCTAATCACTTATTAACCTTTATTTATTCACATTACTTTAATATAATATTTCAGTTGTTGTGTATATAACTTTATTATTTCCTTTCAAGCAGTGGTGTAATGGTGCCTGGTGAAGTGGGTATACTCTAATTTTGCCCAAAAATTCCCAAATGGCCAGCCCTCCTATGATTTCCTCTAGATATTTTTGGTTTTCACTCTCAAAATCACACTGTCTTTTACATTAAAAAAAAATAGTTTTAAGTCCACAACAATGCTTAAACCACATCAAGAGACCATTTGAAGTATGGGAAAAATCTAAAATATATATTTTGGGGAGGTCGTAGTTGCCCTTTAATTCAATTGCACACCTAGCAGGAGACAGTTTGGCTAGGGTGTTTCTGTACTACTGTACAATGTCCTACATGTGAAAGTAGAGTTTGCAAACAAATGCCCTCCCGAATTATACAAATCATCATGATATCAACTTTTTCAATACCTGGTTTACATACCCATTGTTGCCTTAGTTAGCATTTACTGGTAAATATACGTTTAAACGTCTTTCTACCCTACTGGCTACCAATGTCGTTCTTAAGTGAGCTGCTCCATGCTTCTTAGAGAAACGATGCGTTGAGCTCACAGAAGGAAAAAAAAATACTAAATGGAATTCGAGTAATTGAACCGACATCAGTCAATTAGTTGTTTAAAAAACTAAAAATAACAAAAATGTTGGCTAATAGCTCAGCACTAGTTGCAGGTGTCTGATAAGTTTGGTTGATTAAACACTTTTGGTTGTTGTCCTTGTGTTGCAGGTGTCTAATATGTTTTGGTTCTTGTGTGTCTTTGTGTTGCAGGTGTCTGATAAGTTTGCCTTCAGCCTGTTTGACCTGGACTGGGATGTGTTTATGCAGCACATAGCGGGAGCTATCAACAGAGTCCCCGCTCTGGAGCAGACTGGCATCAAATCCACTGTCTGTGGACCAGGTAGGGACCTACAGTACTGTGTACACACACACACACACACACACACACACACACACACACACACACTGATATGGTTCACACTCCCATAATCACTCCCTGAGTCAGTAATTTACAGTGCCTTCAGAAAGTATTCACACCCCTTGACCTTTTCCACATTTTGTTGTGTTTAATTGAGATTTTGGCACTGCCTACACACAATACCCCACAATGTCAAAGTGGAATTATGTTTTTAGAAATGTTTACACACTAATAAAAAATGAAATGCTGAAAAGTGTTCAACCCCTTTGTTATGGCAAACCTAAATAAGTTCAGGAGTAAAAATGTGCATAACAAGTCACATAATAAGTTGCATGGACTCACTCTGTGTGCAATAATGGTGTTTAATAAGATGATTTTGGAATGACTACCTCATCTCTGTACCCCAGACATATTGTACAATTATCTGTAAGTTCCCTTAGTCGAGCAGTGAATTTCAAACACAGATTCAACCACAAAGACTAGGGAGGTTTTCCCAATGCCTCACAAAGAAGGGCATCTATTGGTAGATAAAAAAAATTAATAAAAAAAGCAGAAATTGAATATCCCTTTGAGCATGGTGAAGTTATTAATTACACTTTGGATGGTGTATCAATACACCCAGTCACCACAAAGATACAGGCGTCCTTCCTAACTCAGTTGCCGGAGAGGAAGGAAACCGCTCAGGGATTTCACTGTAAAACAGTTAGTCACTGGGAGACAAATTCACCTTTCAGCAGGACAATAACCTAAAACACATGGCCAAATACATTATATTCGGAAAATTTTCAGACCTTCACTTTTCCTTATTTTGTTATGTTACAGCCTTATTCTAAAATGGATGAAAATAATTATTTTCCTCATCAATCTACACACAATACCCCATAATGACAAAGCGAAAACAGGTTTTTAGAATTTTTGGCATATAAAAAACAAAAAAACAAATGTCTTATTTACATAAGTATTCAGACCCTTTGCTATGACACTCGAAATTGAGCTCAGGTGCGTCCTGTTTCCATTGATCATTGTTCATGTTTCTACAACTTGATTGGAGTCCACCTGTGGTAAATTCAATTGATTGGACATTATTTAGAAAGGCGCGCACACACCTGTCTGTATAAGGTCCCACAGTTGACAGTGCATGTCAGAGCAAAAACCAAGCCATGAGGTCGAAGGAATTGTCCGTAGAGCTCCGAGACAGGATTGTGTCAAGGCACAGATCTGGGGAAGGGTACCAAAACATTTCTCCAGCATTGAAGGTCCCCAAGAACACAGTGGCCTCCATCATTCTTAAATGGAAGAAGTTTGGAACCACCAAGACTCTTCCTAGAGCTGGCCGCCTGGCCAAACTGAGCAATCGGGGGAGAAGGGCCTTGGTCAGGGAGGTGACCAAGAACCCGAGTTCCTCTGTGGAGATGGGAGAACCTTCCAGAAGGACAAGCAACTCTGCAGCACTCCACCAATCAGGCCTTTATGGTAGAGTGGCTAGACGGAAGCCACTTCTCAGTAAAAGGCACATGACAGCCCGCTTGGAGTTTGCCAAAAGGCACCTAAAGGTCTCTCCGACCATGAGAAATAAGATTCTCTGGTCTGATGAAACCAAGATGGAACTCTTTGGCCTGAATGCCAAGTGTCACATCTGGAGGAAACCAGATACTGCTCATCACCTGGCCAATAACATCCCTACGGTGAAACATGGTGGTGGCAGCATGCTGTGGGGATATTTTCCAGTGGCAGGGACTGGGAGACTAGTCAGGATAGAGGCAAAGATGAACAGAGCAAAGTACAGAGATCCTTGATGAAAACCTGCTCCAGAGTGCTCAGAACCTCAGACTGGGGCGAAGTTCATCATCCAACAGGACAACGACCCTAAGCACACAGCCAAGAAAAAACAGGAGTGGCTTTGGGACTAGTCTCTGATTGTCCTTGAGTGGACCAGCCAGAGCCCGGACTTGAACCCAATCGAACATCTCTGGAGAGACCTGGAAATAGCTGTGCAGCGACACTCCCCATCCAACCTGACAGAGCTTGAGAGGATCTGCAGAGAAGAATGGGAGAAACTCCCCAAATACAGGTGTGCCAAGCTTGTAGCGTCATACCCAAGAAGACTCAAGGCTGTAATCGCTGCCAAAGGTGCTTCAACAAATGTACTTATGTAAATGTGATATTTCCGTTTTTTTATTTTTAATACCTTTGCAAAAAATTCTAAAACACTTAATTTTTATTTTTGTCATTATTGGGTATTGTGTGTAGATTAGATTGATGGGGGGGGGGGACAATTTAATCAATTTTAGAATAATGTAACATAACTAAATGTGGAAAAGTTAAGGGGTTTAAATACTTTCCGAATGCACTGTATACACTGGAGTTGCTTACCCAACTGACATTGAATGTTCCTGAGTGGCCTAGTTACAGTTTTGACATAAATCGGCTTGAAAATCTATGGCAAGACTTGAAAATGGCTGTCTAGCAATAATGAACAACCAACTTGATAGAGCTTGATGGATAAAAAAAAAAAAAAAGTGCAAATATTGTACAATCCAGGTGTGCAAAGCTCTTAGACTTACCCAGAAAGACTCACAGCTGTAATCACTGCCAAAGGTGATTATAACATGCATTTACTCAGGGGTGTGAAGAATTATGTAAACGAGATTTCTGTATTTCATTTTCAATAAATGTGAACAAAAAAACTACAATTTCATCAATTTTGAATTCTCTGTAACACAACAAAATGTGCAGTAGGTAAAGGGGTATGAATACTTTCTGAAGGCACTGTATTAAAATTCAGACACTCCTAAAAGACAAACAATGATTTGTTATACAACATTCTTTCACACGCAATTACAAACGCTGACAGACATCAACACTCATTTAATATACAGTCCTCCACAGATAATTGCCACATCTCTCTCTCTCTCTCTCTCTCTCTCTTTTAACCCCCCACCTACAGCTAACCCCAATAGTTCACCTCTGTCATATTTGTATTCCTCATATCTGTCCTGTGGCCTCTCATTTGGATCAGTGTTGAACTTTGACCGTAGTCTGGTGACTTGGGACAGACTGTGTGTCTGAACTGACCGAGGTTGGTGTCTCTGAGACAGGAGGATATCACTGGTCAAGGCCCGTTGCCCGTGAGAGGCTTGAGTCTATGGACTCTGTGAGTCCAGGGAATACAGTCCCTCAGCTCTCATGAGAGCTGACAGGTGTGAAAAACTGTGTGACTTTGGGGAAGAGAGGCGATCGACTGGTAAGAGACTGGTGAAAGACCTACCTGGTTGTCTGGTGGTTTCACACTAGCGGTAGACTGGATCTCCAGGCATCCTCACTCACACTTAAGTCCCGTGGTGTCTGTCTGTCTCTCTCTGTCTCGCTCGCTCTCTCTGTCTCGCTCGCTCTCACAATCTCTTTCTCTTCTGTCTTTCTGTCTCTCTATCAGTCAGTGGTGGGATTGAATTGATCCTGACCAGTGTTTAATCAGCATCTGTTAGAATCATGCTGGTTTGTTAACTTTCATCTGTCTGGTCCTGACTCACTGAAAATGGACATGATGAGAGGATGCTAGCAGATACCCATAGACTTCCAGTCATTGCGCTAATGCTAGTTAGCATTGGTTTGCGAAACTAATCCTGAAGTATCCCTTTTAAACATTTTTAACATCTAAACGTTCACTCCCCTAGTGCACGTCTGTATTCATGAGCACTCCTTCTGGACCTCTGCATGTGCCCATTCATGCGCGTGTTTTTATGTGCTACTTAATGTATGTACAAAATACACATTTATGTTTTGTTTTTAAGCCAGCATGGCTGCTAACACCCCAGTGAAAGGGTTGTGTCGCTCAGGGTTGTCGCTCACCACTACAAAACAAACAAAAGCCTGTTATTTCTGTGTGTTTGTTTCTTAGTGGCGAATTAATACCTTATAGGCAGTTACACGTCTCCCTAGAGAGGCCAGTGTGGATGTGAGCGATGCCTACCTCAGACTTGATTTCTTACTAAGGGTCCCAGTGAAATCTGACCTTGGGTGAAAGCCTGAAAAGTGAGTGGGAAGGTCACCTATTTGCCTTAAGGTACCTTAGTTTGAGGAGCTATGCGTAAGCTGTGATGCTATTCTGCCCTGTTCTGTTCTGTGAGACGCCCTACTTATTGGAGAGGAGAGCTCTGGGTGCTCTCATACTCTAGTAATTATCCCTCATGTGGAATAATGGCAAAGGTGTGTTCAGATCTCCCATCTGCCACCGCTCTCTCTTTCCTTACCCTCTTAATGTTCTCTCTCTCGATTACGTCGGTCTGTGTGGTGAGATGGAGGTCATAGTCGAGTAGCGTTTGGCTCAACTAACCAAGAGTGGATAAGACATGTTTGGGGGTGGGGTGGGTGGGGGGGGAGGTAATACTTAATTGTAATTCGATTATTTATTTATTTAATTTATTAAAAATGCCTTGTCTTCAGCATTGTGAATAGATTAGACTCTAGAGACTGTAGATATTCACATAGTGGTGACCAGAGCCATAGATGAATCACTATACTGTACATGGCTCTGGTGGTGTTTCAGAATGGATGGAAAGGTCCCTTAACACTACGTGTATCTTTTTTTACCCAGAATCATTCACAGCGGACCACAAGCCCCTGATGGGTGAGGCTCCAGAGGTCAGGGGATTCTTCCTGGGCTGCGGCTTCAACAGTGCAGGTGAGTGACTCTAACACACACACACACACACACACAGTGCATGTGAGTATTGGAGGAACCAAGAAGAATACATTATTGATCTATTTTCCGTACAGTCCACGGAAATTTCTTTTTGCTTTTAACCCAACACCCCAAGACACACACACCCGAGGGGTGGAAGCACAGGATCAGCTGCAGTGCAGGAACGAGGCCAGAGGGAGGAGTGGATGTTTGGGTGAATGGTGGTTATATGGGATGTACAGTTGAAGTCTGAAGTTTACATACACCTTAGCCAAATACATTTAAACTCAGTTTTTCACAATTCCCGACATTTAATCCTAGGACAAATTCCCTGTCTTAGGTCAGTTAGAATCTCCACTTTATTTTAAGAATGTGAAATGTCAGAATAATAGTAGAGAGAATAATTTATTTCAGCTTTTTATTTATTTCATCACATTCCCAGTGGGTCAGAAGTTTACATACACTCAATTAGTATTTGGTAGCATTGCCTTTAAATTGCCCTTAACTTGGGTCAAACGTTTCGGGTAGCCTTCCACAAGCTTCCCACAATAAGTTGGGTGAAATTTGGCCCATTCCTCCTGACAGAGCTGGTGTAACTGAGTCAGGTTTGTAGGCCTCCTTGCTCGCACACGCTTTTTCAGTTCTGCCCACAAATGTTCTATATGATTGAGGTCAGGGCTTTGTGATGGCCACTGCAATACCTTTACTTTGTTGTCCTTAAGCCATTTTGCCACAACTTTGGAAGTATGCTTGGGGTCATTGTCCATTTGGAAGACCCATTTGCGACCAAGCTTTAACTTCCTGACTGATGTCTTGAGATGCTGCTTCAATATATCCACATAAATTTCCTTCCTCATGATGCCATCTATTTTGTGAAGTTCACCAGTCCCTCCTGCAGCAAAGCACCCCCACAGCATGATGCTGTCACCCCTGTCCTTCACGGTTGGGATTGTGTTCTTCGGCTTGCAAGCAACCCCCTTTTTCCTCCAAACATAACGATGGTCATTATGGCCAAACAGTTCTATTTTTGTTTCATCAGACCAGAGGACATTTCTCCAAAAAGTACGATCTTTGTCCCCATGTGTAGTTGCAAAACGTAGTCTGGCTTTTTTATGGCGGTTTTGGAGCAGTGGCTTCTTCCTTGCTGAGTGGCCTTTCAGGTTATGTCGATATAGGACTCGGTTTACTGTGGATATTGATACTTTTGTACCGGTTTCCTCCAGCATCTTCACAAGGTCCTTTGCTATTGTTCTGGGATTGATTTGCACTTTTTGCACCAAAGTACGTTCATCTCTAGGAGACAGAACGCGTCTCCTTCCTGAGCGGTATGACGGCTGCGTGGTCCCATGGTGTTTATACTTGCGTACTATTGTTTGTACAGATGAACGTGGTACCTTCAGGCATTTGGAAATTACTCCCAAGGATGAACCAGACCTGTGGAGGTCTGCAATTCTTTTTCTGAGGACTTGGCTGATTTCATTTGATTTTCCCATGATGTCAAGCAAAGAGGCACTGAGTTTGAAGGTAGGCCTTGAAATACATCCACAGGTACACCTCCAATTGACTCAAATTATGTCAATTAGCCTATCAGAAGTTTCTAAAGCCATGACAACATTTTCTGGAATTTACCAAGCTTTTTAAAGGCACCGTCAACTTAGTGTATGTAAACTTCTGACCCACTGAAATTGTGATACAGTGAGTTATAATTGAAATCATCTCTCTGTAAACAATTGTTGGAAAAATTACGTGTGTCATGCAGAAAGTAGATGTCCTAACCGACTTGCCAAAACTATAGTTTGTTAACAAGACATTTGTGGAGTGGTTGAAAAACGAGTTTTAATGACAGTTTTCCGACTTCAACTGTACATGTCATGGATGTATGTTACAGCTGTTTAAACATTCATGGAACCACTATATGCTTGCCAGCACACACCAACAAACACTTACGTTTCACTCTAAACTAACCTATAGTGAACCCAAACTACGTGGACCACTGAGTCCAGAGAGACCACACACGGGTGCTCCTGTGTCACACTTCATTAGTCCATCCCCCAAAGATCAATGCATCATGGGAGGTTAAACTCTGACCCTGTTCATGGCAGATCAGCTACTTACACCGCCAGCTACGGTCTCAGAGTGATGCTGCCTGCTCTGCTCAGTCTCTCTCTCTCTCTCTCTCTCTCTGCAAAAAATGTCATGCCTCTCCCTCTCCACACACACACAGAGTACCGCTGTGTCTGATTCATTTACACACTTAACACATGGTATGTGTCCCAAATGGCACCGTATCCCCTTTATAGTGCCCTACTTTTGACCAGGGCCTTTAGGGAATAGGGTGCCATTTGGAACGTAACCATGGCCTTTTTGCCTGCTGGCTCAGCTGGGGTTTTATACATTTTCTATACAGCTCACTCACTCACACAATAGCCTTCCTTTTACCAGAAGCCTTTTAAAGAGGGGGAAGATGGAAGGGGGGAGGAGAAAGACAGAGCGGGGAGTGGGACAGGGAAATAGACGGGCAGGGACAGAAAGAGATTGAGAGGGAGAGAACAAAAGAAGGAGGGGAGCGAATGGTGCGAAAGACGCTGAGCCCAGAGGCAGCAGTCGACCGTGGCGTAGAGTGGTTCTAGTACTCTGTCCTCTAGTGTTGTGCTGACGTAGCCTGATGTGGCTGTCCCTGAACACATGTCCCCAACGCTGGGTTACCCTCTCTGTGTCACCTTCCCCCACTCCCCCTTTCCCTCCCTACCAGCTGTGGCCCAATCCCAAATCCTCCCATAAGCCCTGGAACCTATGCACTTGTGGAGTTCAGGTGTAATCAATCTGGCTCCATATTGCCCTCTGATAGGCTAGTTTCCCTATGTTGCTTATACCAATCCAATCCTCTCAGATCTCAACAAGTGCATAGGTTGTAGGGTTTAGTGGATCATTTTGGATTGGCTCACTGTCTGTCTGTGTGTGCCCTAAGGCCAGGTCACTAGTTCTGCACCACTTTCCCCCCTCCTTCATGTCACCTCTCTCTCTGTGTTTCTCTCTCTGTCCCCCCCCCCCCCACACACACCACAGGTCAATCCTGCACCCCTCAACCCCTGTCTCACCTTGCTTCCCCTTCCTCACACCTCCACCTTACATATCCCCCATTATTATGTCAGTCCCTGGCCAAGCCAGCCAATGTACTGTTCTACCTCTGTTGTGTTTAGCCTTGTAGAATATTTTTGACAATTTTTTTTGGGATAGATTACCGGTCACCTTTTCTCTCTCTTATCTGCACTGATCTCTAATGACAAAGCATTATGATAGGACATTTTCTTTCCCCAGTCTGGCCTGTCTGTGTAGATCAGATCAGTGCAGATTAAGGGAAGGAGATGAGGAAGAGACACTGTGGAGGACACGGTTGACTACACTGAGATCGTTGCAGTTCCACTTCTCATGGTGAAGCATCCTCTCAACACACTCCACATACACACATACTCCTCTGAGGGAATATTTGTCTGCTAAGGTTTTGCCTTCTAAGGGCCTTTTGGAATCTCCTTCAGTGTGCTTTGCCTGTGTCTGAATGTTTGCGTTTTTCTGTACCGCCTTGTGTGGTTTGGTGGGTGGGTGTTTTTGTGTATGTGTGCAAGTGTGTATGGAGATGTGCGTGTAGCCTAGTTTCGAGGAGGCCATCACACGGCCTGCGTCTTCCTTCCCTGCTGGCTCCTCCTCTCCTCCCATCTCTCATCACTTGGCTCGTCCTCCACTGCTGTCGCTCAGGGCTGGGCCTGCTTGGGTGGGGGGATAGAGGGATGCAGAGGGGGGGGGGGGGGGGGGAGATAGAGGGGGAGGAGGGATAGAGGAGGAGCTCTCCCAAGACACTGTCTGTCTCTGTCGATGCTGGAGCGAACGAGACTGGAACATCGGCGCGAACGTCAACTTAGAAATCCCAGAGTGCTTTGGTTTCCCGGTTCATCGTGTGGGTGTGGTTCCTCCTCCCAGTCTTCCCCCTCCTCCCCCGCTGTGAGACACCTGCTGGGGGTGACGTGATCCCTCTTGGCTGAGCAGACTCTCCCTGTGAAGTGAACAACCAGACAGTAATGTCTCTCTCCCTCTTAATCTTTCTCGCTCCTCTCTCTCTCGTCTGTCTCTCCTCTGCCTCCATCCCTCCTCTCTCTCTCTCTCTCTCTCTCTCTCTCTCTCTCTCTCTCTCTCTCTCTCTCTCTCTCTCTCTCTCTCTCTCTCTCTCTCTCTCTCTCTCTCTCTCTCTCTCTCTCTCTCTCTCTCTCTCTCTCTCTCTCTCTCTCTCTCTCTCTCTCTCGCTAAATTATCTCACTTTCTCTGTCCTTTCTCTCTTTCTCTCCCTCTTTCCATTTTTCCCTTTTTCCTTCTCTCTCTTTCCTCTCTCCTCTCTCTCTCTCCTCACACTACAAACACCCTCTCTCTCCTCTCATCTCCTCTGACATTTACAGAAATACCGGCAGTGATTGAGGCTGCTTTTGAAAGGAGAACCGAGAACAGTCGGCCCCCGTCGCTCGCTTTTGGTCCCCTCCCTCCCTTTCTTTGTGCTAAAGCAGAAGGCTGTGTGGGCCAGGCTGATTGAGTCACGGTGTACCGTGTTGGCACCCTGGGTCATGCCATGCCATCCTCACACAAATATAAACAACTAACAACAAAGCTATGCTGCTGCTTCTAACTCGAGTCAATCTGTTTTGCTCCCATGATGCCCCTTTTTGTGTTATTTGTCAACAACATCAGCAGTCCATGAACTGACTTGTATGCGCACCTTCCTGGAATATTCCTGTGGAATATTTCAGAGGCAGCACCATACCAAACACTCTCTGAGAGCTGAAGTTTTTCTGACCTCTAACCTGCCCAGATAACTTTACCCAACCCATACCTCTCCAGCTGTCTTTGGAGTTAAGGAACATTGGGAAAAAGTACCCAATTGTCATACTTGAGTAAAAGTAAAGACACGTTAATAGAAAATGACTCAAGTAAAAGTGAATGTCACCCAGTAAAATACTACTTGAGTAAAAGTATTTGGTTTTAAATATACTTAAGTATCAAAAGTAAAAGTTTAAATAATTTCAAATTCCTTATATTAGGCAAACCAGGCAGCACGATTTTCTTGTTTTTTTATTGCGGAAAGCTAGAGGCACACTCAGAAATAATTTACAAACAAAGCATTTGTGTTTAGTGAGTCCGTCAGATCAGAGGCAGTCGGGATGACCAGTGATGTTCTCTTGATAAGTGTGTGAATTGGACCATTTTCCTGTCCAGCTAAGCATTCAAAATGTACCGAGTACTTTTGGGTGTCAGGGAAAATGTATGGAGTAAAAAGTACATTATTTTCTTTAGGAATGTAGTGAAGTAAAAGTAAAAGTTGTCAAAAATATAAATGGTAATGTACAGATACCCCAAAAAACTACTTGAAGTAGCACTTTAAAGTATTTTTACTTAAGTACTTTACACCACTGGTCAAAATAAGCACTTTGCTGTTCTATGAGTGTCGAGATATAAAGGACCACATTAGCTACAAAGTACTCTGGAAACTCACCCCTGTTAAGCATCCTCCACCCCCTCTCCTCTGGCCCTGTTTGGTTCTGGAGGGGGTCCCAGATCTGTTGGAGGGGGACAGGCGACGCACGACTGGTGGGCTGGATGATGGCGGTAGTTAATTAGTGAGGCTGTGTTGCTGGGCCCATTTTAATGAGTGTTTGTCTGTGTCTATCTCATCTGTCTTGTCTGTCTGCTAACATGCAAAACGTCCTTCAGAGACACTGCTAGCCAGGCCAGCCAGCTAGACCGCCGTACTACACACTGAGACACACAGCCTCTCTCCTCTCCACCCTCTGTCTCTGTTTCACCCTGTTCTTTTCACTCATCGCTGTCTGTCTCTCTCTCTTTCTCTGTCTCTCTCTCTCTCCCCCTGCCACATCTCACCCCTTATTCTATTCTCTCTTTTTTTCCTTCTCCAACTATTCTCATGGGGGGGGTGCCTGTTTTGCTTAATTTGCCATTAATACGTGTCACATATCAGTTTGCAAACAATGTAAAAATATATATATATATATATAATGATATTGAGTTAATAAAGCCGTATACAAACGTGGTCTCGCTTTTGCTTTCTTGAGTAAGGCAGCTCCAAAATGCAGTTGTTTCAGCTTAGATCAGTGCATTCTGTGGTGGTGGGGCAGCCAGTGGAAATACAGAGCGTAGGGGTTGGTAATGTTCTCTAGTTGCGCCATGATTGGCTCAGTGTTCTGTCACTCATGGGGACACTATGTCACCGTAAAATCTACGGGGAGAGCTCAAATTCAAGGCCCTTGGGTGCTGCCATAGAGTTACATTAGAAGTGCCCATCCAAGAAGGCTGTCATTGGCCACAGATAAAATACAGTAGCTTTGATTGGACTGATCATGTCAACATCATACTTTCAAAGTCTTAGCTAGCAAGCTAGCAGTCATCATCATGAATCAAGTCGACAATCTACTGGAGATAAAACCTCTCGGTGCTCATCGGCCATTGGATATTAGCATTACATAAGTCGGAAATTGCAAATTCAACAATGAGTGGTTTGGAAGGAAGCAGTGCTAGCGTTGCAAAGCAATCACTATTTTGCTTCCCCTGCCTGCTATTCAGTGGAGAGCGTGTGCGGTCCAAGTCTGGGATTAAGGATTTAAAACATAGAAGACAACACTGTTAAACTGGGATAACCGGGGAAATTAAACGTTGTGGCTCAGCTAGACACCGCATGTAGACGAGCCATCGACCTCCACAACCAACAAACGGAGGAGAATAGGTACGTGCTTGCCAGAATTGTAGCATGCATTAAATTGTATGGCAATTGTGAGACAGCACTGCGGGGCCAAGACGAGTCGGCCGACTCCTTGAACACAGGCGTTTTCAGGTGTATTTTTGAGACCATGTGTGAAGGCGATTACAGGCTACAAAGGCATTATGACGATCAACCAATTTTTAAGGGTGAATCAAGCAAGATCCAAAACTAACGTTTGGATTGTATGTATGAAGTGTAAAGAGAAGCAATAGCTAAGGAGGTGTCTGAGACTCCTTTTGCGTCTGTACAGGCAGACGAGACCACTGACGTCTCCTATAAATCACAGATGGTAATAGTGCTGCGCTACATGTTACCAGACAACAGTGTGTGTGAGAGGTTTTTGTAGAGGTGAAAGGCTAAACTGGTGTTGGCCTCTACAATACCATCAAACAAGTCCTAGCGCCACTGAATGTCAAGGAGAAGCTGGTTGCACAAACCTAAGATGAGTGGTAATGTACGTGGTGTCCAAACGCTACTGAAGGATTCCTTTCTGACCGCAGTGTGCTACCAAGCTATGGCCTGTGGGCAACCAGGAGAAGTTGAAAAGGGAGCTGTTCACTGTCTACCGGCATCACGAGCTGCTCACTGGAAAGACAGCACTTTCTTTATTGAAATCACCCTACGAGAACAACCTGCAGGAGGCCTTGTCTGAGACGGTCTCTCGTCTCAAAATCACCACTCCGATGACAACCGCCGAGTCAGAGAGAAACTTTTCCACCCATAAAAGGATAAAAACCTTCATACGCAACTCCATTGGCCAGAAAAGGTTAAATGCATTGGCCATGCTGTCAATCCAGGATGACTTCATCCAGAGAATGCCAGACTTTGATGACAAAGTAATTGAGAAGTTTGCCCACAAGAAGGACCGCCGTGCCAACTTCCTGTTCAAGTGAGCACAGCACAACAATGGTGAGTCCATAAATATGTCTAGGATGCTGCTGCATAAATGATGTAATATGCCAGGGAGAAGTGTATACTGCAGCTAAGAAAGTAATACTAAGTGTATGTTGTGTAGTAAGCAGTTAGTCGCCCATGTGCCTCACCCTAATAATTTGGATCCTTTCCCCCCTTAGAACTTAGCCTACTGTTCTGACCTGGTGGTGCACATGTAGCCTATAGCCTGTTTTAGAGAAATCTCATCTTCGAATATTGTAACAGCTTTCATTGCCTGCTTACCTGCCCACATTGTAAGAGCTTTCATTGTCTGCTTATGTGCCCCTGTTAATTTAGCCTACGGTTCTGACTTGGTGTACAGGGAGTTGTTTTGTTTGCGCAATGCGCTGTAAAAGTTGATCCTCGTGATTTGTATTGTTCTTCCTTTTTAGACCATGTAGGCCTAATAAAATACTTCAAATGTTAGGCTAACCGCTGAGTATGGGTCTCTCTCTCTCTCTCTCTCTCTCTTTCTCTCTCTGTGGTGACTTAAAGAAGAGTAAAGTGAAGGCCTCAACATCTTGCTGAATTTCTCTAAACTAATATCTATCTGAATTTCTGTCGCTGTCCATTTCGAAATTGCTGAAGAAATAAGTCTACCTCATCGCAGTTTGCGTGAACTTGCTTATACTTAGAACTAAGTGTTAATTATATAAGAATAAACATTGTGAATTTACTGAACATAAATGTAATAATGTTTGTGTATGGTTCAAAAGTCAAAACTCATGTCGACATTCATTATTATTGAAGGAGAATGTGGTTCTTATCCAGTTACACAAATTCACCAGGAGCCAGTAGAGACCATATTTATTTAAGCAAGTCAGCCATAAGCTCCACTTTCAGGACAGCTTTATGTAGACCCTAAAAGTTTGTGGGCACCGTTTGTCACCGTTATAGTGCATTTAATGTATTGTTTAGAGTTGTGTAGTGGCTTCGCTGGCATGCATCAAAAAATGTTTTTGGGCCCCACCAAGATTGACATACTAAAATCGCCACTGGTTGAGTGATCCTCTACCTCTCCTCCCCTGTCACCTGGCCTTTTGATGTTACATCTGTGATATGACATTAGTGAGAGCTGTATTTTACGTCTGTGATGGACAGACAGCCTCCCCTGTGTGTGCGCACCTTCAGAGCCCTGGCCTTGAGAGAGAGAGAGAGAGAGAGAGAGAGATTGATTGAAGGCTATCTAAGTGTGTGTGATACTGATCTATCTGTGTGTGTGTTGCAGGTATGATGCTGGGAGGAGGCTGTGGCAGGGAGCTAGCCCACTGGATCATCCATGGACGTCCTGAGAAGGACATGTACGGCTACGACATCAGGTATGGACACACACACAGACACACACACACACACACACACAGAGAGAGAGATAGTTGTCAAAGCTCTCTTTCTCCTCAACAGGCGGTTCCACCACTCCCTGACAGACAACAATAAGTGGATCAGAGAGCGGAGTCATGAGTCCTATGCTAAGAACTACTCTGTAGTATTCCCCTTTGATGAGCCTCTGGCCTCTCGCAACATGAGGACAGACCCCTTCCACAAGGTACTGCTTGGTCACCACAGGTCATTGCTCCCCCTCTTATCCACTACCTGACTGCCTTGTCTCTCTTCTCCTCCAACTCTTTTCTCACCTCACTCCCTTCTCCCTCCTCCACCTCTACTTTTTAATCTTTCCTTTTCTCTCATTTGTTAATGTGACGCTGCAGTCTCTCTCTCTCTCTCTCTCTCTCTCTCTCTCTCTCTCTCTCTCTCTCTCTCTCTCTCTCTCTCTCTCTCTCTCTCTCTCTCTCTCTCTCTCTCTCTCTCTCTCTCTCTCTCTCTCTCTCTCTCTCTCTCTCTCTCTCTCTTCCCCTCATCTGTTCTACTAAGGCCTCTGTCTGGCTGGGAGGCTAATCAATGTTAACATATAATAATAGACAGACAGTCGTCTGGATTTAATTCAACTTAAAGAGATAAAGGAGAGCAATTCCCCGGGAGAGGAGGAGGAGAAAAGCAAGGTGCTCGGGTTCTTCTATTCTATTAGCCTCTCTAACCTCACCGTGCGATTGGCTAATTGACACATTTAATGTGATGACAGAACAAATGGAAATTGTGTGTGTGCGTGCGTTTGTGTTGCGGGTGGGAGGGGGGTAGTGATCTGTGTGTGCACTCCTGTCTCTGTGTTTTAGTCTGTGTGTTTGTGAGTGAGCCCTGAAGCCATACTCTACAACAGGGTTCTTCAATTCCGGTCCTGGAGGGCCGAAACACTTCTGTTTTTTATTTCTACCTGGTAGTTAATTGCACTCACCTGGTGTCCCAGGTCTGAATTAGCCCCTGGTTAGAAGGAGAGGATGAAAAACAGAGGTGTTTCGGCCCTCCAGGACCGGAGTTGAAGAACCCTGCTCTACAACCACTGTATACAATAAAGTAGCTACCATATTTTCTCATAGTATGCCTCAATTGACATCTCAGCCATTTGAGACAATTACACTACATCATTAACAGAATGATTTATAACCCCTCGCCGTGTCATTTAAAGGAAGTGACACTTGATAAAAAAATAATGATCACGATCGACAACACATTCAATTCAAACGTGCAATTGTGTGCCTGAGGTAAGGTGTGTGTCTGTGTGTGTGTAGGACTTGTTGCTAAGCTGCTGAATAAAGAGATGGTGCACTGCATAAGTGTTTCCAAAAATACCACTTCTCCTCTCCTCTCGGTTAATGTAGTGAGCAGATCATCCCACTTTGTAATGGCCTGTTGAATTCGATCGTTAGCAATAAAGCCACTAGCTGCTCATCTATTACAAGTGCAATCCCTGCTAAGATGGCCTCAATATTTTATCAGTCTTAGAATAAGAAATACAGCTTCTCTCTCTGGGCTGAGTGCTGTGTGACTGTTGATCAAGTGTGCTGTGCTGTGTTGTGCTCAATATATAGTATTCTCTTTTTAATTTCATTTGTGCTGTTTTGTTCTCATCACAACACACTCAAGGTTCAAAACACACTCACAATAACAAAGGTTTTATCTGTTGTTCCAGCTGACTGTTTATCCATCTGCAGTATAAAGATAATATTGGATTAAATCAGTGCTGCCCTCAGCTAACAGCTCCCAACTCGAAGTAATGGAAGGGCTCCATCGGCATGGCAACGGCAATCAAAACAGGCGCTGTTATTTTTGGAACTATATCTACTGAACAAAAATATAAACGCAACATGTAAAGTGTTGGTCCCATGTTTCATGAGCTGAAATAAAAGATCCCAGACATTTTCCATACGAACAAAAAGCTTATTTATCAAAAAAAAATGTACATCCCTGTTAGTGAGCATTTCTCATTTGCCAAGAAAATCCATCCACCTGGCAGGTGTTGAATATCAAGAAGCTGATTAAACAGCATGCTCATTACACAGGTGCAACTTGTGCTGGGGACAATAAAAGGCCACTCTAAAATGTGAAGATTTGTCACACAACACAATGCCACAGATGTCTGAAGTATTGAGGGAGTGTGCAATTGGCATGTTAGGGCGGCAGGTAGCTTAGTGGGTAAGAGCGTTGTGCCGGTAACCGAAAGGTCGCTGGTTCTAATCCCCGAGCCGACTAGGTGAAATATCTGTCGATGTGCCCTTGAGCAAGGCACTTAACCCTAATTGCTCCTGTAAGTCGCTCTGGATAAGAGCGTCTGCTAAATGACCAAAAATAAATAAATAAATAATGTTGACTGCAGGAATGTCCACCAGAGCAGTTGCCAGAAATGTAATGTTAATTTCTCTACCGTAAGCCACCTCAACGTTGTTTTAGAGAATTTGGCACTACGTCCAACCGGCCTCACATCCACAGACCACGTGTAACCACGCCAGCCCAGGACCTCCACATCCAGCTTCTTCACCTGTGGCATCGTCTGAGACCAGCCTCCTGGACAGCTGATGAAACTGAGTGTTTCTGTCTGTAATAAAGCCCTTTTGTGGGGAAAAACTCATTCTGATTTGCTGGGCCTGGCTCCCCAGTCGGTGGGCCTGGCTCCCAAGTGGGTTGGCCTATGCCAAGTCATGTGAAATCCATAAATTAGGGCCTAATGAATTTATTTCAATTGAATGATTTTCTTATATGAACTGTAACTCAGTAAAATCTAATATTTGTTCCGTATAAGTATGATACGGCAGCATTATTATCATTATAAAAGCAGGAAAATACATGTTTTCTGGTTGAGAACACAGCAGCCCCTGTGACACCTCTCCGCTCCTGGCCAAGAGAGCCTTCCTTCAGAATCTCAGAATGAGGGGGATCGCCTAGCAACCAGGGTTCTAACTGTTGAAAGAGAAATGACTCATTTCTAGGTACTTAAAATATTGGAGGCCATTAGTGACCAAAGAAAAGTAATGATTATGGTAATTGTTCAATAATAAAGATGATGGTGACATTATGGTATTAATGTTAATAGGAACTGTACAATACAAGTTATGATAATGCCTGATGGTGATACCATTGTATTAAAGCATAATAATGCTGACTGTGGGTTATAAGTGCAGGTATGCTAATGCTAGTTGTGTGACTGTGGTATTAGCAAAGATATTTATAACCCATAGATAGTTAATCTGTATCGTTTACAGTGGGAGCAAATGAAGCATAGTGGGCAGAACAAACAAGGAGGTGGGCAGAGCCAAGCGCGAGCTAGCGAGGTCCTATTGGTGCGTTGTAGCATGTATTTGCATATTTCCGTCAGGGAACGCCTCCTCTGTGAAGTGTACGTGTGCTCGACCTTGCACTCCTTCTAAACAACGGCATTTTTTAAAACTTCGGCAAAGCTTCAAGTCTATAAAACTTACTGCACTGTGTTCGTAACAGATTTGTAGTTTTGGGAACCAAAACATTTATTGAGATCAGATGTTTCGTTGATGAGAAAATTAGCAGAATGTCGGCCCAGTTTCACCTAGTTCCATCCTCTCCCACTAGCCATGACTGGACTTCCTCTTCTTACGACCATATTTGGTATTGAGAAAACGTTCTAAATGGATTCTTCAGTTTTATAGCCCCTGTGACGTGTCTGGGTTTCCCCTTCTGTCCGTGTACCCCCGCACATTGACTTGGTACCGGTACCCCTTGTATATAGCCTCATTATTGTTATAGTTTATTTAGTTAATATTTTCTTAACTCTATTTTTCTTAACTGCATTGTTGGTTAAGGGCTTGTAAGTAATCATTTCACGGTAAGGTCTACACCTGTTGTATTCAGCGCATGTGGCAAATACATTTTGATTTGATTTAGTGTGTGAAAGCTAATTGTAATGCTAATAGTTGTGTGACTGTGTTTCTCTAGGTTCTGACGGAGCAGGGCTGTGTGTTCCAGGAGAGACATGGTTGGGAGAGACCAGGATGGTTCAACCGGGACGGTGCTGCTCCGGTAAGAAACACGCATCTGAGCGGTTGCTGGTATGAAATCCTCGATCTGTCTCCTGCTGTTGTGCCCTTGGGCAAGGCACTTAAACCCTAGAAACGGCTCCAGGGATACCTGTCACAATGGTTAATAATTGTTCTTCTTAAAAGGATTTGAAAGCTTAGTACAGAGAAGAGATGTAAGGTTTCTGACCATTGACCTAATGTGTGTTTTTTGTGGTTGTAGGTTCTGGACTATGATTGGTACGGGGCCTATGATATTAGCAAGAACCAGAACTACAAATACAACGAGCTGCTTGGCAAGGAGTACACCTTTGACTACCCTCCACATCACCATGTGGTAAGCATCTATTTGTACTCTCAACATCTACCCGGTACAGCCAGACGATGGGACTCCCCCTCTGAATCTGGTTCCTTTCAAGGTTTATTCCTTCTAGTTTTTTCCCTTGCCACTGTGCTGGTAGTTGCTTTTTGGGGCCTTGGTTGGGTTATTGTAAAGCACTTTGTGACAAAATGTTGCTGTAAAAAGGGCTTCATGAAAAAATTTGATCGATTTTTCAGCTGAATTTTCTGTCCTTAAAGGGGTGTGTGTTTGTTTTTCAGATCAAAAATGAGTGTCTGATGTGCAGACATGGAGTCTCAGTGTTTGACATGTCCTACTTTGGAAAGTTTTACCTCACCGGGCCAGATGCTAAGAAGGCTGCCGATTGGCTATTCTCCGCCGATGTCAACAAAGTTCCAGGTGAGTCTTCACGCATGACTACCACAGAATGTTTGCATACACAAAAATGCATGCACACACACACACCCACCCACACTGCTGTGAAAGGGCCCGCTGGCCCCTGAATAATGCAGCCCAGCAGTACCCAGTGAGGCAGGAGAGGAGATACAGGACTGTTTAAATTACAGATGAGTTTTGAGGTACAGTCCAATCCATCTGCCCCCACACACATCCTCTGAGTCATGCTGCATGTGAACACTGGAACATTGTGGCTTTGGTCTCACTTAGTCATAGTGAGGGGTCTTAGCTAACCTCATGCCACCACATGGCCTAGCCATGACCGTGTGTCTAAACAGTAGGGTATTCTTCATCCCTAGGGCCCTGAGCTTCTCCTGATTAGGAACAATTGTTATACATATAATGTTGCAGGTCGGGTGACATGTTTAGGTCCTACTAATCAATCAATCATTCAATCAAATGTATATAGCCCTTTCTAGAGCAACACTTGTCACAAAATGCTTCACAGGACTACTCATCACCCCTCCCTCCTATGTATTTACATTTACATTTGAGTCATTTAGCAGACACTCTTATCCAGAGCGACTTACAGTTAGTGAGTGCATACATTATTATTATTTTTAATTTTTTTCATACCCCCCCCGTGGCAATCGAACCCACAACCCTGGCGTTGCAAACACCATGCTTTACCAACTGAGCTACATCCCTGCCGGCCATTCCCTCCCCTACCCTGGACGTCGCTGGGCCAATTGTGCGCCGCCCCATGGGTCTCCCGGTCGCGGCCGGCTACGACAGAGCCTGGATTCGAACCAGGATCTCTAGTGGCACTGCGCCACTCGGGAGGATGTATGTGTCCTCCCATGTGCTGGTTTGATTGACAGCTGGATCCTTGTGTTGCAGGCTCAACTGTGTACACCTGTATGCTGAACAAGAGAGGAGGATCTGAGGCTGATCTCACAGTCAGCCGGCTAGAGGCTGGCACTTCCAACCTGCCCTTGACACCAGAGTCCAACGGTAAGAGGAGAGTGGGATGGGGATTTCATTCATTTCAATGTTCATGTATTATGTATTTGACAGGGACATTGCACATGTATCATTAATCATCATCTGTGACTTACTTACCTCCTGTGACTTAACCTCAGAAAATATATTCCACTTAGCAGACGCTTTTATCCAAAGTGACTTAAAGTACAGTGAGTGCATACATTTTTAGTATGTGTATGTGATCCCTGTGGAAATGGAACCAACAACATTGGCATTGCTAGCGCTACACTCTCACCAACTGAGCCTCACAGGACCTATTCATATTTTCATGAACTCCTCTGACTTAACCTTAGAATGGATGTTCTCTGTAGAGACGCCCTTGTAGAATATTTAAGTAACACGGCAGTGCTACAGTAGCTTGCTTGTAACTAGCAGTGGTCAGAGACACAGTGGCCGTGTCCGAAATCTGTCTTGCGTACTACTCACTAAAATTACATACTGCCCAGTCAAAGCTCTTCTCTGTCCTGGCACCCCAATGGTGGAACCAGCTTCCCCCTGAAGCTAGGACAGCAGAGTCCCTACCCATCTTTGGACTATCTTCAAAGACTAAATTAAAATAATCTAAAAATAAATAAATACAAATAAAAACTTTTGTGAACTAACACTCGCAGTTTACTTTTTCCCACTTACTAGCACAGACTTTCCTGATTAGCTACTTTATTGAGGAAAAATTTACTTACTATGACTGTGATACAGTATGTGGTTGTCCCACCTAGCTATCTAAAGATGAATGCACTAACTGTAAGTTGCTCTGGATAAGAGCGTCTGCTAAATGACTAAATGTGTACTGTAGAGAAACATTTGTAGGAGGGCTTGGGGTGTAATCACCATGAAGTGTGGAATAAATGTAGAGACTTTTTCACCGGGAATCGATGAGTACAGACCTTCCTGCTTTTTGCTACCTTGAAGTATTGCCTTGTCTAACCTATTTTCCCAATCTGCAATGTTATGTGGATCGTTCCACGAAAAGAGTGCCTTTTGTGTCCCTTTTTGATATTTTAAGTAGAAATTGTGCACCAATATTGCATTTTTATTTCTCCAAGTTTTCACCATCATTGTAAAGCCCTAGTTATGTTGCTAACCTACAATAATTACATACAACAACCCACGATAACTACCTACAATACCTAACTACAATCTAAATTCATAGTTTAAGCTTTACTCGACAAAGCCCAAACTATGTATATAAGCCAAGCTTACCTCCCGCCAGAGAGAGACACAACCTCACCCGACGACGACCTATTTGTACGTAACTCAAGCTGAACCTCGGCAAGACGGAGCTGCTCTTCCTCCCGGGGAAGGACTGCCCGCTCCATGATCTCGCCATCACGGTTGACAACTCCATTGTGTCCTCCTCCCAGAGTGCAAAGAACCTTGGTGTGACCCTGGACAACACCCTGTCGTTCTCCGCTAACATCAAGGCGGTGACCCGATCCTGTAGGTTCATGCTCTACAACATTCGGAGAGTACGACCCTGCCTTACACAGGAAGAGGCACAGGTCCTAATCCAGGCACTTGTCATCTCCCATCTGGATTACTGCAACTCGCTGTTGGCTGGGCTCCCCAATGGTGGAACAAGCTCCCTCACAACGCCAGGACAGCGGAGTCACTCACCACCTTCCGGAGACACTTGAAACCCCACCTCTTTAAGGAATACCTGGGATAGGATAAAGTAATCCTTCTACCCCCCCTTACCCCACAAAAAAAAAATACTTAAGTGGTTATCCCACTGGCTATAAGGTGAATGCACCAATTTGTAAGTCGCTCTGGATAAGAGCATCTGCTAAATGATGTAAATGTAAGATGTAGTATTTATTTGATGTGATTAGGGATTCATTTACGTCTATCCCTCATTTTAAGGTCAACCCTGTTAAGTGTGTATGGTAAACATTGAACATCTAATAGTCGAATCATAGTGAAAAAGCAGGTGAGCCGGTCTTTTTGGACATTTTCTGTTTTTTTGTGGTGGAAAACTGAGCTGATCAAGCATAACACGTCAACCCTGTTACCCATAGACAGACAGGCTAGACATGTTTTGACAATAAAAATGTTTTCTTGCATTCAATTGTCACTCCCTGTTGCACACAACAAGCTTCCATTCCCCCTGTCACAAGGGGATTTATGGATGACTTAAGATGAAATCGTCAACGCTGTTACTTTATTTGACACTTAATAGGCATTTACTATAGTTTTTCTTTATTTTTACTATTTTCTACATTGTAGAATAATAGTGAAGACATCCAAACTATGAAATAACACACATGGAATCATGTAGTAACCAAAAAAGTGTTAAACAAATCAATATATTTTATATTCTTCAAATAGCCACCCTTTGCCTTGATGACAGCTTTGCACACTCTTGGCATTCTCTCAACTAGCTTCATGAGGAATGGTTTTCCAACTGTCTTGAAGGAGTTCCCACATATGCTGAGCACTTATTAACTGCTTTTCCTTCACTCTGCGGTCCAACTCATCCCAAACCATCTCAATTGGGTTGAGGTCGGGCGATTGTGGAGGCCAGGTCATCTGATGCAGCACTTCATCACTCTCAAATAGCCGTTACACAGCCTGGAGGTGTGTTTTGGGTCATTGTCCTGTTGAAAAACAAGTAAAAATGTGTCCAAACTTTTGACTGGTACTGTGTGTGATCAAGTTATACTTCTCAAAAGGCACTGAATTGATGGAACGCCCCATGTACACAGGAAATGCAACACAGGAAAATATTAGCAGTGCAAAGTGCTCCTGAACGATTTCTCCTGCTTTGTAAACAAGCAGCTTGCTCACGAAGTTAACTTCTGATGCAACATTGAAGTCATTCGGGGACTGGAAGGGAAAACAAATTGAAATCTGAAAACTTGTCTGAAGGGTTGTTTGGAAGGCATTGATCAGGCTTTTGGCTGTGATGTGAAGGCAGAGCGGGGTGGAAATGTGACTACATATCCACTGATGTGTATTTAAGTAAAGTGTGTGTGTGCCTGTACTGTCTGTGTATGTGAGTACTCACTCTTATGTATGTCGTGTTTACTGTACAGTATATATGAGTAAACACCTATCTCTGGTGCTGAATGTCTCGCTCGTTCTGTCTCGACTCTCGCTCTCTACCAGGTGATGCATACTACCTGGCCATCGGTGGAGGTGTAGCAGAACACAACTGGAACCACATCAAGACTGTTCTACAGGACGAGGGTTTCAACTGCCAGCTGACTGACTACTCTGAAGACATGGGCATGATCAGCATCCAGGGGCCCAAGAGGTGAGTGTGAACCCCCCAAACAGGTGCCTTAATGTTACCCTTACACTAACCATCCAGGGGTCCAAGAGGTGAAACCTGCTTATTGGTGCATCTCAATGGAAACCACACAGCGTGGCAGGAGCATAGGTTTGGGGGAGACAATGATAAAGAGGTGAGACCCCCTCATGGGTGAAATAACAGGTCCTTATCACTGTCCTGAGCAGAGTGGTTATGGCCATTCTTTTAAACTGACCCCTCAAATTTTGGGACAAATATATACAAGATATACACTACGTGATCAAAAGTATGTGGACACCTGCTTGGAGTTGGTCCCCTTTTGTGGCTATAATAATAAATAATATAATATGCCATTTAGCAGACGCTTTTATCCAAAGCGACTTACAGTCGTGCGTGCATACATTTTTGTGTATGGGTGGTCCCGGGGATCGAACCCACTACCTTGGCGTTACAAGCGCCGTGCTCTACCAGCTGAGCTACAGAGGACCACGCTATAATAGCCTCCACTCTTCTGGGAAGGCTTTCCACTAGGTGTTGGAACATTGATGCGGGAACTTGCTTCCATTCAGCCACAAGAGCATTAGTGAGGTCAGGCAGTGATGTTGGGCTTTAGGCCTGGCTCGCAGTCAGTGTTCCAATTCATCCCAATCTTAGGCTTGTGTGCGACTGCTCATTTCTTTAAGCTCCCGACGAACAGTTATTGTGCTGACGTTGCTTCCAGACGCTGTTTGGAACACGGGAGTGAGCGTTGCAACCGAGGACAGATTATTTTTACGTGCTGCGCGCTTCAGCACTCGGTGGTCCCATTCTGTGAGCTTGTGTGGCCTACCACTTTGCGGCGAAGCCGTTGTTTCACCTAGATGTTTCCACTTCACAATAACAGCACTTACAGTTGACCGGGGCAGCTCTAGCAGGGCAGAAATTTGACGAACTGACTTGTTGGAAAGGTGGCATCCTATGACGGTGCCACGTTGAATGTCACTGAGCTCTTCAGTAAGGCCATTCTACTGCCAATGTTTGTCTTTGGAGATTGCATGGCTGTGTGCTCGATTTTATACACCTGTCAGAAACGGGTGTGGCTGAAATAGTCGAATCCACTAATTTGAAGGGGTGTCCGCATACTTTTGTGTATATATAGTGTATTTGGCCATCCCTGCTCCCTAAAACGTTTTGGTTCACACCTCTGGTTGTGAGTACCCCTGCTGCAATCCTGAAACCTACAGGACACTGTGTCCTGGTAACAGAATGGTCCCTCTAGTCTAGTTTGTTCTGATAATGCAGATGGGGTCAAAAGTACTGGACTGGAAGCTGTTCGTTCTCTCACTCGCACTCTCTCTCTCTTTCTGTCTGTTGGCCTTTCATCTCTCACTTTCTCTCTTCCTTGTAGTGTGTGTGTGTGTG